>NC_066581.1:470452847-470771886 GCF_024323335.1 Lathyrus oleraceus | reverse complement strand
TCCAAATCAAATTGACCTTAACATGAAATTCGTTCCCCTTTCTCCAAGATTTAAGGAGATACCAAGATTGGAACATTTGGATCATCATGGCTCAAGATATGGTCATTGGAAGTTTGGTATTTCAAATTTATTCATTTATCCCAACACTTCGAAAATTTCTAAGTGTCCCAAGCCAGGATTTCTAGGTATGTTCATGACAGTTTTAATGGATGTTAGAGACTCCATATCAAGATGTCTTCAACATGAGAATTATAGTGTCAAGTCTCCTCTTTCCAATGGTTCTAAGAACACCTCAACTGGTTGTCTACAACTCAAGATATCATCCTCTAAAGTCATGACCTTAGGTTTTATACTTGGTGAAAATTTTGCTAAGTATTTGATCATTTCAAGCAACCCACTTCATGCCCACTTTTCATAAAGTTGCAAGCTTCATTTTGTTTTGACCTCAACATAAGAGTTATAGGTCACTCTCCCCTCTCCACTTTTGCTTCAAAAAAATTCTCATTTGGTAGCTTAAGGAACAAGCTATGGACATGACAAGTTAGGACCTCAATGATAACTAAATGACCTATAATTGGCATTTTAATATACATTTTCAAGCAGTCGTTTTCGTGGCCATTTTTGAAGGGGCTCAAGGATTTGTTTCAAATTTCCTCCAACATCAAACCTTTTCTTCTCCTTTCCCTCTTTCCAAAAAAACCTAATTCATTCCATTTGGCCAAGAAACCATAGAGTTATAACGGTTTGGACATGACACATCCTTCATCTCCATTATCAAATTTGTCATTGGTTTTATGCATGATGATATCTTTTGTTTATAGTATGGATATTTCACACGATCATTACACCTTTATCCTTGCCTTGTATGAACGAATAACACACATATTTCGTGCATGCAGATCATGTCCAACTTTAGCCAAATATGGAAATGTTCTTTGTTGTTCCCTCTTCTCTCTCCACTGCCTCCAAGTCCCCCAAATTTTGAAGCACTTCACTCCACCTCAAGCTCCTTAAAACGACACAAAGCACACATGTTTGGCATCCAAAATGCAGCCTTGCACACCACTCCTCAATCTTTGCACAAACTACCAATCTTGCCCTCTAATGGTTCTTTCACCTTTGAAAACATCACAACTCATCACAAGCATGATATATAAGAGGTCCTTAACCTAATTTCAAAAATAGAGGCCACTGAAGAGAGGGAACATGAATCTGCAACATTGAAGCTTGAAGATTTTTCTTCATTTTGAAGCTTTCCCTCACCACTCATTCTGCTTCATCTTTTCCTTCAGAAGAACACCAAGCTTTACTGGAGGAGTTTTTGAAGCTCCATCAAGTTCAAGAGGAAGTGGATCTTCTCCACTAGGTAAATCTCTTCCTACCTCACCTCCTTCATTTTTGATATGCATATGTCATGAACAACTTGAATATGCTGTATGAAGTTAGTTTAGCATGTTGGTTTTGTTTGTTTGCCTGCATATGAGATGATTGAATTGCTGAAATTTCTTGAAACAATTTGTTTTGCTTGACTTTTGTGCCACTTTTCTCCATCTTTTTAAGATTTGTTTGACTTGATGTTGTTCTACTCCATGAGAACGTTTTTGTTTTAATTTCATTCATTTTTATAAACTGTGGATGGAGTTGTGTGCATGAGAAGTTGATGTTCGAGTATGCATGGGATTAGGGTTCATGCGCATATTTCATTTTTAACCAAGGTTGAAGATGAGTGTTGGCAGTGTGTGATTAGCTGGGCTTGGGTTTTGTCCTTTTGTGACTTAAGTGGAACATGACCGGTTGAGGTCATGTTCACATGTTTTTTTGTTCATTTTATTATTTATTTCATTGTCACGTTTTCAAAAATCAAATTTTGGGTGGTTTAGATCATGGGCCTGAGAATTTCTCTTTCTCCAACACCCCTCCCCCCCTCCCCCCGCTTTTGGCCCATGTGCATATTTCAACTGGCTTTAGTTCATTTCTCCTTTTACTCATACGCCTCCCTTTCCCTTTTCACTTATTTATTTGGTTTTGTCGCTTTTAATTTTATTTAAATTACTTCCCTTGGTAAAAAAATTCCCAATTTATTCATGATTCATATTTTGATTATTACTTAATTTTCCATATTTTTATTTTTTATTTTTTATTTATTTTAATATATGTTTTTGATTTTAAATATGTTTAATTAACCTATTTTCATTTGTTAGGTTTAAATTTTGATCTTCCCATTTGATTTTTGTTCCAATATTTTGAACACATGTAGACACATGTATATAGGTCATTTGAACTTCCCTTTGTTGTTTTGTTTGTTAATTTTGAATCATATTTGAACCTATTTTTGAAGGTTGCTTTGCATGTTTACTTGTTTGTGTTTAGCATAATTAATCCAATTGTTGGAACATATTTTACACTTGATTTTGGGTATATCTTTGGGACACTTTGAGTTTCTGACCTAATCTTGCCTTGCCTAACTTTTCATAATTTTTCTATGCACTTAACCATTTTTCTTGATTTATTCAAAGCATGCTTGTTTTCTTTGGATGCATAATGCATTTAGTTGATTATTTTGGGATGGACTTGTGCAATCATTGGGGATCTCTTTCTCATTATTTCTTGACCCCATCATCATCATTTAAGAACCCTAGATTCTATTATGTGCACCATTTTTGATGCCTCCATTTGATGCTTCTTTGCTTGACTATCTTGAGTACTTCTTGCTTGATTTTGAGACTATAATGGGGTTTTGTTTTGTGCATTCCTATTTGAGTACTATGAGTCCATTGAGATTTATTTTCTCTTGTCTACACTTATGATTTTCTTGGTCTTGGTACCCTTACACTTTGCTCTTATGATTCTTTGGATGATATTCCATTACCACTTCATCATGAGGACATATTAAGAGTTGCACTTTTCTTTTCTTCATTTAATTTTGAATTTAGGGGATGGTGAAGCTATTAGGAGTTTGGGATCCATTTATGCATGTTTTGATGTGATTCTCACTTCACTTATTCATATCTTAATTTCATTTTGAATTACCCATTTACTTTGGTTGGACAAAGGACTCCTTGCTTGGATGACGCCCACTTTTTGATTTACTATTTATGCATGAACGTTGAGTTTGTTTGCTTGTTGACACCTCCTGAGCTTTGGTGGTCGTATTTGTTGTTTTTGACAGGACTTTGATATGTTCCCATGACCTATAATCACTCTTCTTTTGATCTTTGATTACTTTGTTTGAAAGTGGATAAAGGATTCCTTTTCAAGGATGATATCTTTACTTGTTTATCAAGTTACTTGATTTGATGGGTATGAAGTTTGGATGACTTCCCTTGTTTCTCTTGAATCTCATTTTACGCTAACTTATTGCACAAGTCATACATATCTTTATATCATGTGTATGCTTATCCCCCTTACGTGGAATGGATCAAAGTTAGAGTTTAAACTGTCTTGTTGCCTTTTCCGAAAGAGAAGCCATTGTATCCTTAAGAGTCGGATCACCCTGATTTTGTGCCTAGAGAATACTTCAATAAAACTTTGCTTTTGAACAAAAAGTTGAAGTAGGAAAAAGAGGAGTTGAGCATGCAAGTATTTAGCTTTAGGCAAGAAAAGATGGATTTGGCTCATTAACTTAAAGAAAGAAATGAATTGCTTGGTGAATATGGTCTTGTTGTGGATGGAAGGATCAGAAAGAAGCCAAAAGCCGACAAAATTAGAGGGGATACTTCTACAGTTATTGAAGAACAAAGGAGAGCTCTTGAAGAGGTTGAAGAAGAGATCACAAAATCACTGAGACTATGAATCTCTCAAAGTCTCCAAATCCAAGATGGAGAGGAAGTACAAGGCCAAGGTTAAAGGATTAGAGAGACAGCTTCAGGATCAGAATTTTCAATTCGAAGAGGAAAATATCCAGAGGCTAGGAGTGGAAATTCAACTCAAGTGGAGCCACATTCATTTCGAGAAAGCTGCGGAGGAGATTGCAAACCTCAAAACTCAATTGAAAGAAAAAGATGCTAGTCCCCTGCAAATCCAACTCCCAAAATGCAACGAATGTGAGAAGTTGATTGACCAATGTCGTTATCTAGATGGCGTGATTTTTTGAAAAGACGTGGTTATTCAAAGCCTTGTCCAGAAGCGCAACCAGGAAGAGAAAAAGAAGTTGTTTGAAGAGTCCAAAGCCTGGAGCTTGAAGTATCTCAAAAGTGGATGACCTCTGACCTATGTGGAGTGGGAAGATTAAATTTGTCTTTTACCATGTAGTGGCCACCGTCAGCATTGTTGATGGGGTCCTTTGATTTTCACTTTTGTTTTTGATTATCTGTTTGTTTCTCTTAAGAACTATTTATGTTACTCTGGGTTGTCAGTTTAGCGAATTTGATATTTGGCCAATCCAATGCTCATTATCCATCTTCTATTTTCTTTCGCTTATATAACTTGAATCAAAATTTTAGAACCCTGGAAATACACAAACATGTCATCACATACATTCATGCACTCATACTGCATTCATAACAGGTTTTCTGGCCGAACCTCTCATATTGATTCTGCTTTTCTTAGCAGAGATTCCAAATCCAGTCATGACTTGTATCAAAATTTTAGAACCCTGGAATTGAGGGCTCTTGTGGAGAGACCTCGTGTTGAGAATGAAGGACCTGAGATGATGTTTGAAGATGTTTTTGTGGGGCAGCTTCGTCCCAATGTTGCTATGAATTTTATTGGGCCGAATTTTAACGATCCACGTGCTAATGGTTATCATGTCCACAACCAGGGTTAGCATGGAAATTTCCCATCACCTCCACCACCACCATACAATCATGGAGGATCGTATCTCATTGTTTGGGATATGTTGGGGCATCTCAATGCAAGGGGAAACCCTCAAATGCAAGAGTTAGAAGTAGATCATAACGAATATATGTATTCAATGCATAACAATGACATGAGTGCTCATGCTGATGATAGAAAGTACCGTCTGTTGGAAAAAAGATTGAAAGTTGTAGAGGGACAATGTGTTTTAGGAATGGACATTACTGACCCGGGACTGGTGTCAGGGGTAAGAGTTCCACCTAAGTTCAAGGTTCCTGTCTTGGACAAGTATACTGGTACAACTTATCCAAAGACGTATGTCAGAGCTTATTACCGCAAGATGTCTGCTTATTCTGAAGACGAGAGGCTGCTAATGCACTTTTTCCAAGATAGCCTAGTTGGGGCATCTTTGGAATGGTATATGAATTTGAAGAGAACATACATCAGATACTGGAGAGACTTGGTGGAAGAATTTGTGAAGCACTACCAATACAATATTGACATGGCACCGAATAAGACCCAATTGCAAAGTCTGGCTCAGGGTTCGAATGAATCATTCAAGGAATATGCTCAGAAATAGCATGAGCTAGCTTCTAGAGTTCAACTTCCATTGATGGAGAGAGAACTGGTTGACATGTTCATGGGTACCTTATAAGGTCCTTACTATGACAAAATGGTGGGTAGCACTTCTACTGTTTTTTCCGAATTGGTAATGGCTAGAGAGAGGATTGAAGCTGGTCTCAAAATGGGTAAAATTCAGTTAGCCAATGGTGGTAGTTTTACAAGTGGAGTTAGTAAGAAGTTGTTCAGTAGTTACCCTAAGAAGAAGGAGGGTGAATCAAGCGCCGCTTATGCTCAGAGGGGAATGGAAAGACAACTATACCAACCACAACATCAACAACACTATCAACATCAATGTCAACAGCAACAAGTGAATGTTGTGGCCATTCCGGTCATCGCAGCTCCTCAGCAGCAACAATAACCACAATACCAACAACAACAACAACAAAAAATCATTCCTCGTCGCAATTACAATCAGCCAAGACAACCCAGAATCGAGAAATTATTTGATCCACTCCCGATGACATATTCTCAAGTGTTTCAACATTTATTGCAACTAAAATTGGTTAATTTGAGGGGCATGCCACCTCCTGCTGAGAGGCTCCATGCAGGTTATAATCCTAATGCCCGATGCGAATTTCATTATGGCGGTATAGGCCATGATGTGGAGAATTGTTGGGCCCTTAAATACAAACTGCAAGAATTGTTGGATTCTAAGGCCATTTAGTTCACCCTTGACAATGAACCTAATCTTATTCAAAACCCAATGCCAGCTCATGCCGGACCTACTGTTAATGTCGCGCAAGATGGTGAAAACTTGAATTTGATAATGGATATGAACCTGATGTCTACCCCGTTATTGTGTGTTAAAGGTTATCTGGTAAAAAACAGTGTTTTCCCTGGGTGTCTCCCAGATTGGTGTGGTGCCAGAGTCACCCCGAGGGTTGTGCTAGTTTGAAGACTAGGATTCTGAATTTGATCAATGAAGGTGTTTTATAGTGTGATAGGATTGTGAAAAACGAGAAAGTTGAAGAGAAAGATGTGGCGGTAATTTTCATTCTGTATACTCCTGCAAATATTCCAGCGCCTTCTAGGCCTACTCCCTTGACAATCACGTTGCCTGGTCCTATTCCTTACTCCAACGAGAATGATGTTCCTTGGCATTATGGGTCAGATGTTTATCACCATGGAGTGAAGCAATAAGGGAAGCCTTCCGAAGACAAACCAAGAGAAGACATTAGTCTGAATGTTGATAATTTTGTTGGTACAAGAAGAATTACCATAAGTGGTAGGATATATTCTCAACAAATCGCCCAAAATAATGTTGATGCCTTGGCGAAAGCTAAGGGTAAACAAGTGGTGGGTGATAATTCAAGATATATACAAGATAGTACTCTGAATGTAGTTCCTGGAACTTCTTCGTCTCAAGAAGTTGAAGAGTTATTAAGATTTATCAGGAAAAGTGACTACAAAGTGATAGATCATCTAAGCCAGACGCCATCTAAAATATCAATCTTGTCCTTATTGTTGTGTTTCGAAGCTCATAGGAATTCCCTGATGAAATTGTCGAGTTCTGCTTTTGTGCCACAAAACATCACTGTCAATCAGTTAAAAGGGGTTGTAGCCAGTATATCAGCAGATAGCAGTTTGGGTTTTACGGACTTTGATATCCCTCTAGAAGGACGCAATTCTAATAAGGCTTTGCACATTTCTATGGAATGGAAAGGAACTACATTATCCCGAGTGTTGGTAGACATCGGATCAGCCTTGAATGTGCTACCCAAGTCTTCCCTGATGAAGATTGACTATGTAGGAGTTGAATTGTGCCCAAGCGACTTGATAGTCTGGGCTTTCGATGGGTCTCGAAGAGCCGTTTTTGGTGAAGTGGACCTACCTGTTAAAATTGGACCACAATTTTTTCGTACGACATTCTTCGTCATGGACATACATCCCGCATATTGTTGTTTGCTTGAACGCCCGTGGATTCATGGGGAAGGCGCTGTAACATCCCCCTTACACCAGAAAATGAAGTTCCCAAGTGGTAGTAAGATTGTTAACGTTTGTGGTGAGGAAGAGTACATGGTGAGCCATTTGACATCTTTCTGATATATAGAGGTTGAGGGGGAAGTACATGAAACTCCTTTTTAGGCGTTTAAAGCAGTTCAGATGATCAAGACTCCTCATTATGAGGGTAAGAGGCATGCAGTTTCCATGTCTTCATTGAAGGATGCTAGAGAAGTGGTTGAGAATGGTCACCCCAAAGGTTGGGGTCATGTGTTAGATCTTCCTCTGAAATTTGACAAGTTGGGTCTCGGTTTGAATCATTCCCAGCAAGATGTAGCCCCTGATGTTCCCAAGGCTCCAAGTGTTCTCACTCCGGTGAAGTTTATAAGTGCTGGATTTATCAGTAATGATCAGGCTAATGTTGTCGGTGATAACGATGATAGTGATTATGACATTGACAACTGGATCCAACCGAGTGTTCTAGGTGAAGAACTCCACAACTGGACTGCAGAGGATGTCATCCAAGTCATGCTCAATTAGGAGTAATTTTCTTTTGTTTCTTTTACCACACAATAATTCATGCACTCTGCCCAAGGCACAATGAATCATGTAGGGCCACCATGTTTCATTTTCTATTTTTATCATAAAATAAAAGACATTTTGCATTCAAATCTTTTGATCTTTGTCTTTCTATTTTTTACTTTTATCTTTCCTTTTAAAACGGCAATATTTTCTTTTCACCACACACTTCCTAAAAAGCATAAAAAACATCATTAATGCAGATTCACGTACACCTCAGACTCCATTGATAATGATTCTGCTATCGCTCATTATGACTTTGACAATCCGATCTACCAAGTCGAAGAAGAAGGTGATGAACATTGTGAACTCCCTGAAGAGTTGATAAGGTTATTAAGGCAAGAAGAAAAGGTCATCCAGCCGCACCAAGAAGACATTGAGGTCATGAATCTTGGAACTGAGGACGACGTGAACGAGGTCAGAGTAAGGGGCTTCTTTGGAAGAAAGTGTGTAGGCAAGGTTGATCGACATGTTGCGAGAGTTTATTGACATATTTGCTTGGTCTTATCAAGACATGCCTGGGCTTGACGCAGATGTTGTGGTGCATAGGTTACCTTTAAAAGAAGAGTGTCCACCTGTTAAGTAGAAGCTTCGAAGGACACGTCCAGATATGTCTAAAAAGATTAAAGATGAAGTGGAAAAGCAATTTGATTCAGGTTTTCTGGCAGTTACTTCTTATCCTCAGAGGGTAGCTAACATCGTTCTTGTGCCTAAGAAAGACGATAAGGTGCGGATGTGTGGTGATTACCGTGATTTAAACACAACAAGTCCCAAGGATGATTTCCCGCTCCCTCACATTGATGTATTGGTTGACAATACTGCACGATTCTTGGTATTTTCTTTCATGGACGGTTACTTCGGTTATAATCAGATTAAAATGGCCCCATAAGACATGGAGAAGACCACGTTTATCACACCTTGGGGAACCATTTGTTATAAAGTCATGCCTTTTGGTTTGAAGAACGCAGGGGCAACTTACCAGCGTGCAATGGTAACCCTATTCCATGACATGATCCATAAAGAGATTGAGTGCTACATATATGATATGATTGCGAAATACGATACAGAGGAGGAACATTTAATCAATTTGCGGAAATTGTTTGAAATATTGAGGAAGTTCGGGCTAAGGCTAAATCCCAACAAATGTACTTTCAGGGTAAGATCTGGTAAATTACTTGGCTTTATGATTAGTGAAAGAGGAATTGAGGTTGATCCTACAAAGATAAAAGTGATTCAAGAGATGTCTGAGCCAAGAACCGAAAAAGAAGTGTGTGGTTTCTTGGGAAGGTTGAACTACATTACTAGATTTATCTCCAATCTAACAGCCACATGTGAATCGATGTTCAAACTATTGAGAAAGGATTAGGCAGTGGTATAGAACGATAATTGTTAAAAAGCATTTGAAAAAATAAAAGAGTACCTGCGGGAAACTACGATTCTCATGCCTCTAGTAGAGGGAAGACCCTTGATCATGTATCTCACTGTCCTCGACGAGTCAATGGGGTGTGTATTAGGCCAACATGATGAGTCTGGCTAAAAAGAGCAAGCAATATACTACTTGAGCAAAAATTTTACCAATTGTGAAATCAAATATTCACTGCTTGAGAAAACTTGTTATGCTCTATGTAACACCCTTCTAAATACCCCAAAATATTTAATTAAAATGATAATAATTCAATCAGAGTAATTATGCCTCGAAGGGTGTCACACAATCAATTCACAACGATCATCATAATTTCCTGTCATGCTCAGTTATTTAACTCAAAGTATAAAGTATCTGCATAATACGCAACGGATAGAAAACAACTCAATTATTCCAAACATGTAACATATTACATGCAAAATGGTTCACAACCAATCAATAAAATATTCAAACATCCCATCCCGATGTTACATCTATCAGAGCATGACCCACTAGGAGACTACACTAGACTCCAAGCACTAGCTCCTATTCAACTCACTGCTCGTTACCTGAAAAATAGGTGTAAGGGTGAGTTCCTCAATCAATATAATAAGCATTATACAACATTATGTAATGTTAAGTAAATAACGCATCAAATCACCCTAACCAGACTACACGCTCAATAACGGCAGCGTCAATTCAAATATCATACTCAACCATAACATATCACATGTGTATAATCTCCAACCATACTCAACATCAACAACACTACACACAACACACATATAATACTGGAATACATCCAATCATATTATATGCCATACATTCATTATGCAATGAGACTCAACATATGCGGTACCGACTCTTCTTGAACTTACAGTTCAAGCTCACCGATCCCTCCGGATACGGCTACTAAGCTCACTAGTCCCACTCATTTGAGACCTAGTGACTCACTCACTAATTCCTCACCATGGGAATTAGCTACAGCCCCAAAGGCTAGACTATGCAAGCTAATCATCTAGCATGCAAACATCAACAACAATTCACAACGATTTACTCACTAATCCCTCACAATGGGAATTAGCTACAGCCCCATAGGCTATGCCATGCATGCTAATCATATAGCAATGCAGCATCAACAACAACTCAAGAATAGACAATATGCTCACACCATAAGTCATACAACAGTCTATTCACAATGCATACATAACTGATACATTTACAGCATAATGCACACCATCACATATCATCAACACAATTATCACGAAAGCATATCATATCATGCCACACAATCAATCATAGTATTAGCACACCCTACTAATACCTATGCCTCTCAAAACAACGGGAAATGATCCCTAATACATCGGTCCTCAGCTAAATCACATCACTCAGCCTAAACAGCCAAAACTGCACCACCACAGCACAGAAATCACAATTTAATATCCACTTCTGCACAGCACAGTTCGCGCCGCGCAGGAGGGTTCGCGCCGCGAACGGTGCGTCACAGAACCCTTCTGGATTTGACAGTTCGCGCCGCGAACGGGGCTTCGCGCCGCGAATCGCGCGCGAACAGAACCCTCTGCTACAGAAAACAGATTTCAGGTCTACAATGGTTTTCCCTATTACGAAACCTATCCGACCCAACCTTCCACAGTCCAATTTACATCAATTAATCGTCCTCATTGTCAACACAATTCATATCTTATTTGATTACACCAAACCTAACACGTTTACATCAAATTCCTACGAATTCCCTCTCAATTCTTCCCCAATTTCATTCATCCCAAAAGTTCACAATTTCATCCTAATCATCCAATTCAGAGGTAATTCAAAGGTCTATCACTACCCATGACATATTATCATATAATACCCGTTAAATCAACGATAAACCCCCCTTACCTGAGTTAATCCGGCAAATTCTGCAGCTTCAAGCTCTTCCTCTTCTCTTGTTCTGCCTTTTGCCCTTTTTCTCTTTCAGCCGCTTCTCTTTTCCTTTTCACGTGAAAACCCTTGTTCCAAAATTGGGACTTTTTATTCCAACTTATATATTCCAATAAATAATTATTCCAATAATTATTATTCCAAAATAATAATAATAATAATCCAAATTTCTAATTATTCAATTAAATTAATAAATAAAATATTAATTTAAATTAAATAATTGTCTTATTTTAATTGGGGTGTTACAACTCTCCCCCACTAAAAGAGTTTTCGTCCTCGAAAACATACCTCAAGCGAACAACTCTGGGTAAGACTCCTTCATCTGACTCTCCAGTTCCCATGTCACATTGCCACCTGCTGGTCCTCCCCAAGCTACCTTCACTAAGGCAATCTCTTTACCCCGTAACTGCTTCAACTCTCGATCCTCAATCCTCATAGGTGATGTTTCAACAGTCAGGTTATCTCTCACCTGTACATCATCTACTTGGACAACATGCGACGGATCATGAATGTATCTCCTCAACTGAGACACATGAAAAACATCATGCAAATTCGCAAGCGACGGCGGTAAAGCGACACGATAGGCTACCTCTCCTATCCTTTCCAAAATCTGATAAGGACCAATAAAACGAGGAGTCAACTTCTTTGACTTCAAAGCTCGACCAACACCAGTTATCGGAGTAACACGAAGAAACACATGATCTCCCTCTTGGAACTCAAGTGACTTTCTTCTCTTATCATGATAACTCTTCTGACGACTCTGAGCAATTCTCATCTTATCCTGAATCATCTTAATCTTTTCAGTAGTCTGTTGAACAATTTCCGGTCCAACCACAGCACTCTCGCCGGACTCATACCAACATAAAGGTGTCCGACATCTCCTACCATACAGAGCTTCAAACGGTGCCATACCAATGCTCGAATGAAAACTATTGTTGTAGGTAAACTCAACCAAAGGTAAATAACAATCCCAAGCGCCTCCTTTTTCCAAAACACAAGCTCTCAAAAGATCCTCTAATGACTGAATCGTCCTCTCAGTCTGACCATCAGTCTGCGGATGATATGCAGAACTCAATCTCAGCTTAGTCCCCAAAGCCCTCTGCAAACCTTCCCAGAACTTTGATGTAAATCTAGGATCTCTGTCCGAAACAATACTCGATGGAATACCATGCAAACTTACAATCTTCTCAATATACAACTCGGCTAGCCTCTCTAACGGATAATCCATTCTGATCGGAATGAAATGAGCCGACTTCGTCAACCTGTCAACAATCACCCAAATGGCTTCAAAATTCTTCTTTGTTCTCGGCAAACCAGAAACAAAATCCATACTGATACTATCCCACTTCCACTCTGGAATAGCCAACGGTTGCATTAGCCCAGACGGTTTCTGATGTTCAATCTTTGACTTCTGACAAGTCAAACAAGAATAAACAAAACTCGCAATTTCTCTTTTCATTCCCGGCCACCAAAATAACTTCTTCAAATCATGATACATCTTCGTAGCTCCAGGATGAATACTCAAGCCACTACGATGTCCTTCCTCAAGAATACTCTTCTTAAGCTCAATAACATTCGGAATACACACCCGACTACCAAATTTCAAAACACCATTCTCATCAACTCCGAATTCACCACCTCGACCTTGATTCACTAAAGTCAACTTATCAACCAAATGCATATCGGATTTCTGACCCTCTCTGATCTCCTCCAGAATACCACTCGTTAACTTCAACATTCCCAATTTAACACTGTTGTGAGTACTCTCACACACCAAACTCAAGCCTCTAAACTGCTCAATTAAATCCAATTCCTTAACCATTAACATAGACATATGTAATGATTTCCGACTCAACGCATCAGCCACTACATTTGCTTTACCCGGATGGTAATTCAAACCAAAATCATAATCCTTCAGAAATTCTAACCATCTCCTCTGTCTCATATTCAGCTCTTTCTGATCAAACAAATACTTTAAACTCTTATGGTCACTGAAAACTTCAAATCTTGACCCATACAAATAATGCCTCCACAACTTCAGAACAAATACCACGGCTGCCAACTCTAAATCGTGTGTCGGATAGTTCCTCTCATGAACCCTTAGTTGTCTCGAAGCATAAGCTATAACCTGCTTATTCTGCATCAACACACCACCTAAACCCAACAATGAAGCATCACAATAAACCTCGAATAGTTCCGACGAACTCGGTAATATCAGAATAGGAGCAGTAGTTAACCTTCTCTTTAACTCTTGGAAACCTTCTTCACATTTTGAATCCCAAACAAACGCTTGCCCCTTTCTAGTCAGCATCGTCAACGGTAACGCCAACTTAGAAAATCCCTCAATGAACTTCCTATAATAACCAGCCAAACCAAGGAAACTTCGAATCTCAGCAACAGACTTCGGAGCTTCCCACTTAGATACCGCTTCTATCTTAGAAGGATCAACAGCAACACCACCTCTTGAAATCACATGACCAAGAAAACTAACTTCTTCTAACCAAAATTCACACTTAGACAGTTTAGCAAATAACTGCTTTTCTCGCAGCACTCCTAAAACCACTCTCAAATGCTCAGCATGCTCTTCTTCAGATTTCGAATACACCAAAATGTCATCGATAAACACCACAACAAACTGATCCAAGTACGGATGGAAAATCCTATTCATGTACTCCATAAATACTCCAGGCGCATTAGTCACACCAAAAGGCATTACAGAATACTCATAATGTCCATACCTCGTTCTGAAAGCAGTCTTCTGAATATCCTCAGTTTTCACACGTATCTGATGATACCCAGATCTCAAATCTATCTTGCTGAACACACTCGCACCAACCAACTGATCCATCAAATCATCAATCCTCGGCAAAGGATACCGATTCTTGATCGTCACTTTATTCAGTTGCCTGTAGTCCACACACAACCTCATAGTACCTTCCTTCTTCTTAACCAACAACACTGGTGCACCCCACGGTGACACACTTGGACGAATAAACTTCTTATCCAACAAATCTTCCAACTGACTTTTCAATTCAGCTAACTCAACAGCAGACATACGGTACGGAGCCATCGATATCGGTCTAGTACCAGGTACCAATTCAATCGAGAACTCAACTTCACGCTCTGGCGGTAACTCATTCACTTCTTCCGGAAACACATCAGGAAAGTCACACACCACTGCTAGCTCACGAACCACTAGTTTATCTTTAGCCTCTAAAGTTGCCAACAGCATAAACAACTCTGCCCCATCTGCCACTTCCTCATTCACCTGCCTGGCTGATAGAAACAGACTCTGCCCTTCCTCAGTCTCAGGAAATATCACCGTCTTATCAAAACAGTTGATATAAACCCGGTTAAACACCAACCAGTTCATACCCAAGATAACGTCAATCTGCACTAATGGAAGACACACAAGGTCTATTCCAAAATCTCTACCAAAAATATTCAAAGGACAACTCAAACAAACCGAAGTAGTAGTCACTGAACCCTTTGCAGGAGTATCAATCACCATACTTCCACGCATCTCAGATATCTCTAACTTAAGTTTCACAGCACAATCCAAAGATATAAAGGAATGAGTAGCACCGGTGTCAATAATAGCTACAAGAGGAAAGCCATTAATATAACACGTACCTCTGATCAAACGATCATCTGCAGAAGTCTCAGAACCTGATAGAGCAAAAACCTTGCCTCCTGACTGATTCTCTTTCTTCGGCTTAGGACACTGTGGACTGATATGACCCAACTCTCCACAGTTGAAACAAGTTACAGTCTTCAACCGGCACTCTGCAGCCAAATGACCACCTTTGCCACACTTGAAACACTTCATCTCAGCACTGGTACACTCATGAACACGATGTCCAGCCCGACCACATCTATAACACTTAGCAGGAGCACTAGAGTCTCCCCCACTAGGCCTCTTCATGCCACTCTGCTTCTGAAAACCTTTGCCAGCTGCATACGGTTTTCCACGATCCATCTGATTCTTACCCTTCCTATCAACCCTCTGCTGATAGCTCTCTGCTCTAGCCTTGGAATCCTGTTCAAAAATTCTGCAACAGTCAACCAAGTCAGAAAACACCCTGATCCTCTGATATCCAATAGCTTGTTTGATCTCAGGACGCAACCCGTTCTCAAACTTCACACATTTCGAAAATTCTCCAGCAGCCTCATTATGGGGAGTATAGTACTTTGACAGCTCGGTGAACTTCGCAGCATACTCAGTAACCGACCTGTTACCCTGCTTCAATTCCAAAAACTCTATCTCTTTCTTTCCTCTAACATCTTCTGGAAAATACTTTCTCAGGAACCTTTCCCTGAACACAGCCCAAGTGATCTCAGTATTCCCAGCAGATTCCAACTCAGTGCGGGTAGCAACCCACCAATCATCAGCTTCCTCTGACAACATATGTGTACCGAACCTGACCTTCTGGTTATCAGCACACTCAGTTACTCTGAAGATCCTCTCGATCTCCTTCAACCACTTCTGAGCACCATCTGGATCGTATGCTCCCTTGAACATTGGAGGATTGTTCTTCTGGAACTCACTCAGTTGACGAGCAGCTCCCATTCCTACAACATTTGGATTCCCTCCAAGTACTCCAGCCAGCATACCCAGAGCCTCAGCAATCGCAGCATCATCTCTGCCTCTTCCAGCCATCTCTATTCTGAAAACCCAACAAACTAAAACAATAAGTACTGATAGGGTTACACAACTCCTATCCCGTACAGGGAAAACAGAATAATTACGACTCGACACGACCGACTATGCTCTGATACCACTAATGTAACACCCTTCTAAATACCCCAAAATATTTAATTAAAATGATAATAATTCAATCAGAGTAATTATGCCTCGAAGGGTGTCACACAATCAATTCACAACGATCATCATAATTTCCTGTCATGCTCAGTTATTTAACTCAAAGTATAAAGTATCTGCATAATACGCAACGGATAGAAAACAGCTCAATTATTCCAAACATGTAACATATTACATGCAAAATGGTTCACAACCAATCAATAAAATATTCAAACATCCCATCCCGATGTTACATCTATCAGAGCATGACCCACTAGGAGACTACACTAGACTCCAAGCACTAGCTCCTATTCAACTCACTGCTCGTTACCTGAAAAATAGGTGTAAGGGTGAGTTCCTCAATCAATATAATAAGCATTATACAACATTATGTAATGTTAAGTAAATAACGCATCAAATCACCCTAACCAGACTACACGCTCAATAACGGCAGCGTCAATTCAAATATCATACTCAACCATAACATATCACATGTGTATAATCTCCAACCATACTCAACATCAACAACACTACACACAACACACATATAATACTGGAATACATCCAATCATATTATATGCCATACATTCATTATGCAATGAGACTCAACATATGCGGTACCGACTCTTCTTGAACTTACAGTTCAAGCTCACCGATCCCTCCGGATACGGCTACTAAGCTCACTAGTCCCACTCATTTGAGACCTAGTGACTCACTCACTAATTCCTCACCATGGGAATTAGCTACAGCCCCAAAGGCTAGACTATGCAAGCTAATCATCTAGCATGCAAACATCAACAACAATTCACAACGATTTACTCACTAATCCCTCACAATGGGAATTAGCTACAGCCCCACAGGCTATGCCATGCATGCTAATCATATAGCAATGCAGCATCAACAACAACTCAAGAATAGACAATATGCTCACACCATAAGTCATACAACAGTCTATTCACAATGCATACATAACTGATACATTTACAGCATAATGCACACCATCACATATCATCAACACAATTATCACGAAAGCATATCATATCATGCCACACAATCAATCATAGTATTAGCACACCCTACTAATACCTATGCCTCTCAAAACAACGGGAAATGATCCCTAATACATCGGTCCTCAGCTAAATCACATCACTCAGCCTAAACAGCCAAAACTGCACCACCACAGCACAGAAATCACAATTTAATATCCACTTCTGCACAGCACAGTTCGCGCCGCGCAGGAGGGTTCGCGCCGCGAACGGTGCGTCACAGAACCCTTCTGGATTTGACAGTTCGCGCCGCGAACGGGGCTTCGCGCCGCGAATCGCGCGCGAACAGAACCCTCTGCTACAGAAAACAGATTTCAGGTCTACAATGGTTTTCCCTATTACGAAACCTATCCGACCCAACCTTCCACAGTCCAATTTACATCAATTAATCGTCCTCATTGTCAACACAATTCATATCTTATTTGATTACACCAAACCTAACACGTTTACATCAAATTCCTACGAATTCCCTCTCAATTCTTCCCCAATTTCATTCATCCCAAAAGTTCACAATTTCATCCTAATCATCCAATTCAGAGGTAATTCAAAGGTCTATCACTACCCATGACATATTATCATATAATACCCGTTAAATCAACGATAAACCCCCCTTACCTGAGTTAATCCGGCAAATTCTGCAGCTTCAAGCTCTTCCTCTTCTCTTGTTCTGCCTTTTGCCCTTTTTCTCTTTCAGCCGCTTCTCTTTTCCTTTTCACGTGAAAACCCTTGTTCCAAAATTGGGACTTTTTATTCCAACTTATATATTCCAATAAATAATTATTCCAATAATTATTATTCCAAAATAATAATAATAATAATCCAAATTTCTAATTATTCAATTAAATTAATAAATAAAATATTAATTTAAATTAAATAATTGTCTTATTTTAATTGGGGTGTTACACTCTAGCTTGGGCTACTCGCCGGCTGAGGCAGTATATGTTGACCAACACTACTCTGTTAATTTCAAAGATGGACCCGATCAAGTATATTTTTGAGAAGCCCGCTCTTACAAGGAGGGTTTCCCGTTGGAAAATGATTTTAACAGAATATGATATCCAATATATGACTCAGAAGGCCATTAAAAGTAGTATAATTGCTGACTACCAGCTCATCAACCTGTGGAAGATTACCAACCGATGAAGTTCGAGTTTCGTGATGAAGATGTGTTGTTTCTCAAAGAATATTACAACCGACCATACCCAGATGAAGGTCCAGAACCAAGATCGTGATGGATTCTCGTGTTTGATGGTGCTTCAAATGCTTTGGAAAACGGTGTGGGAGTTGTTATTACTTCTCCCACGGGGTTTCATATTCCTTTCACTGCCAGGATCTGTTTTGACTGCACCAACACCATGGCTGAATATGAAGCTTGCATCTATGGAATTAAAGCTGCTATTGATTTGAGAATCAAGTATCTTGAAGTATATGGGGATTCCGCTCTGGTCATCAACCAGATCAATGGAGATTGGGAGACTTGTCGCCCAAATTTGATTCCATACCAAGAGCACATGATAAAGTTGATACCATACTTTGAGGAGATCACATTCGATCATATTCCAAGAGAAGAGAATCACTTAGCAGACGCACTGGCAACTCTGGCATCTATGTTCAAAGTTAAGTGGGCAAATGAGGCCCCCTCCATCATCATTATAAGGTTGGATGAGCTAGCTTTTTGCTATACTAATGATGAAGCTCGGGATGATAAATCTTGGTTTTGTGATATCAAAAGATACCTTGAGAAACAGGAATACCTGGAGGATGCATCTACCCCTGACAAGAAAACTCTAAGGAAGCTGTCAGCAAGGTTCTTCTTAAGTGGTGATGTGTTGTATAAGAGGAATCGCGATTCTATCCTGCTCAGATGCGTGGATAGACACGAAGCAGACATAATTATTGAGGAGATTCATGAGGGTTCATTTGGAACACACTCCAGTGGTCATGCCCTGGCGAAGAAGATTCTGAGAGCGGGTTATTATTGGATGACTATGGAAATTGATTGCCATCTTTATGCCAGATCATGTCACAAATGCCAAATTGATTAAGTGCATGTTCCTTATGTGACTTTGAATGTTTTTACTTCTCCATGGCCCTTCACAATAAGGGGTATTGATATGATCGGGCGCATTGAGCCTATCGCTTCAAACGTACACCGCTTCATTCTAGTGGCTATAGATTACTTCACCAAATGGGTGGAAGCTGCTTCTTACACCAACGTGACTAAGCAGGTGGTTGCTCGTTTTATCAAGCAAAATATCATTTGTCGTTATGGGATCCCCGAGAAGACCATAACAGACAATGAGACTAATCTCAACAACAAGATGATGACAGAGTTGTGCAAGAGTTTCAATATTCAATATCACAATTCCTCTCTCTACCTTCTGAAGATGAATGGAGCAGTGAAAGCAGCTAATAAGAATATAAAGAAGATAGTACAAAAGATGGTGGTAACCTATAAGGAATGGCACGAGATATTGCCCTTCGCTCTACATAGTTATCGTACTTCGGTTCGTACCTCGATTGGGGCAACTCCATTTTGTTGGTTTATGGCATGGAGGTAGTTTTGCTTGTCAAGTTTGAATTCCCTTCCTCAAGGTTGATGCGGATGTGAAGCTCGACGAGTCCGAGTGGGTGCATAATAGATTTGATCAGTTGAACCTCATCGAAGAGAAAAGGATTGCTACTATCTGTCATGGGAAATTATATCAAAAGCGGATGAAGAAGGCATTTGATCGAAGAGTCCGTCCTCAGAATTACCAAGCTAGTGACCTTGTCTTGAAGAGAATTATTCTTCCTCAATCTGATCCCAGGGGCAAGTGGACTCCAAATTATGACGGGCCATACGTGATAAGGAAAATTTTCTATGGCAGAGCCATGATGATCACCACTATGGATGGAGAGGACTTCCCACTCCCTGTGAATGTAGACATAGTCAAAAAATACTTCGCATAAAAGGACCCGCTAAGTTGAAAACCCGAAAAGGCAATTTAGGCACACAAAAAAATGGGCATCTTGACGAACCACAAAAAATGAATAAAAGGTTCGGGCAAAAATTAGGGATAAAAATAAAAAATAATAATTACACCCGCTAAGTTGAAAACCTGAAAAGGTAGCTTAGGAAAAAAGGGTATCCCGGTGGATTGAAAACCCGAAAGGGATCCAGGAAAAAGTTAGGGATTTGAAGCGAACGACTACGTCTTATGTTGGATCTATTGATTCCATCATACTACTACAGTCGTAGACCCCGAAGGGTAGGAATCAGTTCAATCGTTTTCTTCATAAAGCAAAGGGATGAGAATGTCAAGGTCATAAGAGTTATAGCCGAATCAGAACTTAATGGAAAACCATTTTCATTGTCATTTTTGTAATAAACTTTTGTTTTTGCCTTTTTTGCACTTACCTTTTCCTAGGAATTGACTTCTGATGTAAACGCCTATTTACATGCAGATTTTAAATCAATAAAAGTTATGTTTCATTCAAGAGCCTATTCTTTATTTTCTATTTTGTTTGTAAAAATGTCCAAATTTTTTATAATCATTGCATTTGAAAATTTTCAGACTTTATATGGTATGATAAGAAGACATTTGAATATGCTTGGGATTTGGTGTGTGGTCGGGTTGGTAGACGAAGTGGTCATGCTATCCCTGGAGCACCTAGGTTTTTTTGTGTTGCAGGAGTAATGGTCATCCGCAGATGTACGATGTACTAGCATGAAAGCAAGAATCATTGGGATGACTTCTAGTTTTGCTTTGTTCCCTCAGCAAGTTTGTCAAGTTCACCTCATTCCCAGTGAGAGGCCATTGGTAATCTTCCTCAGCAACGTCCAATCTTTATCGATATCCCGACCCAAGGTTTGCATCGAAATTTGAGTTTCTTCAGCAGAGTTTGCGACTTATCTTTGTAAATTCCCCCAAAGATTACGGCCCGGGGTTACCAAGTCACTTTGTTGGTCACTCCCCACAGAGTTCCAAATATTTCAAGGATTTATTTTCAGCAGATTCCTTGTATTTTATTCACTCCCGTGCAAAATCATGCATCATTATACCACATCCGTAAAATTATGTAGCATTCCCATTTTTATACGGAGCATTACGCCATAGAAAAATTCAAACATGCATAAAAGCATAAGTCAATGGTTTTTTCTTGCTGCCCTAGTGAAGTTATCAGCCTTTCAACATATCCCCAAACTATGTTTACCCTCACAAGATCCATTTGATTTTACCTACAAGTATCTATGGAGTCTTTGATTTCTTTGGTCCCGTTTTAAATCCAGTTCTATCCTGGTATCTTTGTTGGTGACCTAGTTCTTTCTTGGCACAACATCTTTTGTTCACAGACATACCCGATTAGATTGGTAGCCTTTGTGATTGTTAAATCCATTTTTATCCTAGTAACCATTTTAAATCCAGTTCTATCTTGGTATCTTTGTTGGTGACCCAGTTCTTTCTTGGCACAACATCTTTTGTTCACAGACATACCCGATTAGATTGGTAGTCTTTGTGATTGTTAAATCCAGTTTTATCTTGGTAACCGTTTTAAATCGAGTTCTATCCTGGTATCTTTGTTGGTGACCCAATTCTTTCCTGGAACAACATCTTTTGTTCACAGACATACCCGATTAGATTGATAGTATTTGTGATTATTAAATCCAATTTTATCATGGTAACCATTTTAAATCCAGTTCTATCTCGGTACCTTTGTTGGAGACCCAGTTCTTTCCTGGCACAACATCTTTTGTTCACAGACATACCAGATTAGATTGGTAGTCTTTATGATTGTTAAATCTAGTTTTATCCTGTTAACCGTTTTAAATCCATTTCTATCCAGGTACCTTTATTGGAGATCCATTTCTTTCCTGGCGCAACATCCTTTGTTCACAAGCGTACCCGATTAGATTGGTAGTCTTTGTGATTGAACATTTTTTCTCAAATACACCATGAAACTTCAAAACCTGCATACTAACCTCTTTTCCTCTTCTCCATAGTGCAAATTTTCGGGTTATTTTGGTATTCAATCCTCTCCCACCTTGAACGGTTGAAAGTTGTCGCTTTTTCAATCTATCATGTGCAAGAAGATTTAATAGGGGCAGCTGTTGTACTCCAAAATTTACCCTCTTCTTTTCAACTATAGTCGACTCATGTTTTATCATCACATACATTCATGCATATCATTGGTTCTTTGGTTTTGAGGTTAAGGCATATCTCTTGTGACCTTCTTCAAGCTTTAGAGAGAAGAGATGTGACAATCAATGCAAGGAGGGTGAGATATCGTCAGCTTCATGTTCACTCAAGCTATAATGGTTTTCTTATACTCTAAGACATCTCATTTAGTCCATTACTTCATCAGTTGATTGAGAATTACAAGATATTGAAAGTTGATCACACTCTTTCATCTCTTGGTCCTTGGGCTAAAGGTGTGGATTATCTCAGAAAGTGGCATACCCATACAAAATTTTAATCATTTTCATCATGATTTTATTCAAGACATCTTTGTTCAAATTTATCTCCATTTTCCCTAGAGGAATCAAGGTTGTGAAGTGGTGCACTCATCTCTTATCCTTTTGGACTGAAATTAGGGTTTGTGATAAAATCAGTTTATTTCTGTTTTTTGAGCAAGACTTGATTCCATGGTATTATATGTGTCCCTAAGTATCTATGTGTAGAATATTGGCCATCAATTCCATTCATAAGAGGTTCAATTGCTCAAATGACCAATGATTTTATTCAATTAGGGGAAAGTCAACTGAGCAAGGCAAAAAAGTCAACTCTTGACCTTTTGGCCAAAATTAGGTTCCACAAGTCAAATATGGTCTATGATTGAGATTTGATCAATAAAAGGCAAGAGATCTATCAAAAATCAAGAATTATGGAAAGTTACCTAAAGTAGTAAATTAGGGTTTTAGAAACTTGCTATTTTTGGCAAGTTTGGTGTTAATGAGCAGCTATCTTCATGGCCAAATTTCATTATGACCAAGACTCCAAATCAAATTGACCTTAACATGAAATTTGTTCTCCTTTCTCCAAGCTTTAAGGAGATACCAATATTGGAGTATATGCATCATCATGGCTCAAGATATGGTCATTGAAAGTTTGATATTTCAAATCCATTCATTTGTCCCAACACTTAGAAAATTTCTAAGTGTCCCAAGCCAGGATTTCCAAGTATGTTCATGACAATTTTAAGGGATGTTGGAGACTCCATATCAAGATGTCTTAAACATGAGAATTATAGTGTCAAGTCTCCTCTTTCCATTAGTTCCAAGAACACCTCAATTGGTTGACCACAACTCAAGATATCATCCTCTAAAGTCATGACCTTAGGTTGTTAATTTGGTTTTATACTTAGTGAAAACTTTGCTAAGTATTTGATCATTTCAGGCAACCCACTTCATGCCCACTTTTCATAAGTTTGCAAGCTTCATTTTAATCTGACCTCAACATAAGAGTTATAGATCACTCTCCCCTCTCCACTTTTGCTTCAAAAAAATTCTCATTTGGTAGCTTAAGGAACAAGTTATGGACATGACAAGTTAGGACCTCAATGACCACTAAATGACCTATAATTGGCATTCTAATATAAAATTTCAAGCAGTCATTTTGTGGCCATTTTTGAAGGGTCTCAATGCTTTGTTTCAAATTTTCTCCAACATCAAACCTTTTCTTCTCCTTTCCCTCTTTCCATAAAAACCTAATTCATTCCATTTGGCCAAGAAACCATAGAGTTATAATGGTTTGGACATGACTAATCCTTAATCTCCATTATCACATTTGTCATTGGTTTTGTGCATGATGATATCTTTTGTTTACATCATGGCTATTTCACACGATCCTTACACCTCTCTCCTTGCCTTGTATGGGCCAACAACACACATATTTCATGCACGCACATCATGTCCTACATTGGCCAAATATGGAAATATTATTTGTTTTCCCCTCTTCTCTTTCCACTTCCTCCAAGTCCCCCAAATTCTGAAGCATTTCATTCCACCTCAAGCTCCCTAAAATGACACAAAGCACACATGTTTGGCATCCAAAACGTAGCCTTGCACACCACTCCTCAATCTTTGCACGAACTACTAATCTTTCCCTCCAATGGTTCTTTCACCTTGCATAACATCACACCTTATCACAAGCATGATATATAAGAGGTCCTTAACCTAATTTCGAAAAGAGAGGTCACTAAAGAGAGAGAACTTGAATCTGCAACATTGAAGCTTGAAGATTTTTCTTCATTTGGAAGCTTGCCCTCACCATTCACACCTTTCCACACAAGTCATAAGTATATGACATATTAAACACCAACTACAAGTCACTTAAGCATCAAGAATAAATCACACAAGCTATGCTTCAAAATAGGCTAAAAGATAGGCAAACAATCACACAAGCTTAAATAAGTAGTAATCAAACAATAAAAGGATACACGTGATATAAAGGTATGTATGACTTACGCAATAAGTTAGCTTAACATTAAAAGACACCTTTCCATTTTCACTTATTTATTTTGTTTTGTCTCTTTTAATTTTATTTCAATTAATTCCCTTGGTCCAAAAATTCCCAATTTATTCATGATTCATATTTTGATTATTACTTAATTTTCCATTTTTTTTTATTTTCTATTTTTTATTTATTTAATATCTGTTTTTGATTTTTGATTTTAATTATGTTTAATTAACCTAGTTTCATTTGTTAGGTGTTAATTTTGATCTTCCCATTTGTTTTTGTTCCAATATTTTGTACATGTGTAGACACATGTATATAGGTAATTTGAGTTTCCCTTTGTTGTTTTGTTTGTTAATTTTTAATCATATTTGAACCTATTTTTGAAGGTTTCTTTACATGTTTACTTGTTTATGTTTAGCCTAAGTAATCCAATTGTTGGAACATATTTTACACTTGATTTTGGCTATATCTTTAGGACACTTTGAGTTTCTGACCTCATCTTGATATGCCTAATTTTTCATAATTTTTCTATGCTCTTAACCATTTTTCTTGATTTATTCAAAGCATGCTTGTTTTCTTTGGATGCATTGTGCACTTAGTTGATTATTTTGGGATGCACTTGTGAAATCATCGGGGATCTCTTTCTCATTCTTTCTTGACCTCATCATCATCATTTGAGAACCCTATATTCTCTTATGTGCACCATTTTAGATGCCTCCAATTGATGCTTCTTTGCTTGACTATCTTGAGTACTTCTTGCTTGTTTTTTAGACTATAATGGGGTTTTGTTTTGTGCATTCCAATTTGAGTACTATGAGTACATTGAGATTTATTTCCTCTTGTTTACACTTATGATTTTCTTGGTATTGGTACCCTTACACTTTGCTCTTATGATTCTTTAGATGGTATTAGATTATCATTTCATCATGATGACATATTAAGAGCTACACTTTTCTTTTCTTGATTTAATTTTGAATTTAGGGGATGGTGAAGCTCTTAGGAGTTTGGGATCCATTTATGTATGTTTTGATTTGATTCTCACTTTACTTATTCATGTATTAACTTCATTTTGAATTGCCCATTTACTTTGGTTGGACAAAGGACTCCTTGCTTGGATGATGCCCATTTTTTGATTTACTATTTATGCATGAACTTTGAGTTTGTTTGCTTGTTGACACCTCTTGAGTTTTGGTGGTCGTATTTGTTGTTTTGGAGAGGACTTTGATATGGTCCCATGACCTATAATCACTCTTCTTTTGATATTTGATTACTTTGTTTGAATGTGGATAAAGGATTCCTTTTCAAGGATGATATCTTTACTTGTTTATTAAGTTACTTGACTTTGATGTGTGTGAAGTTTGGATGATTTCCCTTGTTGCTCTTCAATCTCATTTTGAGCTAACTTATTGCGTAAGTCATACATACCTTTATATCACGCATATCCTTTTATTGTTTGATTACTACTTATTTAAGCTTGTGTGATTGTTTGCCTATCTTTTGGCCTATTTTGGAGCATAGCTTGTGTGATTTATTCTTGATGCTTAAGTGACTTGTAGTTGGTGTTTAATATGTCATATAATTATGAATTGTGTGGTTTGACACATTTCCTCATTAATTTTTACTTCATTTGTGCTCGCTTGAAGTTAATTTGCCTTTAGAAGCATGATTAGGGTTTTGACTTTGATCACTACTTGTCTCAACCTTTGAGTGTGTTTTGATATGACGCCTTTGTGATGTCTTGAGTTTTCTTATGTATTAATACCATTTATTTTCTTTTGATCACATTCATTTATTATGTACTTTTCCATGTCTAATTGATCACACCCTTGTGTTCACTTCCCTTTACAATCTTGAATGATGCTTGTATTTCTTTGGTGATTGTACCATGGATTGAATGCCTATCTGCACTTATTCTTGATCTCAAGACTTTTGATGATTAAACAACATGTATATGTTTGTCTATTACTTTTTCCATAAATCCCTTCTCTTTACTTGTTTTACTCATTAGTATTGCATAAGGCCTTATGTGTATTTATGGTTGTATGGTTGCCTCTCCTTGTATGTTTTACTTGAGAGTTTTCCTCAAATATGCTTAGATGATGATGATAGCACTTTGATATGTTTTCTACTGCCTTTTATGACTCTTCATCTCTTTTCCTTCATTGCACTCTTCTCATACCATGTTAGTTTGAATGCTTGATACATTAGGGTTGTTACTTGCTAGTATGCCTATCTGTTTGCTTTCCTTGAACTCTTTGATGCTTAAACTATATATGCATGAACTTTAGGAGTTAGACAACAACTCCTTATGCTTATTTGTATATGGCGTTGCTTCCCATTTTGAATTTATAACTTGTCATTTGCTTCAGTTGTGTTCACAACTTGTTTGAACTTTATTTCCCTTTTTTCATGACTAGTTTGATTGGGTAATTTCAAGAACTTTTTTCCCTTCCATGACTTGATATGGATTGTTTCAATTTTTCTTCCATGACTTGATATGGATTGCTATTTCTTCATTTATTATTTCATGACTTGATATGAATTGTTTATCTTTTATATGTTCTTCCATGACTTACTATGGATCACTTTGTTATTGCTTTCCTTTCCTTCCATGACTTGATATGGTTCACTTGGTCTATTATTTCAATTTTCACCATGACTTGATATGGATTTGTTTCTACTTTCACCATGACTTGATATGGATTTGTCTTATTTTATCTCTTTTCCTTGTGTGGATAATATGTTCCCCATAGGATTTCTTTAGTTCATTCTTGGTTGAGATTGAATTAAAGTAGACTTTAGGTTTGTTAATCAAGCATGACAACATTAGGTAGTCCCCTTAATCCTTAATCATAGGTCTATCTTTGCATGCTAATTTAGGCAGATGTTCCCCTTTTATCCTAACTTTAGGACCACTATTGCATGTCAACATTAGGTTTCTCTTTAGAATCCCTTTAGATTTTCCTTTCTTGCATTCATCCTAAAATAAAAACCATTTTCTTGATCAAAATCCAAAAACATGCTAATTCTACTTGAATTCTTTCAACAAGAAGAGAGAAGTACTCAGATACCACATGTCTTGGGTAGACCTTTTGATGTATTCTTTCAACAAAAATACTCAACCAATCAAACTTCTTTTTTCGCTTGGCTTTTCTTATGAAAATTTTCAATAAGGGTGGTTACCCATAAAAAGCACCAACAAACCAAAGTTTTTTAGAAGAACTACAGTGCTCTGATTCTTTATTGATACATATACATTGGGTTGCAATAATAAAAACTTTCTTTTTGTTTATAATTCAATATTTTTTGCATGCTTTCCCTTTTGGTCAGTAAGTTTTAGAATAAACACACCCTTTTGATTAGAACGACAAGGGTGAATCCTATAGAGTACTACCGACGTGAGGGGTGCTAATACATTCCCCTTGCGTAATCGACTCCCTTAACCATCTCTTGGTTGCGAGACCATTAGATTCATCCTTTTGTATGTTTATTCAGTATTTCCTTTCCCTCTCTTCGGATAAATAACACTAGTGGCGACTCTGTTTTGTGTGCATGTTTTTCTAGATGCGACAACTCTTATATGACAAGGGATAGAAAAAATTCCCAGATCTTTGAGCTTAGGGATCACCATCTTTTGAATCACAATAGTACCATCAAGAGCCATAGCCATAATTTCATGATCCTCTAGATTTATTTTATTGGAAAGAATCTCTTTTAAGAACTTAGCGTAAGAGGGAATTTGAGTTAGTGCCTCGGTGAATGGCACATTGAGGTGGATCTTTTTTAGAAGTTTTCATAAGACTTTGTGGGATAGGAACAATAGGTTTGTAGGGAGGAGGAGAAACATAGGATGCTTCATTCTCAACCTCTTCAACAACCTCCTTTTCGGGTGGTGTTGGAATACTCTCTTCGACCTTTCTCTCTCTCTCTCTTTCTCTCTGTCTCTCTGTCTCTCTCTCTCTCTCTCTCTCACTCACTCACTCACTAGAACTACCCACTTGCTTGCCACTACAAGTTTTCACAACATTCAAATGTCCCTTGGGATTTTGTTCGGGTTGCCCTGGAAATGAACCGGGAGGGACATAGGAAGTAGCTTGTTTTTGAGCTACTTGGGAGGTTTGAGTCTCCAACATTTTGGTATGGGTGACAACAATGTCAACATTAGTGTTCAACTGCCTAAGTGACTAATTAGTGAGGAGGTTTTGATTTCGAAACTCATAATTTTGACGTGTTTGCATTAACACTAAATTTTCCATCAAAAGTTCTAGGTTAGATTTATTAGGCTCGGCTGGTGTAGCTTTTTGGAAATGCGATGGTCCCATAGCTTGCTAGGTTTTGTTCCGATAAGAGAAATTAGGGTGATCATATCACCCTGGATTATATGTGTTGGAGTACAGATTGTTCTGTTGGTTGTTCACAAAATTAACATTTTCTTGGGTGGATCCTCTAGCGAGGATCATTTGGCAATCTCTATAGGTGTGCCCATTAACTCTGTATATCTCACAGTAGAGAGCAGTGGGGGCAACATAAGCAACATGAGAAGAAGTATCGGGTGTGAAAGATGCAATGCTTAAATTATTAATCTTTTGGTAAAGGGCATTCACCTTAAAACTCATATGAACAATGCATTAGCCCCATAAAGACCACCAGTCTTAGGGGTAAATTTAGGGGCAGCTTGTCGCACGCTTTTCCATGAGTGGTGGTTTTTGACCATCTCTTGTATCAAGTTATAGACTACATCTTAAGGAGTATTCATTAGGGCTCCATCATAAGATGTATCTAGGGTCATCCTTGTGGAGTAGTGGAGACCATTGTAAAAGGTATGGATAATCATCCACTTCTCAAGCCCATGAAAAAGGCATAGTCTTAACAAATCCTTATAACTCTCTCACGTGTCAAACAATGATTCCTCATCTTCTTACCTAAAATTGTTAATCTCATTTCTAACTTGGGTCGTTTTTCTTAAGGGAAAGTACCGTGCAAGAAAGACCGCTTTCAATTGGGTCCAGGAAGTAATAGAATTAGCGAGAAAGGATTGAAGCCAATCCCGTGCACGATCTCTCCAATAGAAAGGAAACAAACGGAGGCGGATAGTGTTTTGGTCAACACCATTAGCCTTAACAATACCACAATTATCAACAAATATTTAAAGGTGAAGGTTCAGGTTTTCAAACGGTACCTCAGAAAATTGATTTTGTTGCACCATGCCAATCAAAGAAGGTTTAGTTCATAATTATTCTCCATAATCGGTGGGTGCACAATACTACAATGTGGTTCCTCTTTAGTAGAAGTCACGTAATCCTTAAGAGGCTTAATGTTAACTACTATATCAACCATATCTTATAGTCTAAGATTTAAGCGTCTTTCAAGTAAGACACGCTCGATTTTGTAAACAAGTTCAACCAAATTCCCAACATAACAAATTTAACACGAGTTTGTAGCTCTCACTTCCACTTCATCCTCCTTTCATTGTGGATGCCATTCTGAGACAAGTAAATCATTCTTTATCTTTATTCTTCATAAATCTTTTCAATAAAAGGTACATTTGTAAAACATTTTACGAGTTGATATGTTATTGTTCAAAATGTTTTCCTTGTTGAGGTTTGTTCATGTTTTTGTATGCCCTAGTTGAGTTAATTCTATCGTATGTAGATTACTTGTTTCACTAACCCCTCACTGAACATATGCGTTCATTTAAATTGATTTATAAAATTATAATTTGAAAATTAAGTTATATTTGAAAACCAACATAAATCAGTCAATATTTTTTGAATTGCATGCATCTTGTAATTTATCTTTCACTCTTTAACATATATAATTTGGTTCAATGCTCCATGTTTTTCAAAGCAACGATTCATTTTCTTCTAGTTTATTTTTAAAAGCATCAATTTATTGAGAAACTTGGATTCATCATCATTATTTATTCAACGATGATGATTATTATGATGACATCAATGACAATGCGTTTGAATTAGTCAACAAATTCATGCTTTTCCAAATACACTATAAGAAAATGAATTGTTGCTTTGAAGAAATTGGAACATTGAACAAAATTCAATTTTGTTAAAGAGCGAGAGATAAATTACAAGATGCATGCAATTCGAAAAATAGTTGACCGTCTAAGTTGTTTTTAAAGAATAATTTAATTTTCATATTATTATCTTCTAAATTAATTTGAATGGTTGTATATGTTTATTGACGGATAATGAAAAATAAGCAATCCACATACATTATAATAAACTCATATACATACCACCACGGTCGGAATATATAACCATGGTGAAATCATAATATTATGCGTGCTTTAAAAAAAGTTCTATTGTTGGGTTTCGAACCCATGAACTATATATATATATATATATATATATATATATATATATATATATATATATATATATATATATATCACAACGGCTATCTATTATAAATATTGTGATAGGTAGCCCACTACCTAACTTATCACTACGTCAATCGCATGTGATGGAAAGCAACATATTTATAACCACATCCTATCTAACCACAGTTGGATAACCGTCATTGTATCCTTTTCCCTACCATGGTGAAAGGGTATTTACGTAGTAGTGTCAAACATTGAAATACTTGGAATTTGCGTTAAAATATTTATTTTTAATAAATATCTCATACTCAAGAATTGGCGTCAAAAATCTAATATAATCCTTGATTCAAAAGATAGAAGTGTGTTTGTTGAGTTTTAGGAAAAATCCAAGAAAAAGTAGATCATTGAGAAACTCAACAAAGTCACCATCTTCATTATCGGAACAAATAAATGAAGGATCAACACTAAAAATATCTTTTGAAAGAACAATCACGATAAGTGGATGATCTTTAGAAGATTCGTCATCTAATGAAAATGATGAAGAAGCTTCATCCACTACAAGATATGCATAATATTCATTCAAGAGAAGATTTGAAGAAGCTTCATCAAGTAGAATCATTGAAAGCACTACAACAAACAAGACCTTAGACAGCGCTTTTTTTAGCCTTAGACAGCGCTTTAAAGCGCTGTCTAAACCTCCGCTGCTAAAGGTTTAGACAGCGCTTTTTTAAATCTTAAAAGCGCTGTCTAAGCCCCCCCCTTAGACAGCGCTTTGGCCAAAAGCGCTTTATAAGACCCTCTTATTTTAAATTTTTTAGATATACCTTAGACAGCGCTTTTGAAAAGCGTTGTCTAAGCCCCACCCCCTTAGACAGCGCTTTGGCCAAAAGCGCTTTCTAAGACCCTCCTATTTTAATTTTTTTAGGTATACCTTAGACAGCGCTTTTCAAAAAGCGCTGTCTAAGCCCCCCCCCCCCCCCCTTAGACAGCGCTTTTGCCTAAAGCGCTTTCTAATCCCCCCTTAGACAGCGCTTTTTACAAAAGCGCTGTCTAAGGTATACGAAAATTTTTGAAGCTTTTGTTTTAAACCACATTTTTTCCAGGTTTATAAACCAGAATTTCTACCTGTTTTCAACCAGATTTTGACAGACAATTATCACATTTTATATATGCCATTTTGGCCTTTTTTCTACCAATTTTTGGCTAACAAATATATATATATATATACCAATTCAAACCAATTTTGCCTTAAATGTATCAAAATATATACAAATTTATGTACACATTTACAAGTCTATAAGCTGTCCCTGGTTGCTCCAATAGACATCTAGTATGATGCCTCAAGATCTTCCTTGGACCACCCTTCTCATTACTGTGATGCCTCTTCGAATTTCTTCTTCCGCGGATACTTTTTTACTAACTTCCTCATGTTGGTCATCAGCCATGTCTAACCTGTAATAAACCAAGGAAACCATCAAATATCAAATATAACTTATAGTCAAAGCAATTGAAAACAAAAAAATAAAGAAATCATGCATTATCAGATATAACTTATAATCAAAGCAATTGAAAACAAAAATATAACGAAATCATGCATTATCAGATATAACTTATAATCAAAGCAATTGAAAACAAAAAAATAAAGAAATCATGCATTATCAGATATAACTTATAAAGTTTCTGTTTTGCTGAAGTCTTTAGAGTGAGAACAAAAGTTTTCCTTGACAAGAAAGCATCCAATCTTCCTCAAACTTAACGTCGTGGCTTGATGTTGTGTCAACTTTCTGTTACATTCTTTTGTTTATTAATTTAAGGTTGTTTCACACATGTAAATGAAGACAAAATGGAAATTGTCTTTCTGTATTTCTACTACTCATAATACATAAAAAATATAAAAATTGTTGCACTGGTAAAGTAATAAACACGTTCCATTCATCATGTAATAACTCTTCCTTATGATTAAAAGTTCTAAATCCATGGAAAAAAATATCAGATTGGCAATGAAGAGTCTCAATCACGGGCAAGTGGTATTTCTTTCAATTCAATATAGTTTGAGCATAAAACACTACATTTACACCTAATATTACAAAACAGACTATATTGGTCACTCTACTAGAATGACAAGTATTAGCATTTTGACTATGAATACCCCCTCTAATTGACCAAACATATATTTTCTTACAGTTACAGGTGAAAGCTGCTACAAGCACAAAGATTGGTTGCATTCTACAGTAGTACATTGTTGAGTTGTATGGACGAATTCTGAGTATAAAGATACAAATAACTGTACCGCAAAATATTGCTCACAAAATGAAGCTAGAGATGTTTAATTAACTACAAGGAAAAGTAACAAAATATGTGAATAATGCAACTATTCAAGACTTATTGTTTTAATCAATAATCATTATTTTTATATTACTACGATGTTCTGCAAAGTCTACCGGCCTTATACTTTTTGACATCAGATATATTGACATTTAACCAACTGCCATGGAATTTACTGATAGATATTAACTACAAGTACCTCTGATCATCAATTAGAACCCACTGTTATAATGATGCCTACACAGAAAATCAGAAGTCTAAAGATCCACATTGTTTGCTCTCAATGCTTTTTCTTCCATGGCTTTCATTTTCTTCCTTGCAACCAACTTCAACCCGACTCCGTCCAATTCCCAGTTTAGGCAAACCTCGATTCAATCCATCAAGCAGAACACAAGCTTTACACCATTTCTGTACATGAAAAGGTTATTGTATCTCAGCTGTTCTAGTTCAGATGACCCAATAGTGAAATCAAACGGAGAAAAAGACCAAACAATATCTTAAGGACTATGAAAGCCCATTACAATACAGCTCATTGAGCCCAAGGAAAACAGAAGATGAAACCGATCATCAAGTTGAATCACGTGGAATTCTTTTGAAATGAGTAAGAATATCAAAGTTGAAAAACAAAGTTAGCAATATAAAATAATAACTCAATCAAGCCATAAGCTTACTCAAATTAAGATTTGTTTATAGTGGTACGAAAGCAAGATTAGCTGAAACAATCTTATTCAAAGGAAACAGTCAATTTGGATTGAAAAGTATCATTGTATATATATGAAACTATGTTAATATTCAACCATGTGGGAGAGCAATGGTGACGTAGAAAATACCTGACTTGAAATATAACCACAACGTTCACACGTTCCCTGCTCGGGCATTTTAGTAGTGGTAGAAATCCTGAAATTCTCCCCGGATTTTATGATGTCGAGAATGGCCCTGGGTCTGCATTTTCATGAACATGAGTATGATGTAATATGTGAAAATAACAAACAAACAAACAGGATAAATGGATAGGGGTTTAGCACCTGATTCGCTCCAAATCCTTGATGAACTCGCGAGCAAAACCACGATAAGCATTTGGAGAATAAATGCATTCAATGGAAAAGTAATCAAGCTTTTTGAAATATGCATACATAACAATCTCTTTTTCATAAGTATATTTGAAAGGTTTACATCTAGGGATTGGTCCATCTTCACCTGTTACAATTGAACTGCATCTACTCAATCTAGCTATATCTCCTCTCAATATGTTCAACAGAATCGTCTCTGCTATATCATCGACATTGTGTCCTGTCACCAGTTTATCCACTTTCAGGAAAGCAGCTCCCCGATCAAGCGCCTGGCGGCGGAAGACGCCGCAGAAAGTGCAATTGTTCTTCAGACCGATGAGTTTGACAATCTCGTCCATCGTCCAACCGTATAAATCCTTGTAGGAAACAATTTTGAGAGGCAATCCATACTGAATCTGGTTTCGATGAACGGTTTCAAGGGAATCGTCGCGGTAGCCGGTGATGCCTTCGTCGACGGAGAGGAGGAAGAGATGGAGGCCGTAATCGTGGACGCGGTTGAGTTTAGATAAAACGTAGGCGAGGACGGTGGAGTCTTTACCGCCGGAAGCGCCGATGGCGACGCGGTCGCCGCGGGAGAAGAGACGGTTGGAAAGGATGATTTGGTGAATCTCGTTTTCGAAGGCGAGGTAGAAACATTCAGTGCAAATTTGTTGAAGGGTTTTAGGTCTCTTGAGAGAAGCTCTTCTTTCGTTGCATAAACAGCAAATGCGCACGTTTCTCTTTCCTTCCATTATTCACTACGACGGAACAGCCACCTAAACCCTAACTATCTTCAGTACAATAGTACTCATAATTAATTTTTTTTTTAATTGAAAGACTTTAAACAGCGCTTTCTCAAAAGCGCTGACTAAGGTCTATATTTAAAAGCGCTTTCTAAAAGCGCTGTCTAAGGGGGGGGGGGGTATTAGACAGCGCTTTCTAAAAGCGCTGTCTAAGACCCCCCCTTAGACAGCGCTTTCATTATTTTTTTAGAACATTTTCCGTGTTTTATTTTTATTTTAACCTTAGACAGCGCTTTCTTTTAAAAGCGCTGTCTAAGATGCGCTGTTAAAAAACCTTTTTGGCGTAGTGAAGATCATAAAGAATGTTTGAAGATTCTTAACATCGAGATGATACATCCTCAAGAGAGTCATACAAAGATGTCTTCAACAATATCTCAATAATACATCAGAAGATTCTAATGTCGCATCCTCTCACATAAGGGAATATGATGAGGAGAAACACGTGTGCTTGAAAATCATAAGAGAAGACGACGACACTAAGGTAACAAATCTAACCTATAAACAAATATTTAAGTTATGTGTTAATATCAGTAAAGATAATGATAAATTAGAAAATAGTATAATTTATTTTAAAGAGCATTTTAATTTTTTGAAAATAGAAATAAAGTTCTTGGTGAAGAAATAGCTAATATTACAAACGAATCTTTAAAATCTGAAAAAATGTGAAACTCATGAATCATTAAGAAATGAAGTAACCAGTTTGCATGAAACCCCGGGGAAATTACTAAGGATAAAGATGAGCTATATTTAATTTTTTTTTAATCAAAGAGCTTCGTAAAATAAAAATGGACTAGGTCATAAACATAATAAATCTTTAAGTAATATAAGTCATGCTAGGAAGAAATCCAACGATACTGTCTTTAAATTAAATTTTTGTAAAAAGTTGAGCCATTTGAAACCATATTGTTATGCTAAATTAAATGAATTAATATGCTCTAAAATAAATAACTATATACCTCTTAAAGCTACTAACACACTACGGTCCAAAATTATTTGGATACTAAAGGTGAAAATTTATTTTATTTTGCAAGAATACTTTGCAGCTTTAAAGGAGCTAATTGTAAATATAAAGAACTTGTACAAAACATGTGTATACCTTGAGTATATGATCGGAAAAATAGCAAGTGTACTATTTTTACCGATTTAGTAATAAGGAGTTTTACTCCCGAGTATCGATCTCAGGGATTACGTAGGAAATACTTATTTTACTTCTGATTCTATTAGAACAAAAAGACAATAGGTCGGTTGGTTTTGGGAATTTATAACAATAAACACAAAAAGATAGTGAAAATTACTTGATTAAGATGAAACATGCTAGGGTGAGTGGTTGATTTAACAGGTTATGAATTCACGTCAAGATTTCCTCAATACACATGATACCTTCAATTACCTAACCTCAGAGTGTTCTTCCTTAAGTCCTTAATGAAGAAACTATTAAACTACCAATTCTTACTCAAATGTCCATTTAACTAATCATTGGTTTTAATCATGAATAATATCAAGGTTTATGGTGAATTACAAAAGTTCTTAGTCCTAGGTGATTCAATTATAAACCCAATTGTGTGAAAACCCTAACAATCACAATCCTGTTATTGATAGTCATAGATCTAATTGTATTTGTCCGATATAAAAGCATAAGCACATCACACAATTGAATTGAAATTCGTAACATAGTAATAAGGAAATCCATAGTTAGAATTCATAACATCAGATCAAATCAGGACCACCCCCCTAGCATTGGGGGTTTAGCCTCTCATAGTATTCAAAGAAACCATAGTATGGAAATTAAACATTACAAAGAATTAGGAGATTTTGATCTTCAATGGTTGATGCCCTTGAATCTCGACGTCTTCAAATCCTCCGTAGTAGCTATATTCTCCAGTGCAATGTTTTCTTTCGTCCGTCAAAAAAGTGTCTTTCCCTTTCTCTCCCAAGTCTTCTAATAGCTTCAGATGGATTTTCTCCCAGCAAAAAGTCCAAAATACCCTTAATGAGCAGAGTAGATCCATATAACAAAAAGTAAAGTTTCTCAGCCACGCCCATCAACACGGGCCGTGTGGATTCACACGGGTGCCCGTGTGTGCTCTTCAACAATTGTATTTTCAGAGCAAGCTACAGAGGCATCAACACGGGCCGTGTTGAATTACACGGGTGCCCGTGTTAACCCTCTGTTTTACTCCTTTGAATGCTTGTTTCCTGACAAATAACACGTGCCGTGTTGATGTACACGGGGGCCCGTGTTGACCTGCTGTATCTTCATATTTTGGCCTTCCGGAGCATCCAAAACCCAACTATCAGTCCTTTGGAACCTATGCAACAACCTGCAACATTAACACTACCAAATCGAAGCATAAAAAGAGACTTTTTTACACAAACATGTAACAAAATGCAATGCAATAATAAACTAACAAAACATGTTAAATGACTTTAAAACAACTAAAAACAACCACAAGTCTTACCAAAGTGATGAAAATATGTCGGATAAAAGGAGGGAATTCAATGGAAATGGTGATCGATCACAACCCCAAACTTGTCTAATTGCTTATCCTCAAGTGATGTATTGAGTCCAAACATAGGTCACCCACGAATTCGTTTTCCACAATGCAACCTTGTCCTTCACAACTTGTGTTCTTCCTTTCCAATCAAGTTTCTGGTTTTCCCGACTCAAACTGTTCACCACATTTCCACATCAGAAGCCTCGTGACCTGCAAGCTTTTTCACATACTCACCATATCTCTCATGGTTAGGGTGTTTACACTCACAGCACAACATGCAATACCAAACTCTTAAATTTGAATACATTCTAATTTCACTACAATAACAGATTCCACACACTTTTTGAGGTCTTTTCGGTTGTAACGGGGCTTGGGTGCAGTAGGATAAACACAGAAATGGATAACAAATGGTTTTGAACCCGACATTCATGTTGTTTGATTTTCTCTTTTTCTTTTCGTGCTTAACTCATAGCTCTGGGGGTTTATTCACTTTTGACTCTTTTTACTCAATTCTCTGTGAGCATTTTACAGGTGTTAGAGTCTTCAGTCTTGGCCAGTGCATTTTTCTCTTTTTTTTCTTTTTCTTTTTGGACACACACATGTCTCTTCTTTTTGTATTACTTTTAGATCTCTTATTATGCACTTGCCCTTTCTTTCAAGATTACCACCCCAAACATAGCTTTTTGCACATCTTGTAACTCACAACAATCATGCCGATTAATGGAAGAAATGAATGATTAATGGTTAACATGGGGTTTATTATGAACAAAATGGCTAAGGCTCAACGGGGTTCACGAAGGGTAAACATACAAATAGGGATGGCTATAAAGGCTCTGGGCTAAACAAACAACTTGCCTCAGTGTGTGTTGTCATGCTGTGAAGTGTCAAAAGAACATTAACAAAATCAGAGTGATAGAGTCATACCTGGCTGAACTCTCATGCTGATATTTAGTGTTTGGCCTTTGTATTCTCACCATGTTGGTTAAACTTACAAGCTCTGAAGCCTCCTAGTGTCATGTGGTTTCTTTTCCGATTCGGTTCTACCATACCGCTCTCTTGGTCCAGTGTCACCAAATTGTGTCCGACTTTTACTTTCTCATGGTTGCATCAACTTCTGGGGTACCTTATCAGATCAAGTATGAGGGGTGTCTTTCATCCACTACAATCGATCCCGGATTCGTCCAACAATTTCTCATCACTCTGTACACACAGGTAAACAACAAAAACAAAATACTACGACAACAAAAACAAAAGCCAAAAACATAAACAAATTGAAAACGAAATAAACATGAAAGGAAGAACCCCCCCACACCTGAACTAAACATTGACCTCAATGTTTAAATCCAAATACAAAGGGGACTTACAACGACTACTGTTGTGGAAGAGGTGGAGCATCATGCGAAAAATGCAACATCAGACATTGCATCATAGCTTGTATGTCATCCATGACCGTCCCTTGTCGGAACAATTCCACACCTTGTCTGGACAATTCCACACCTTGTCTGGTTTGCTCGGTTCAGAGGATACCCATCTCAGTTTGGATCCAACCCCACTCGTCCTAAGACATAAAAGAGGGCCCTTCACCATGTAGGTGTGAATCTTGTGGGGGTGGCACAAATTGATCTTCTGGTTTATCATCTTCCTCCATCTCATCACCTGAAAAATCCTGGTCATACTGAACATTATCCTCTACAGATGGGGCAGAAGCTGCATAAAGCCAGTTAGCAACATTTGCAATACTAATGGAACCAGGTGTCGCTCCCCGGATTTCCCGAATCCAAGTACAAACGCGAAGAGAGTGGCGGAAAAAGGTAGAGTCGCCAGCTATGTACTTTTATCCCAAGAGGAGGGAAAGGTAGTACTGCATAACCAAGAGGGAACGGATAAAACAAAGTATCGAACCAAAGAAAACTTAGTAAGGGGGCGGTTACGTGGATGGAAGGTTATCACACCCCTTCACGTCTGTGGTACTCCACAGGATCCACGCTTGCTATTTATGTCTAAAGTGTGTGTATAAAAAGTCCTATATGCGATGCGAAAGAGAGAAAATCAAAGTAGGGAAAAGAAACGAGTTATTGCTCGCACATGCCCTACCCTGCTGCATACGTATCTCAGGAAGGATTGAGAATCAGAGCACCGTAGCTCGGCTAACCTATTTTTATTTGTTTTGTGTTTTTTAGGTGAACGACGTTACTACGCAATCTATCGGATGCTCGACCTTTGGAGACTTACTCACCTGTAGTAGAAGGAGTTAACGTGTTCTTAGGAGAAGAAAAATCAAAGAGTTTGTTTGTGTTTTAGGAATGCTCATGCAAAAAGGAAGTCCTAGACGAAGGAACCGTGCTACCTTAATTAACATGCAGACGAGAGACTATACGAAGCCTAGCAATCCTATGGGGGAGACGATCACACCACACAAAACATGTAGCTTAGAGTAAACACACCAACAAGGGGGGCTCAAGCATACATGGGTAGGGCTTTAGTCAAGAGGGGTCATATCACCTCGACAAACAAGCCATGGAAAGGTAATCAAATGGGCTCTTAACCACTGACATTGAACGTCAGGGTGAGAAGATCAAAAGGGTAATGAGGATAAGACCTCATAGATCTTAACACTGGACAGGGTGAGCTCATGACAAAAAGTGGGGGTTCAGAAAGATGGAACCCTCTCTACTGACTGACCGGACAAAAAGACCTTGGGCTTTTGTTCTGAAGCATCGACACGTAGTGCGAGCATAAAGAACGACACACTGAATAACAGGGGATTGACTACTAATCCCTTTTATCCGTCAATTGCCTCTTCATGGAGGTCTTTAGCACTGGTGCCTCCTCTTGGAGGTCTTTGGGCACAAAAGTAAACACACAAAAACATTGCCTCCTATCGAGGTCTTCCAGCTAAGAAAGCAGTAAAATGCTGGAAAGATGTAAAAGGGGTCAAGAGATCTACCACACGGATAAAGATCCGAAGTAATAACAACTAAAGAAATAAGAAACCTAGAGATCTCTCAATCTATCACCATCAAAGAAAACAAGTCAGCAAAGCAATCAGAATAAATCTCCGAATGGTATCCCACAAATAAAGCGGAATACCAAGCAAGCTACCTCTTCAAGAGTCATGTGAGCCCTCACAAAACCTCAACAAACAAGTTAGAATAACAAGATGGGGTGTAATCAAGAGTTGCACCAAACAGAATCAAAATATAACCACATGAATCATGCCATTAAAGTTCACAAAAGTTCACAAAAACACCCAAGGATAGGAAGCCTAAACCTCTTGTCAAACAAATGCATCAAAAGGGTATCAAAACTCAAAGTCAGGGGGCAAGGATCCACACATCAAGACATGACATACATACTAAAACATGTTCCCGGATGCAATAGAAAGCATGTCATAACAAAGCATGAAACAGATTGGAGAGCAAACAAAAAAAGTAGCTACTGTCACGATCGCTACTGCTTCGCTTAGCGAAGACTTAGCGAAGCTTCGCTACAGGTTCGCTTAGTGAGGTGCTAGCGAATGCCTGCGGGTTCTGGGTTCTTCTCTGATAACAGTACGATTTCCGAAACCCCTATATCCTATGGTACCCATTTCAGAAATTGAGTGATCAAACATTCAAGGTATTATTCTACACATTCATGCACATCTAAACCCACATGCAAAACCTAACGATACCCACTCTTTCAAATTCACCCATAATACCTCATACATTCAGAAAATTCAAATTGAAAGCATAAAGTAATGGAAATTAGGGCAAACCTGATTGGGAAGATCGATTGAAATTGAAATGCACGGTTGGGTTTGCAAAGCAATGTTAGGGTTTATGTGAGATGGAGTTGGTAGAGATGATTCTGTGCAGATGAGTTTTCTTCAGTGTGTATGAAGGCTGCTCTGAATTCTATTAGCTTCTCTAGGGTTTTGTTTCAATGAAATTCTGAATTTATACTCTGATTTTCGTGGCTTGGTGGGCTCAGAATGAAGGCAATTCAGGCCCATGATTTTTCTGTTATACTTTTTTTATTTTCAACACGCGTGGGCTTCGCCTAGAGAAGAATTTGATCGCCTAGTGAGCAAGACAACTCAGGAAGTCCTTCTGGGCGCAGGTGACTCTGGTGGCCTTTCTTGGGACTCGCTAGGCGAACCATTCTGCTCGCCTAGCGAGCATGACAGCTCATGAACAAACTTTTGCTCCTTCAAGATTAACGTTTTGAATGATGAATAGACCCCATTTGAACATGTTGGAAGTATCTCAAGTCATCCCTTGGCCATTTGACCTTCAGTTGACCAACAGTTGACTTTTGACTTCGCAGTTGAATTTTGAACTGTACCGAGCCCATTAAGCTTGATCCTTTAAAGAAAACCTCTGAAAATGAAACCCTAGCTCCCAAGAGCTCTATAGAATATCCATAAGACCTTCAAACCAAGACTGCATCTCAATCCTTGAGGAACCCTACTTTGACTACCGTGATACCCAGATGAATACAAACTTCTTGGAAGACACTCTCTTGGAGCTAATTCTGATTGACATGATGAAATGCAATATGAAATGTTAAATGACCTAAAATGAATTCATGAATGAGGAGGTAAAATTTGAGGTGCTACAGTTGCCCCTATTCAATCAACTGTGAACCTGAACGGATGAAAGCAGCGGCTATCAGACTTTCAAGGTAAATAGGGATTGAATACCAAAAGAACCGGAGAATTTGCACTCTGTAGGTGATGAATCAAGGAAAGAGAGGCCATTTACCGATGGCGGCTTCAAAACCAAATGGATATTTACCGATATCAAAGAAAGCGGGGCCATTTACCGATGGCGACTTCACTGGGGAGGAGCAAGTGAAACAAGACCAGACATATACCGATGACTGGGATGGAACTCGATGTTTACCGACATCGAATAAAGATATTTATAAGTGAAACAAGACCAGACATTTACCGATGAATGGGAAGGAACTCGATGTTTACCGACATCGAACAAAGATGTTTATAAATGAAACAAGACCAGACATTTACCGATGACTAGGAAGGAACTCGATGTTTACCGACATCGAACAAAGATGTTTATAAGTGAAACAAGACCAGACACTTACCGATGACTGGGAAGGAACTCGATGTTTACCGACATCGAACAAAGATGTTTACAAGTGAAACAAGACCAGACACTTACCGATGACTGGGAAGGAACTCGATGTTTACCGACATCGAACAAAGATGTTTACAAGTGAAACAAGACCAGACACTTACCGATGACTGGGAAGGAACTCAATGTTTACTGACATCGAGCAAAGATGTTTACAAGTGAAACAAGACCAGACACTTACCGATGACTGGGAAGGAACTCGATGTTTACCGACGTCGAACAAAGATGTTTACGGACACCAAGGAAAGAATACATTTATGAAACAAAACCATTTACCGATGGCGAAAATGAAATACTCGATATTTACGGATAGCGGATCTGCTGGGGAATCTTAAACGACAAAACCATTTACCGATGGTTAACAAGCGGCTGATGTTTACCGACATCGAACAATGATGTTTATCGACACCCAAAAAAGGAAAGGACACACACGGGTGAAACGATTCTTTTGTAGACACCATGAGAGACATGCCATTTACTGATGGCCAACGGTTGGAATTCGATGTTTACCGACATCGAAAGATGATGTTCGCCGACATCAAAGAAAAGCACAGACAGTCACGGGGATCAACACGACACTTACCGGTCTCACAAGAATGATATTTACATATGTCAAAATAAGGAAGACACTTATTGGTGACAAAATCGGAAGAGAATCAAGATTTCCTTTCATGGACTGGTGAGAAAATAAATCTCACTGGGGTTATCGATTCTAAATGTTGCCAAGAGCAACTGCTGCAAATGTGCTACACTGATGTTGAAAAATGATCCGTCTCTTCCGGAGATATGATCCAATCTGGTTTAATACATGTATGCATATGTTTGAGTTTTCCATGGCGTAATGCTCCATACTGAATGGAAATGCTACGCGATTTGAGAATGCGAATGCAAATGATGATTACTACATGCAAGATGCAAAGGGAGGAAAACTCCTGCTGGGAAAGCAAATGATCATTTTACTGAGCACACAATTTCTGATTCGATCTTCCAACTCTATGGGGACATACAACAATTCTGCTGAGGATACTTACTGATCTGACATTCTCGGAACGGTAGAGAAACCAACTCAACTGGGGAGTCACTTGTTGGGAAAACACCAACCTCTCGACCATGCTGGGGAAACAAATTCTGAACTCGACTTGGACGACCCATCTTCTTACACGACTGGATAGTGTTGAAACAACAGGGTCTTCCTTCGAACAAACTTTGGCTCATATGCTTTAGCCATCAATCAAAGATAGTAACCTGCAAAACGGCAAGACATACATGCCCCAGGGGATCGTATGGACAAAATATACTCAAGTGTACTCAACATTCAAAATGATTTTCAGATGTTTTATCTTTCCGCACGTCATTGTCTAGCCTTCATGTTTTTAGATGCAATGTTTATCAAAAATTCAGACGTTTTTTGCAAACAAAACAGTAGAATAAAAGAACAAGAGAGCAATTTGACTGAATAACGACTTTTATTGATTGAAAATGGCCTATAAAGGCAAATACATCAGGAAGCAATTCCTAGGAAGAGGTAATTGCGCCAAAAGAGAAAATAAACTATCCTATTAGCAATGTGAACACGACATTCCACTATTTTCCAATTCTGTTATGACTCATAAATCTTCACTTTCCTCCAAATTCTTTGCTTTCTGAGAAGAGTGATTGGACCGATCATATCCTTCAAGGTGGTAGGCACTGAAACGCGATGAAGTACAGATAACTCAGACTGTAGTCTTTGCTTTAATCCCTCTTTTGCCTGGACCGCTTTTTCAGGTTTTCAATCCACTGGGATACCCATTTTTGCCTAAGCCGCCTTTGCAGGTTTTCGACTTACCGGGTGTACATATTATTTTTATTCTTTATCCCTAACTTTTTCCTGAACCTTTTTCTTTTCTTTTTCTCTTGGTTCGCCGGGATGCCCTTTTTTTGCCTGGACTTTCTTTTTTATCCAGCGGGTCAGTTTATGCGAAGTATTTGTTGACTACATCTGAATTCATAGGAGACGGAAAATCTTCACCATCCATAGTTGTAAGCATCAAGGCTCCACCAGAAAAGACCTTTTTAACAACATATGGTCCTTCATAATTCGGAGTCCACTTGCCCCTGTTATCTGTACCGGGAGGAAGGATCCTCTTCAAAACTAAGTCACCTATCTGATAGCTTCGAGGACGCACTTTCTGATCAAAGGCCTTCTTCATCATTCTCTAATATAGTTGCCCGTGGCACACAGCTGCTAATCGCTTTTCCTCAACTAAATTTAACTCATCAAACCTGGCTTGAACCCACTCAGCCTCGTCAAGTTTTACATCCATCATCACCCTCAAAGAAGGGATTTCAACTTCTACTGGCAAGACTGCCTCCATACCATACACAAGTGAAAACGGAGTTGCCCCGGTTGACGTACGCACTGAGGTACGATACCCATGCAAAGCGAAAGGCAACATCTCGTGCCAATCCTTGTACGTCACAACCATCTTTTGCACAATCTTCTTAATGTTCTTGTTTGCCGCCTCTACAACACCATTCATCTTTGGTCTGTAAGGAGAAGAATTGTGGTGTTCGATCTTAAAGTCTTTGCAAAGCTCTTTCATCATCTTGTTATTGAGATTCGAACCATTATTCGTGATGATTCTCTCAGGAACCCCATAACGACAGATAATTTCTTTCTTAATGAATCGAGCAACCACTTGTCTGGTAACATTGGCATAGGAAGCTGCTTCCACCCACTTGGTAAAGTAATCAATCGCGACTAGGATGAAGCGATGTCCATTAGAAGCAGTAGGTTCAATCTTTCCAATCATATCGATGCTCGACATCGCGAATGGCCAAGGAGAATTCATAATATTCAGAGGGTTTGGTGGTACATGCACTTTATCTGCATAGATCTGACATTTGTGGCACTTCCGAGCGTATTTGAAACAATAAGATTCCATGGTTATCCAGTAATAACCGGCTATTAACAACTTCTTGGCCATTGCATGACCACCAGCATGGGTACCGAAAGATCCCTCGTGTACTTCCTGCATTAACATGTCTGCTTCGTGTCTAACCACGCATCTGAGCAGAACCATGTCAAAGTTCCTCTTGTACAACACATCATCCTTGTTCAAGTAAAAGCTTCCAGCTAGCCTTCTCAATGTCTTCTTGTCATTCCTTGACGCTCCTTCAGGATACTCCTGGCTTTTGAGGAAATTCTTAATATCATAAAACCACGGCTTCTCATCAATAACAGACTCGACTGCAAACACATATGCAGGCCTCTCGAGTCGATTCACAGCAACGTGTGGCACATGATTCTGCCAATGAACTTTAATCATAGAAGACAGTGTGGCTAAGGTATCAGCCATTTGATTTTCATCTCGGGGCACATGATACAACTTTACTGTCTTGAAGAAAGTCAGGATCCTTCTGGTGTAATCTCTATAAGGAATCAAATGCGGCTGATGAGTATTCCAGTCTCCATTGACCTGGTTAATCACTAGAGCAGAATCTCCATAAATGTCTATAATTTTGATCCTTAGATCGATGGCTTCCTCAATTCCCATGATACAGGCCTCGTACTCAGCTTCGTTGTTGGTTACTTCAAAAGTCAATCTGGCAGAAAAACGTATGTGTGAACCTTTAGGATTAATGAGTACTGCCCCAACACCATTTCCATTCATATTCACCGCCCCATCAAACATCAGTGTCCACTTGTCGTCGGGATCCGGTCCTTCTTCGACAAGAGGCTCTTCACAATCTTTCATATTTAAGTACATGATATCTTCATCGGGGAATTCAAACATCATCGGCTGATAGTCATCAATTGGTTGCTCGGCAAGGTAATTAGACAGAATACTACCCTTGATGGCCTTTTGCGACGTGTACTGGATATCATACTTGTAACACCTCAAAATTTGCCCTCCTCTCTTGGGACTAGCTTAGCATATTGCATTTCATTTTTTAGGTCCTTAGTCATTGCATCTTTGCATATCATGTGGAGACAATAAGCAGGTCATCCTCCTAAGTCTTGCTCAGAAGATAAAGAGGTTAAGAGATTCAAGCTTGAGGGTCTCATGAATTGATCACTAATCATCTGAGGGTTTGTGCTTCCATTAGGGTTTCTTGGTTCCTCAAGGATATTGGGAATTATCTTGGTTGAAAGGGTACATCACCATCATCATGGTCTTATCATCACCAAGAGGTTCATTGTGCCTGGTCATGTTCCTTGGGATTAGGGTTTTGACCTCTGGTCAACCCTAATCAGTTGTATTGTGCCTATCAGGGTTTTGCAAGGAGATGGGATCTTTATGGAGAGGGGGATCATTACATGGTTTTATTGAGCTTGTATAAGCTGGGGTTTCATTTTGGAGCCATTTCATCAGGAGATTGAGGCTCAAATTCATCTGTGCATGGCCAAGTCAACAGAAGTCAACAGAAGTCAATCACAAGTCAACTGTTGGATTTGGAGGTGGGAAGTGGTTAGAAATACTTCATTCATGTTCAAACAAGTCTCATTTGACATTTCAAACATCAACATGGAAGAAAATAAAGTCAGGACAAAACTTTCCAAAAATGGAAAGTGACTTGTAATTTGAAATTGCCAAAAATGGAAAGGTTTTCTCCTCAAGATTACATCATCAAAAATGCTTCAAATGAAATTTTGTTGAACATGAAAGTTGTAGATCTTGTTCTCCCATTTCCAAAAAGTCCAAGATCATGAATTTCTCATGTATGGTTGAAGAGATATGGATTAATCTTGGTTAAATGAACATGGAACTTCAAAGGGGCATAACTTTCAAACCATAAGTCCAATTCATGTGGCTCTTTTTGCAACATTCTTGTTTCGACTTCTAGTTTCCAAAATTGGAATTACATGGCATGAATTCCATTCACATAAATATTTGAAAATTCAATTCATTTTGGAGGGAAAAAATCAAGTTCAAAAATAATGCATTGTTTTCACATTTTAACATTTCCATTGGTCTTAAAATAATATTTTGAGAGAAAATGAATGCAAAAACGTGCAATATTCACATGCCATGCCATGCATAAGGTGAAAAAATAATTTTTGCAAAACACCTCCAAAATTAACCATTTTTCATTAGCATTTGATTAGAGGTTAATTAATCATGATTAGTGAAGCATATAAATAGAAAATCATAACAGAATTTTCACATTTTTCCAATTCTAGATCTAGAAATTCTCAAAGTCTCTCAAAATTCTCTCTCATTTTTTTTTCCAAATTTCTTCACATTTCATGCATTTTTCTTGATCAATTCATCATCTAGTATCATTATGGAGCAAGATTGAATCAAGAATCATAGCAATTCGTGTAGTTTGAAGCATATCCAAAGCTTGAGGTCATCAATGGTGGAATCAAAATTTTGTTGAATCAAGTGCAATCAAGCATCAAGACTTCATCCATACACTTATACAAGCTTGCTAGAACACATTGGAAGCATTGCAAGGCGCAGAAACACGTGGATTCGAAAGTTGCACTTCAAGAGGTCACTTTTTCGATCTCTTTAATTCATGAAATTGTTGTGTGATTCTTGTAGATCTTTTAATGGTGGTAATTCTGCAATTTGAATCGAGTGATTTGGTGGAATATTCATGAAGTTACATGTGTTTGAAGTTTTGGTAGTGAAACTTAAATCCTTTGATTCTTGCATATTGTGTTGTTTCGTGTTAAAGTAATTGTGGATTACTGTTATGTGATGAAAGATCTACCAATTAGTATGTTTAATTTTAAGAAATAAAAAATTTGTTCATGATGATGATGAACTCGTACTGTTCACACGCGCGAATTTGTGGAGAAGAAGATACAGTAGCTAAGGCAACGGTTTTGTGTGCTGTTGGAGCGTGGCCTTAGGCATGTGCTGAAGCTGGACTTTAGGCAACGTTTTTGTATGCTGTTAAAGCGTGGCCTTAGGTTGGCGCCAACGCTGGCTTCCTACTGGTTGCATGGAATAGCCATGCAGGCGCGCCCTTGTATGTTTGAAAAGGCAGCGTGTTCGAATCCTGCCTAGGACAGTTTTCCAAAGCTCATTTCCTTTATTCCTCACATGTTCATCTATGCTCTTCATGCTTTTTTTAATTTTTCTTTAACTTTCAAAAATCATAACAAATAGAAAATTGATTCAAAAAATATGTGGTTTTTTTGTTATGTCACATTTTGTCTCTAGTTTTTTTTGAATATTATTTTACAAATTGAGCATGGCTGTATAATTTTTTGTGCTAGGGAATGTTAACATGTATGCTTTTTGAACCTTGCTTTGATATATCAATTGTGCAATGCTCAATTTTCATCCAATGCTCATGAAATTTTACATGCTTAAACTAGACATCTTGCTGGACATTTTGGTGTTGAGTTTGCATTTTTATCAATTGCCATTGCTGAGTTATAATTTTTCTAAGTTAGGTGTGACAATTTGTGTCACACCTTGTGATGTTCATCTTGTGCTATGTGTTTACCCTATCAAATGAATTTCAATTGCTATGATTTTTTGTATGATGCTTGATATGAATGTTGTAAATGCTCATGATTTTTTGTGTAATTTTTGGAATCATTTCTGATTTGATTGGGATTTTTCATTCTGGATGATCATTTGTGAACTTTAGAAGTGTCATGATTTTGAATGATTTGTGAAATGATGGTTGTTTATCATATGGATGTGAAATTTTGCACATTGATTCTAGACATGTTTAAGGTTGTTTTGGCTTTGGTTTGAAGTTTTTATCATTTGCCAATTCTGTTTTAGGATTGTGCTAAGTTGATGTACCAAATTGTGCTCATTTGTGCTTGGTTTTGCCTACCTTGACTTGATGAATTTGATTACCATGCCTAATCATGTCCAAATGCTCTAATTTTTTGTGTGATTATCATGTTGTGTGTTCTGTTTACCCATGAATTTTGCCAAAATTAATTGAAGCATTTTTGAATTATTGTGCATTTGTTCATTCTGTTGTCACAATGTGGTTCCAATGTGCATACCCTGTCATATTTTCTTCATGAAATGAAATTGGTAATTGATATTGACATGAGACCTTTTGGATTATGTTCTAATTGGATTGAAGTTGATTCATGTCAATTTTCATGTTCTGTTTTGAATTATTTCTTCCTCTTTGACCCTAGGCCTTGTCCTAGTGGTTTGTGCTTATGTTTGAGCTTTGTTTTCAGGATTAGAAGCATATGGCCATGAGGAGATTGATTCACATTGCTTGAGTTGGATTATTTGGTTGATGTTGACTAACCTTGACTTGTTTTTTAGGTTGCTTTTAGCTCATTTGAGTTGAGCTTGTGCCTTGCACATTGTAGCATTGCTTGTTTGACTGTATACTGTTGACTGCTGACTATTAACTGTCTATTTGACTTTTTGAGTTGTATACTGATTGAGTTAGATTGTTTTCAGGTACATTAGTTGCTTAAGTTCTTTTGAACTTGCTTTTGCTGTTGCTTGGTTGCTTAACCACATTGAGGTATAATATTTCTGACTTCATGTAGTCTTGAAGACCTGTCCTGTTACTTGGGCAGGCACCTGTCTGAAGCCCTCCTTAAGAGGCAATGCTTGTGTTTGTTTATCTTTGTGCCAAGCAGGAAAAGACCTTTGAGAAGGCAATTGGCAGATAAAAGAGATGTGTAATCCATCTCCTGCTATTCATTGTGTCATCCACTTTGCTCACACACCTTGTGTTGACGCATTGTGGATATTAACCCAAGATCTTTGTTGAGTCAGTCATATGTGGAGAAGAGTTCCTACTTTCTGAACTCCCACACTTTCATTTGTCTGAAGCTCTCCCAGGCCAGGGATAAGAGCCGTGAGGTCCTACCCTCACTTCCCATTTCATCTGCTTCACCCTAACTCTCAATGTTAGGGTTAAGAGCTAACTACACCCGATTCCAGTTGGCTTGTGTTTCACAGCCTAGCCTTGTGTGAGCCCACTTTGTTTGTATATAGTGTGTGTTAATTGTGTGTATGTTTGCTTTGCCTGTTTAGGATAGCTTGCTGCCTGTGCAAGTTAGATAGAAACCTCAACCTAGGACCATTGTGGATTGCATGATGACTATTAGGCTCGAGTCAGTCTCCCTTCTAGTTTGTCATTTCCCAGTCTCTGGTTAGGAGAAAGTTTCTCCCCTGTTAAGGGGAACTACGTTGCCCTGATCCTCATACCAGATGAGGTACGTAGGCAGGAGGTCGTACGAGACCTCTCCGGGCACCCTTTTCGTTTTTTGAGTGTGTTGTGCTTGACAACTATCAGGCTCGAGTTCCCGACTCCCTGTTAGTCTGTGTGTTCACCCTTTTTCTTTTTGTGTGTGTTTGCTTGACAGTTACTAGGCTCGAGTGCCAGACTCCTTAGTAACTTGTTGGTGTGTTAACCCTCTTGTGTGTTAGGAGATGGATGTAAGACCATCGATTGGCAGTCCGTATCCTATTGGTGTTTGTTGTGTGGAGTCCGACGTAAGCCCAGCGATTGGCAGTTGGTTTCCTGGGTGTGTTTGTTTGGTTCGGAGTCTGATGTAAGTCCAGCGATTGGTAGTCGGTTTCCAGGTTTGCCTGTTTGTGTGTTTATTTTGACGTCTCAGCGTCTGTGCGTGTGTTTTGTTTCGGCGTGCGTGAGCCGAACTACGGTAGCTCTGATTCTCATTCCATATGAGATACGTAGGCATAGGATGCGATATCCTAGCGAGCCCGTTCCCCTCTTTTTCCACCTGTGTTGTTTCCAGTGTGTGTGTGTGTGCATTCTTTTGAGCAGTGTTTGAGCAACCTTTCTTCTTTCCTTTTGAGCGTGGATCCCGTCGAGTACGACGGATGCGTAGGGGTGCTAATACCTTCCCTTCGCATAACCGACTCCCGATCCCATCTCTCTTTGGTCGCGAGACCATGTCTTTTCCAGGTTTACTTCAAGCGTTTCCTTTCCCTCTTTTGGGATAAATAACGCACGGTGGCGGCTCTGTTTGTTTTGTTTTTTCCCGCCGGTTGTTTTTCGCGGATGCGACAATACTCTGTCAAAATCATCTGCCAACGAGCCACTCGTCCGATAAGAGCCGGCTTTTCAAAGATATACTTTACTGGGTCCATCTTAGAAATCAACAAGGTAGTATGGTTCAACATATACTGTCTTAGTCGGCGAGCAGCCCATGCCAAAGCGCAGCAAGTTTTCTCGAGCAGCAAATATCTTGTTTCACAGTCGGTAAACTTTTTGCTAAGGTAGTATATTGCATGCTCTTTTCGACCAGACTCGTCATGCTGTCCCAATACACACCCCATCGAATTCTCTGTTACTGAAAGGTACATTATCAAAGGCCTCCCAGGAATTGGAGGTATAAGAATTGGAGGTTTCTGCAAATATTCTTTTATCTTATCAAAAGCTTTTTGACAATCATTGTTCCACCTGATTGCTTGATCTTTTCTTAGCAATTTAAATATCGGTTCGCACGTAGCTGTTAGGTGAGATATGAACCGTGCAATGTAGTTCAGCCTCCCTAAAAACCCACGAACCTGCTTTTCCGTTCTTGGTTCAGGCATTTCTTGAATAGCTTTTACTTTCGCCGGATCAACCTCAATCCCTTTCTCACTGACAATGAAACCTAACAGCTTTCCAGATCTCACTCCAAATGTACACTTGTTTGGATTCAGCCTCAGTTTGAACTTTCTCAATCTTTCAAACAACTTTTGCAAGCTTACCAAGTGCTCCTCTTCTGTCTGAGACTTCACAATCATATCATCCACGTACACTTCAATTTCTTTGTGCATCATGTCATGAAAGAGAGTCGTCATAGCTCTTTGGTAGGTAGCACCGGCGTTCTTCAACCCAAATGGCATTACCTTATAACAGAACGTGCCCCAAGGTGTAATGAAAGTCGTCTTCTCTATGTCTTCTGGTGCCATCTTGATCTGATTATAGCCAGAAAATCCATCCATGAAAGAGAAAACCGAGGACTGAGCAGTGTTATCGACCAATACATCAATGTGAGGTAATGGGAAGTCATCTTTCGGACTGGCTCTGTTTAAATCTCGGTAATCGACACACATCCTGACTTTACCGTCCTTCTTCGGCACGGGTACGAGGTTGGCCACCCAAGGGGGATAATTGGTAACTGCTAGAAAACCTGCATCCAACTGTTTCTGAACCTCCTCTTTGATCTTGACAGCCATATCAGGACTAGTTCTGCGAAGCTTCTGCTTTACCGAAGGACAATCTTCTCTGAGAGGTAGCCTGTGCACCACATTATCTGTATCCAAACCAGGCATATCTTGATACGACCATGCGAATACGTCCACATATTCTTGCAGCATTTCAATCAGCCCTCTCTTGACCTTTTCCTCTAAAGCAGCCCCTATCTTGATCTCTTTCCTTGCGTCTTCAGTACCAAGGTTAATAACTTCCAACTCTTCCTGATGAGGTTCAATGACCCTTTCCTCTTGTTTCAATAGTCTGTCCAATTCTTTGGGGAGTTCACAATCTTTTTCACTCTCCTCTTCGGCTTGGTAAATGGGATTATCGAAGTCATACTGAGCCATAACATAACTGTTTTTAATGGAATCCGCAAGATCAATTCTGCACGAACGATGTTTCATGCTTTATTTTAGAAAAGAGTTCAAGGAAGTCACAAAAAAACATTGCCATTTTTATTGTTTTGAAAATGAAAGTAATAAAAACAGAAAGACAGTGAACACAAATTTGATTGCAAAACGTCCTTTATTGATGATAATCATTGAAAATTCAAAACATGATGTGACCCTACAATGAACCACTACGCCTTGGGCAGAGCGTAGGGTTTTCATGCAAAATGAAAAACAGAAGAAAATTACTTTGTCCGAAGAGTAACTTGGACTATTTCTTCAACAGTCCAGTTGTTGATCTTCTCCCCTGGAGCAGATGGGCGCACCCAATTATCCATATCGCAATCACTGTCACCATCTTCATTGTCTGTTGCAAAGACATCCCCGTGATTCATCAATCCAGCACTAGTGAAAGTACACGACCCTTTCTGATTCTAGACACCCTGCTCTGATGATTGAAGAGGCTGATAAATGATATGCATATGCGAGTTGACTTTTTTTTTATGCATTATTATTATTATTATTATTATTATTATTATTATTATTATTATTATTTTTGAAAATGAACATGCTATGATGCAAAATGATGAAACAATGGCGGGTTGGCGGTGTATCACGAGGCACAGGATCAGAACTTCAGCATGAATTCGGAATCGGGAACCATAGAACACAGTCATCAACTTAGGACCCATACTTCAAAACCAACGGTCACCAACAAGAACCAAACAGAAGTCACCAACAGGACACGATCACCAACAGAACAAGTCACCATCAGAACAAGTCACCATCAGTACATGTAAATGATTCATTCTCGCCCCACTCACGGGTGTAATCTAGGCCAGGGTAAGGTTAAGAGAAACGCAGGATAAACAATCCTTTCAAGAATATCATCATATGCACACCAGGTGTATGCAACAATAATACCCCATCAGAATCTGAACTGCTCGTGATACCATGTTCCGCTAAGTGGCACCATACCACTCGCTTCCCATGAATCACTCTATTCATAGGTGTCCTAAAGTTCACTCATAGCCTGTGTATTGGGCCTTTTACCTCTTGTGAATCCCACCCAACAGCGAAACAGATACACAGCCAGCACATTATGCATGAAACAGTAAAGCGCATATAGGATGCAATGAAAGCAGATAAGTATGCAAAGCAATAAATAAATAACACACAATAGACAATAAACAAACAAACGCTAGGAAAGGCCCACTAGGGAAAATATGTCCCCAGCAGAGTCACCAGCTGTCGCTCCCTGGATTTCCCGAATCCAAGTACAAACGCGAAGAGAGTGGCGGAAAAAGGTAGAGTCGTCAGCTATGTACTTTTATCCCAAGAGGAGGGAAAGGAAGTACTGCATAACCAAGAGGGAACGGATAAAACAAAGTCTCAAACCAAAGAAAACTGAGTAAGGGGGCCGATTACGTGAAGGGAAGGTTATCGCACCCCTTCACGTCTGTGGTACTCCACAGGATCCACGCTTGCTATTTATGTCTAAAGTGTGTGTATAAAAAGTCCTATATGCAATGCGAAAGAGAGAAAATCAAAGTAGGGAAAAGAAAAGAGTTATTGCTCGCACAGGCCCTACCCTGCTGCATACGTATCTCAGGAAGGATTGAGAATCAGAGCACCGTAGCTCGGCTAACCTATTTTTATTTGTTTTGTGTTTTTTAGGTGAACGATGTTACTACGCAATCTACCGGATGCTCGACCTTTGGAGACTTACTCACCTGTAGTAGAAGGATTTAACGTGTTCTTAGGAGAAGAAAAATCAAAGAGTTTGTTTGTGTTTTAGGAATGCTCATGCAAAAAGGAAGTCCTAGACGAAGGAACCGTGCTACCTTAATTAACATGCAGACGAGAGACTATACGAAGCCTAGCTATCCTATGGGGGAGACGATCACACCACACAAAACATGTAGCTTAGATTAAACACACCAACAAGGGGGGCTCAAGCACACATGGGTAGGGCTTTAGTCAAGAGGGGTCATATCAACCTTGACAAACAAGCCATGGAAAGGTAATCAAATGGGCTCTTAACCACTGACATTGAACGTCAGGCTGAGTAGATCAAAAGGGTAATGAGGATAAGACCTCATAGCTCTTAACACTGGACAGGGTGAGCTCATGACAAAAAGTGGGGGTTCAGAAAGATGGAACCCTCTCCACTGACTGACCAGACAAAAAGATCTTGGGCTTTTGTTCGGAAGCATCGACACGTAGTGCGAGCATAAAGAACGACACACTGAATAACAGGGGATTGACTACTAATCCCTTTTATCCGTCAATTGCCTCTTCATGGAGGTCTTTAGCACTGGTGCCTCCTCTTGGAGGTCTTTGGGCACAAAAGTAAACACACAAAAACATTGCCTCCTATCGAGGTCTTCCAGCTAAGAAAACAGTAAAATGCTGGAAAGATGTAAAAGGGGTCAAGAGATCTACCACACGGATAAAGATCCGAAGTAATAGCAACTAAGGAAATAAGAAACCCAGAGATCTCTCAAGCTAGCACCATCAAAGAAAACAAGTCAGCAAAGCAATCAGAATAAATCTCTTAATGGTATCCCACAAATAAAGTGGAATACCAAGCAAGCTATCTCTTCAAGAGTCATGTGAGCCCTCACAAAAACTCAAAAAACAAGTTAGAATAACAAGATGGGGTGTAATCAAGAGTTGCACCAAACAGAATCAAAATATAACCACATGAATCATGCCATTAAAGTTCACAAAAGTTCACAAAAACACCCAAGGATAGGAGGCCTAAACCTCTTGTCAAACAAATGCATCAAAAGGGTATCAAAACTCAAAGTCAAGGGGAAAGGATCCACACATCAAGACATGACATACATACTAAAACATGTGCCTGGATGCAATAGAAAGCATGTCATAACAAAGCATGAAACAGATTGGAGAGCAAACAAAAAAAGCAGCTACTGTCGCGATCGCTACTACTTCGCTTAGCGAAGACTTAGCGAAGCTTCGCTACAGGTTCGCTTAGCGAGGTGCTAGCGAATGCCTGCGGGTTCTGGGTGCTTCTCTGATAACAGTACGATTTCTAAAACCCCTATATCCTATGGTACCCATTTCAGAAACTGAGTGATCAAACATTCAAGATATTGTTCTACACATTCATGCACATCTAAACCCACATGCAAAACCTAACGATACCCACTCTTTCAAATTCACCCATAATACGTCATACATTCAGAAAATTCAAATTGAAAGCATAAAGTAATGGAAATAAGGGCGAACCTGATTGGGAAGATCGATTGAAATTGAAATGCACGGTTGGGTTTGCAAAGCAATGTTAGGGTTTATGTGAGATGGAGTTGGTAGAGATGATTCTGTGCAGATGAGTTTTCTTCAGTGTGTATGGAGGCTGCTCTGAATTCTATTAGCTTCTCTAGGGTTTTGTTTCAATGAAATTATGAATTTATACTCTGATTTTCATGGCTTGGTGGGCTCAGAATGAAGGCAATTCAGGCCCATGATTTTTCTGTTATACTTTTTTTTATTTTCAAAACGCGTGGGCTTCGCCTAGCGAAAAATTTGCTCGCCTAGCGAGCAAGACAGCTCAGGAAGTCCTTTTGGGCGCAGGTGACTCTCGTGGCCTTTCTTGGGACTCGCTAGGCGAACCATTCTGCTCGCCTAGCGAGCATGACAGCTCATGAACAAACTTTTGCTCCTTCAAGATTAACGTTTTGAATGATGAATAAACCCCATTTGAACATGTTGGAAGTATCTCAAGTCATCCCCTGGCCATTTGACCTTCAGTTGACCAACATTTGACTTTTGACTTCGCAGTTGAATTTTGAACTGTACCGAGCCCATTAAGCTTGATCCTTTAAAGAAAACCTCTGAAAATGAAACCCTAGCTCCCAAGAGCTCTACAGAATATCCATAAGACCTTCAAACCAAGACTGCATCTCAATCCTTGAGGAACCCTACTTTTACTGTCGTGATACCCAGATGAATACAAACTTCTTGGAAGACACTCTCTTGGAGCTAATTCTGATTGACATGATGAAATGCAATATGAAATGTTAAATGACCTAAAATGAATGCATGAATGAGGAGGGAAAATTTGAGGTGCTACACCAGGTGCTGGTAATGCAAGAACTTCCACATTATGAATAACCAGAGAGTAATAATTCGGCATGATTGCAATCATTTGTTGATTGACAAGAGTGTTCATGTCGATCTTTGTCTTACCTACCACAGCTGATTCTTCCATCAAGAGCTGACCATAACCAAAGTGGTCTGCAATCTGAGTGATCATGCCACCCACAAAAATATCACTTGTACTTGCATAACCAACTTGTTTCAAATGATTAGCAGCAAAAGCGGCTGCATTAACTCTCTCATTGTTAGCCATGCAATGTAAGAAAAACAGCTCTCTCTTTGCGGCCACTCCGGTGCTATCACCCCGTCCAAACAAGGTGTAAGCTAACCCCTTCTGTGCATACCTGAAACAAGGGTTATGAATCCCGGAAGCCTTGCTAGAACTCGGGTTGTAACCATTTTTACCTGTAATGGCCCTTCAGAAATCAACCGCTGAAAAAGTGTCTGGGGGTGCTCCGGGTCCAGATACTGGGAGTCTTAGAATCGCCCCAAGTTCCTCCACAGACATCTCATGGTCCTCATCAAACAATCGGAAAGTCAACTGACCATAAAATTCCATTTCGGAACCGGTCCACCTGCGTTTCATCTTAAACTCAACAGCGCTCAAAAATTCAAGTGTGATGCGTGCAAAAGTCGGTGCTTCGAATTGCATAAATTCTTGCATACCAATGTTATGAAACATGCGATGCACTTCTTCCTTTAATCCTAGCTCATCAAGTGTTGCATCACACATATATCTTGTCGGAATGAGTTTTCGTTGAGCAAGTATCACATACCTATCATGGTGATCCGGTTCCTCAAATAGGATGCCATGTGCATTCGGGGTGCGTCTCGCACGTTGCTTTGGCCTGGACGATGTGGCCACAGCCTTTCCTTTGCTTACTCTCTTCGGGGGCATAATGGGTACCTATAAAAAATCTCAAAACCCAAATTACAAATTAGTGAAAACGGTCACCGTCACTACGTAGAGGATGGAGAGTAGAACAGTTTTTGTGAAAGGGAGATGAGGTTTTATGGAGTGGATAGTGGTGAAAAGTGAAGCTTTAGGTGGTGGAGGCTAGGTTAACAATGGAGGAAGAGAGAGTGAGATGCTTGCAAAACCAGAATAATGAAAAATAAGTGGTGGAGATGAGATATAAGTCAAGTGGGTCCCACCATTAAAACAAAAAAATTCAAATTTTCAAAAATCTAACCCGTATGAAACAACACGGGCCGTGTGCATCCACACGGGTGCCCGTGTTAATGATCTATTTTTGTTCTTTTCTTCTTTGGTTCAGGGCCAACAACACGGGCCGTGTGCATCTACACGGGTACCCGTGTTAATGATCTATTTTTTTCCTTTTGCACACGCCCACTTCCTTGGTTCAGGGAAATCAACACGGGCCGTATTGATTCACACGGGCGCCCGTGTTGATGACTTGGCTCCCTCCACATTTGAACATTGTTTTGTTGTTTTACTGCACTTGTGTGGGTTCCTTCCATTTTGCAGTGTTTGTGACTTGCCCTTCTAGTTCTCCTCCTCACCTACAACAAAAATTTAGCACACACAAAGAGAAAGAAAAACGAAATAAGTTAGAAATCAAACGCGTGGGTTGCCTCCCATGAAGCGCTTCGTTTAACGTCGCATGGCTCGACGGTTGTCCACCTCATTAGGTGAGGCGCACATGGTCAATCAATCCAGATTCTTGGCCTATGTAATAGGGATTCAACCTCTGGCCATTCACCTTGAATATATCCCCATTGGTTGGATTTTTTATTTCTATCACTCCGTGGGGAGATACCTTATGAACAACAAATGGCCCGGACCATCTTGATTTCAATTTTCCAGGAAACAACTTGAGCCTAGAATTGAACAACAACACCAGTTGTCCTTCCGATAAGTCTTTCTTAATGATTCTCTGATCATGCCACTTCCGTGTTTGCTCCTTGTACATCTTTGCATTCTCATAGGCCTGATTACGAAATTCTTCTAACTCGTGAAGTTGAAGAATTCGGGATTCACCGACTTTTGCAAGATCACAATTCAAGAATTTGGATGCCCAAAAGGCTCTGTGCTCTATTTCCAGAGGGAGATGACAAGCCTTACCATAAATCAGTTGATAAGGAGACATACCGATTGGGGTTTTGAAGGCGGTTCGGTACGCCCATAGTGCGTCATCTAATTTGATCGCCCGATCTTTTCTTGAAGCACTCACTGTCTTTTCCAAAATTTGTTTTATTTGTCTATTGGACACTTCGACTTGCCCACTTGTTTGAGGATGATACGGAGTGGAAATCTTGTGGTTCACATTATACTTCTTCAATAAGTTCTCCATGAGCTTATTTAAGAAATGTGTCCCTTCATCACTGATAAGTGCCCTTGGCACACCAAACCTTGTGAAGATGTTTTGTTTGAGAAAGTTTACTACCACTCTCGCATCATTAGTCGGGAGGGCAACAACTTCCACCCATTTTAAGACATAGTCCACAGCTACCAGAATATAATTCTTCCCGAATGAGGGTGGAAACGGCCCCATAAAGTCAATCCCTCAAACATCAAATAATTCCACTTCAAGCATGCCCTTTTGGGGCATCTGATTCCTCCTAGAAATATTCCCTGTCCTTTGGCATCTGTCACATTCCTTCACAATGACTTGGGAATCTTTAAACAAAGTAGGCCAGTACAACCCCGATTGGAGGACTTTTGCGGCTGTCCTATCTCCAATAAAATGTGCCCCATAATCTGAATCATGACAAGCTTTTAAGACTTCATTTTGTTCTTCTTCCGGGACACATCGACGAATCAGTCCGTCTACCCCTTTCTTATACAAGAATGGTTCGTCCCACAAATAGAACCTGCAATCATGAAGAAACTTTTTCTTTTTGTTATAATCAAAGTCTTCAGGAATTATGCCACCTACCAGATAGTTTGCGTAGTCGGCAAACCAAGGAATACCCACCACCGCGAGGATTCATTCATCAATAAACTCGTCCTTGATTGGGTGTTCTTCTTCAGTCTCTTCTATCGGGGACATTCGAGATAGGTGGTTAACAACGGTGTTTTCACACCCCTTTTTGTCTCGAATTTCTAGATCAAATTCTTGCAACAACAAAATCCACCTAGGCAGCCTTGGCTTCGAGTCCTGTTTAGAAAAAATATATTTCAAAGCAGCATGGTCAGTATAAACAATTACCTTTGTTCCCAACAAGTATGACCGGAATTTGTCAAAGGCGTACACCACAGCCAGTAGCTCCTTCTCTGTGGTTTCATAATTCATCTGAGCTGGATTCAACACATGGCTGGCATAATAGATCACGTGGAGGAGTTTGTCTCTTCTTTTCCCCAAGACTGCCCCTACTGATATATCACTCGCATCACACATTATCTCAAAGGGTAGAGACCAGTCAAGCGAGATAACTATAGGAGCAGACACCAATTTATGCTTCAGAGTATCGAAGGCCTCGTTGCACTTTTTGTCAAACAGAAACGGAGTCTCCTTCACAAGCAGGCTAGTTAACGGTTTTGCGATCTTGGAGAAATCTTTGATGAGCCTACGGTAGAATCCCGCATGTCCCAAGAAGCTCTGTATACCTTTCTCATTAACTGGATGAGGGAGATTGGCTATCACCTCCACTTTTGCCTTGTCAACTTCAATTCCTTTATGGGAGATTTTATGGCCTAGCACTATCCCTTCTCTCACCATGAAATGACACTTCTCCCAATTCAGGATCAAATTGGTTTGTTGACATCTTTCCAGCACAAGTGACAGATTATACAGACAATTTTCAAAAGAAGATCCGAATACAGAAAAATCATCCATAAATACCTCCATATGTTTCTCAAGCATATCGGCAAATATTGATGTCATGCACCTCTGAAATATTGCTGGTGCATTACACAATCCAAACGGCATCCTTCTATAAGCAAAGATTCCATACGGACATGTGAACGCCATTTTCTCTTGATCTTCAGGTGCCACCGCAATTTGGTTGTACCCAGAATACCCATCCAGAAAACAATAGAAATCATGACCCGCCAATCTTTCCAACATCTGATCAATAAAAGGTAAGGGAAAATGGTCCTTCCTGGTTGCGGTGTTCAGTCTCATGTAGTCAATGCAGACTCTCCAACCTGTCACTGTCCGAGTGGGTATCAACTCATTTTTCTCATTTTTTATCACAGTTGTTCCTCCCTTCTTCGGTACCACATGAACTGGACTCACCCACGAACTATCAGATATTGGGTAAATCAATCCCGCATCTAAAAGTTTAACAACTTCCTTGCGAACGACTTATTTCATAGCTAGGTTAAGTCTCTGTTGAGGTTGAACAACTGGTTTCTAATCTTCCTCCATCAAAATCTTATGTATACACAATGTTGGGTTGATTCCTTTCAAATCTTCCATCGCCCAACCAATAACACTCTTGTATTTCTTGAGTACTTTGATCAGTTCTTCTTCTTGAATCTCTCTAAAACCTGAATTGATGATTGCTGGACATTTCTCTTCATTGTCTAAAAAGACATATTTGAGATGTTCTGGTAATTGTTTCAACTCAATCCCCTTTTTTATATCTTGCTTTTCCTCTGGAGATACTTTAGGTCGAAGCTCTTCTCACCGTTGTGGTCGAGACTGAATCCAAGGAGGTTGTGCCTTTAACATAGACACCACTTCAGATTCTTTCTCATTTATTCCGTCAGTATCCTCAATGATAGATAAGCTTAAAACTCTTTCTAAGGGAAGCTTTGGTGTTGTGATCTGCATAGATTGAGCAAACACTCTATCCAGAACTTCAATACTTTTACTTGCACCTTCGTCATCCTTGAATTTCATAGTATCTCTCACATTAATTTTGAGCTTTTCATCATAGACTTTGAGGGTCATAGTTCCTTCCTCAATATCTATCATGCATCTTCCAGTTTCAAGAAAAGGTCTTCCCAAAATGAGAGGGATTTCCTCGTCTTCCGGCATCTCGAGTATCACAAAATCCATCGGGAAAACAAACTTACCAATCTTCACCAGAACATCTGTTGTTATACCATAGGGTCTCTTCATAGAATGATCAGCAAACTGCAGTGTCATGCGAGTGTCTTGCACTTCTCCTAACTCCAGTTTTTTGTAAATCGAAAGGGGCATTAGACTGACACTTACTCCCAAATCGATTAGTGCTTTCTTGAATGATCTATCTCCAATGGTGCAAGGAATAGTGACAGCACCTCTATCTTTTTTCTTCACCGAAATTTTTAGGCCCTGCAAAATAGCACTACAAGTTTCAGTTAGCATAACCGGCTCTCCCTCAATCGACCTCTTCTTCGATATGATGCCTTTCATGAATTTGGCATATATCGGCATTTGTTCCAAAGCTTCAGCAAAAGGTATGTTGATCTCGAGCTTCTTGAATAACTCTAAGAACTTCTCAAAAAAAAATCATTGAGATCTTTCTTCTTTGTTCTCGTAGGGAAAGGAAGAATGATCTTTGGTTTTTGTTTCTCTTGCTGGCTTGCTGGCTTCACCACCACTTCCTTAGCTTGTTTTGGCTCTTCTCTAATCTCTAAATTAACTTCCAACAACCCATCTTCTTCGACCTGTTCGTCAACTTGTTTTTCATTAATTTTTCCTTTTCTTGTGACCACTGCTTTAATGTGACTTTGATCACGTGGATTGACAACTGTTCCACTAGGAAGCGTGCCAGGTACCTCGGAATTGGAAGCTAATTGTTGAGCTATTTGACCCATCTGAATTTCAAGATTTTTTATGGATGATGTAGTGTTCTTCTGATTATTTCGAGTCTCCTCTTGGAACTGGATGTTGTGAGCTGCCATCTTTTCAATTGCAATCTCCCAATCTGCCTTCTTTAGGCCTTGTTGTTGCTGTTGCTGATATTGGTTTTGATATTGGCCTTGTACTTGTTGTTGCACATTCCCTTTCTGATCTTTCCACGCAAAGTTGGGATGATTCTTCCACCCCAGATTGTATGTGTTGGAGTAGGGATTGTTTTACTTTAAAAACTTGATATCTTCTATCTGCTGTGGTGTTGAAAAGCAATGAACAGTATTGTGTGGTCCATTACAAATGCCACACATATCGTTTGGTGCTTGTTGTACTTGAGCCACTTTCTGAGCACCTATGTTTAGTGCCTTCAACCTTTTCTCTACCTCTGCAGCAACTGCTTCTTCAATTTTCACCTGTTTGTTTGTTTCAAGCTTTAAATCAATTACTGCAAATTTGCTTGACACCCTATCATACAACTCCAGATGCTCATTTGAGGCAATTACTTCAATTATCTTCTTCATACCGGTGGCTGTTGCAAAGTTAGCTGAGCCACCAGCTGCTGAATCAAGGATTTGTCTCGTTTGAATTCGAAGACCATTAACAAACATTTGCATCTGCTCAGTTTCATCCATATTGTGAGTAGAACAAGCCACTAGAATTCTCTTGAATCTTTTATAGGCATCTCCTAGTGACTCACCCTCCTTCTGCTTGAAGTTTAGGATCTCGTATCTTTTTCTCAGTGGCACTGATGCAGGAAAATATTCATGCAAGAATGTTGTTTCCATCTCCTCCCATGTAGTGATACTGCCAGCAGGTAAGGATTATAACCACTCTTCGGCTTCATCTGCTAAAGTGAATGGGAACATACGAAGCCTTATTGCTTCTTCGTTATGTCCAGGCATTTTCAGCGTTGTGCTCATAGTTAAAAACCTTTGGAGGTGCTTGTTGGCATCTTCATTCACTCTTCCCAAAAAGAACCGCCTTTCGAGTTGATTAATTATGCTGGGATGCAGCTGAAATTGTTCTACATTAACCGATTGGTTTACAATTGTCATACGACCACCCGGAGTGTTGGTTCCGCCATAGTCACCTAGAAGTCTCTCTGGTGGTGGTGGATTTGCAGCCATGATCTCAGGAATTGTTTCTGCGTCTGAATCTGAATTTTCTGAGTGCACTGAAATAACTTCCTCCTCTGCTTTCTCTGCTAATTCTAGTTTTTCTCGCTTAGCTTGTCTAAGTCTAGCGCGAAGAGTTCTTTCTGGATCTGCGTCAAAAGAAAAATCCGTTGAGGCCTTACCTCGCATAAACAAGTTAGATAAATATTAGAATTGAATAACAAGATTGTCACAGATAATATTTTGGTTGACGAGCAACAAAATTTCAATAGAATAAAAATTAAAATAGGTATTTTGGCAATCCCCGGCAACGGTGCCAAAAACTTGATCGGAAAAATAGCAAGTGTACTATTTTTACCGATGTAGTAATAAGGAATTTTACTCCCAAGTATCGATCTCAGGGATTGCGTAGGAAATACTTATTTTACTTCTGATTCTATTAGAACAAAAAGACAATGGGTCGGTTGGTTTTGGGAATTTATAACAATAAACACAAAAAGATAGTGAAAACTACTTGATTAAGATGAAACATGCTAGGGTGAGTGGTTGATTTAACAAGTTATGAATTCAAGTCAAGATTTCCTCAATACACATGATACCTTCAATTACCTAACCTCAGAGTGTTCTTCCTTAAGTCCTTAATGAAGAAACTATTAAACTACCAATTCTTACTCAAATGTCCATTTAACTAATTATTGGTTTTAATCATGAATAATATCAAGGTTTATGGTGAATTACAAAAGTTCCTAGTCCTAGGTGATTCAATTATAAACCCAATTGTGTGAAAACCCTAACAATCACAATCCTGTTATTGATAGTCATAGATCTAATTGTATTTGTCCGATACAAAAGCATAAGTACATCACACAATTGAATTGAAATTCGTAACATAGTAATAAGGAAATCCATAGTTAGAATTCATAACATCAGATCAAATCAGGACCACCCCCTAGCATTGGGGGTTTAGCCTCTCAAAGTATTCAAAGAAACCATAGTATGGAAATTAAACATTACAAAGAATTAGGAGATTTTGATCTTCAATGGTTGATGCCCTTGAATCTCGTCGTCTTCAAATCCTCCGTAGTAGTTATCTTCTCCAGTGCAATGTTTTCTTTCGTCCGTCAAAAAAGTGTCTTTCCCTTTCTCTCCCAAGTCTTCTAATAGCTTCAGATGGATTTTCTCCCAGCAAAAAGTCCAAATACCCTTAATAAGCAGAGTAGATCCACACAACAAAAAGTAAAATTTCTCAGCCGCGCCCATCAACACGGGCCGTGTGGATTCACACGGGTGCCCGTGTGTGCTCTTCAACAGTTGTATTTTTAGAGCAAGCTACAGAGGCATCAACACGGGCCGTGTTGAGTTACACGAGTGCCCGTGTTAACCCTCTGTTTTACTCCTTTGAGTGCTTGTTTCCTGACAAACAACACGGGCCGTGTTGATGTACACGGGGGCCCGTGTTGACCTGCTGTATCTTCATATTTTGGCCTTCCGGAGCATCCAATACTCAACTATCAGTCCTTTGGAACCTATGCAACAACCTGCAACATTATCACTACCAAATCGAAGCATAAAAAGAGACTTTTTGACACAAACATGTAACAAAATGCAATGCAATAATAAACTAACAAAACATGTTAAATGACTTTAAAACAACTAAAAACAACCACAAGTCTTACCAAAGTGAAGAAAACATGTCGGATAAAAGGAGGGAATTCAATGGAAATGGTGACCGATCAGTATACCAGAGGAAATATGCATTTGATGTTTGATTAAGATCATGCTTGATGATCCTTAATCAAGATGAATATTTTTCAATGGCTCAGATGATCTAGAAGATGATGGAACTTTGTGTAAGTTTGAGGTTAAAGACATTGTGATGCTTTTATCTTTATTGACTCTTGAGATTGTTGAGTCAACTTTCATTATTGGACTATGTTATTTTGTTCCCTTTAATGAAGGAGTTTTATCAAGATATCTTGAGACAATTTTTAAGGTAAAACACTTGATAGATATTAAATCGAAAAATCTAGTTAAATCCTCTACCAAGTGGACTAAAAGACGAGGAAACTAAAAATGGCTACATAATCTATTACCCTAAAGGTTTAATCAATTAGGCATTTTTTTAAAATTTAAATTTTGTGCCCTATAGTCGATTTACCCTAATGGCTTAATCAATTATGACCTTAACAAACGTGTACCCTATCAATCAAATCATTATGATTAATGACATTAACTGCTTTAATAGATTATAACATCTAATATTCAAATATAAATGGTCTATAAAAGAGAATCATAGCATCATGAAGCTCTTCTGTAAAACGGATATGATTTGCGTAGGCTGTGGGCTTAAAACCTCGGCCCACCCTGTAAGACAATGAAGGCGGGCAGGGAAGTCTCGTGAGCATTGCACCTTTTTGGCCTAAAATTTGAAAAGGCTTAAGTTAATGGCCACACCTACAATAGTTTGCAAAACACAGGACGGGGCAGAGCAGAAAAACAGCTACAATAGTTTTCCAGCTGTTTTTGACATAATAGAGGGGGAGAACCTAAAACCCCGACCCGCCTTGCGAAAAACAGCTGGAAAAACGAGAATTCTTGATTTTAAAGATGATTTCTCATCCTTGGATCAAGAGATCAGATACAACAATTAGTATGTTTTTAGATATATTACTTCATTGAGGTAAGTATCTTCAAAGATTTTGAGTTTTTCAAGTTGTTTGAAGAGACATAACTGAGAAGCTTTATTTATGATGCAGCGAGGGGGATCTATCCAACTCTCGTAAGGATGTTCTTCGCCAACCTCAAATATGTAAATGATTTATTTAATATGAACTTTACAAGTATAATATATCTCTATCCCTTGAAGAGTTTTCCTAAATTTGCAATCTTCCTTGCTCTGGTCATTTCTACAATGAAATAGGTCATGGTGATGGTTTTATTTCTAGCATTTCTTCCTGTAAGATCCAAACTGTAGAAATTCCTTATCTTTTTCTTATGGGAAGTATGCGTCAGGGCATTCGTCTTATTTATTATGGGGTGAACCACATTCACGTCCCAAGAAAATATAACTTGGGATACTTATGAAAAGCTGATGTGGTCGTAACTTGGTTATTAGCCAACAAAGTTAAGAAAAACTAGGCTAGCGTAGTGATCCATCACATGACGGTGAGAAAAATAAAGGGAGATATGGGGTTACCATAAGGTCATTTGGTATCTAATGTCTTGGAGTACGTTGGTTTGAACGTTGAGGAGGAGAAATCTAAGGAAAACTCCGTTGAGATATGAAATGTTGCATTAGGGAAAATACAAATTGAGATCAACGGTAGAGTATCATCTAAAAATCCTCCTAAAGTCAAAAGAACTTCTCAACAAGACCAACAAAAAGTGTTGTAGCAAGCAAGACCTTCAATTCTGGAGGATTTCGATTATGAAATCCTTCAGACTCCTCTGACTGAAGCTCTCCTTCGAACTCTCACCAAATAGTTAAAAATGGTGAACAAGAATAAATTTTTTTGGCATATCATATTATCTGATTAACGTTGCCATCAGAGTTGTTCAATGATAATGATAAGGACACAAACTAGTATTCACTTGCTTGCATGCATGTCTTATTTGCTTATGGCTTATTTTTGTCTTTTGTCAGCATCTATTTTTCCCTTTGTAACTGAATTCTCTTTAAGATTAATGAATTATGTTAATTTTGGAAAAACGAATATATTTTTTATTTTCCTTAATATTTGAATCTCCTGATCTATGTGCTTGGATTCATTTCCCATTATGTTTTTTTTGCCTTTTTGATAATGTCAAAGGGGGATAAGTATACTCTCAAGGGGAGTAGGTATACTTTTTATATTTTTCAGGGAGAGTTGAACTACTCTAATCCTTTACCTTAATCTCTTTGGTTATCCACCTCCCTGAGAGATGTGTTGTCATCATAAAAAATGGGGAAATGTATAGCTATGTGCTTGTAGGTATGAAACTGATGATCAAGATGCCAAAGCAATTATCTTAAGGACAACACTTAATGTCAAACAGAGTTCAGTGGAACTCCTAGTGATCTCTAGTAAATCAATCTATTTGATGATGGTGTGGATTAAGAAGCCTTATCAGTTAATTGAAAGCCTTCAAAATTGTGAAAGAGAGGAAGTGTGAAAGCTTGTTTGGTCCGTGTTAAGTGTTTAGAGTATTATAAAGATATTAGAGAAGCTCTCAAATTTCTAAGGCAATGAATACACTCACCTAAAAGTTTTTTAACCTATCTAAATTTTATAAGACACCTTAAAACCCTTAGAGGAATAATCAAGGTTCTTAAGGATTGATCAAGGGTGTTCCTAAATATTTAGAAAGCTTACATACAATGTCTAATCGATTAAGGCCTTTAGCCGGTCGATTAGGGAAAGGCACAAAACTTCTTAATTGATTAAGAACACTCTTAATCGATTAAGACACTAGCTTTTGTAGGTTTTCCTTTTTGGAAATTAGGGTTTCCATTTTAACGAAGTTCATAATCAATAAAACCTATGGTATAATCGATTATGGCATTTAAAGGCCCATAGATCATTTTTCTTTTTGAGCTAGATTTTTCACCTATAAATAGAGAGTTTTCCTCACTTTCAAAACACACCAGAAAATGTATTTCTATATAGTTTATCACTATCTACTCTCTCCTTTATCATTTTTTTCCACTAAATTGTCATGGTGAATTGAGAGTGAAAAATATTCGTGAGACTTTTTTTGTTTGTTCTGGTCTTGTGGTATTATTGTAATTTATGCAAGAGGAATTCATCTCTTATATAATATCTCTTATGAGAAGTTGATGTTTGGTTTGTTAGCTTAGCGAATAAAAGATCTCATTTCCTTCGTGAGATTGTCCGTTAAAATCTTCGTTTTGTTTGTGAGTTTTTCCCAGTGTAAAAAATCTCTCTTTTGGTTCGTGAGATTGTCTATCAAAATCTTTGTTTAGTTAGTGAGCTTAACCTGGTGTAAACGTTCTCATTTGGTTATGAGATTAACATGGTGTAAAATCCCGTTTTGCTCCTTACTCTGATTGTGTTATTTCCTTACTCGGGTGCCTATTCTTTGTTTGGTTTACAAAATTGGTTTAAACAATTTCTTTTATCAAAGGATTTTTAATTCAATATCGTTTTTCAAACCTACACAATTCACTTTCAATTTATGTTTGGAGTCAAGGGTCCAATAAATGACATTAGAGTCTAACTCCTCTTATAAGACTAATCATATAAAAAAATAGAATGACGATTACAAACACTAATGTTTTTTTTAATTCTTTTTAAAGGTAAAGCAATCAATATATATCTCTATAAAATATTAAGTTATTAGATATTTAAATGATTGTTTTTGTGTATATATATATATATATATATATATATATATATATATATATATATATATATATATATATATATATATATGAATTATTTTGAATAATCTATTTGGTATATCCGTTTTGCCGACATTCTTTTGTAGAGCGAGTTGATATTTTATGTTTGTACCTTCTAATGTGTTTGTTCTGTTCTGCTTTATTTTTTTATGGATTATTTTTTTATGGATTTTTATGGACGTGGACATTAGTATTAATTTTTATATTTGTAAACTTAAAAAATATAATACGCATAGGTACGTCATACTCCATCCTCATTTTTACTAGACTGATCAAGATTTTAGGATCGCACCCTCAAACACGATTCTCAATTCTATTTATTTTTCTTTCATATTTTTACCCCCTACACATAAGTCATAATTGGCTCTTAATTCATCTTGCCTAATGCAAGTGGAGTTTGTGTTCCCAATCTTCAAACCGCGTTGATTGTGGTAGATGACATCATAGCGTGCTTTGCGCAAATATGTCTTCATTTTGTTGAATAAATGGGCTTACTTCAAAAAAAAAAGTACTTTTTGAAGTTAACATATAAATAATTGAGAAGTACTATCCATTATATACATGCATTTTTATTTAGGCACTTGAGATAAGATGAAATTTTCAAAAATTAAGAGAGAAAGAAAAGAGATAATACAAGTGATAAATGCATGATTATTTGTTTATTGCATTTAAAATTGGTATGAATATCTTTATATTTTGGCCATTGATTTTTGTCAACTCAAGCATGGCCAATAGTGGCTACCATGATTTTGCTTTCTCTCTCCAATCTCTCTTTGTCATTCTATTTTACATTTCATTTCAAATTGTATCCACCGACACTTTTGTTTCTATCAATAGTCTAACCGGTACATTTTCTTTTGAAAATAAGAAGAAAAAAAGTGTTACCAATCAATTCAATTTAGGTCTTCAATAGTTTCTATATTCATTGACTTTTTTTTCTTCTAGATTTAACCAAATCAAAAAAAAGTAAGTGATTGTAATTTTTACAAAAAATCAATGTTGTGGCTCAAAAAGTTAGAACTCGTTGTTAAATTTACTATTATCTCCGGTCTAAAAAAATTTACTTTCTAAATATATTGAATAATTAATGTATTTAAATATATATAAATTAAATATATTAGTTATTCAATAAATTTTAAATGATTTTTTTTATAAATAGAATTAGAAGGAGTAGTAAATATCACTTTGTGATTTTCAATAGAAGGGATCCTTATTTTGTCTATGAGAAGAATTGTTGATTTTTTTTTTAAAATAATCAAATTTTTTTTAAAAAAATCAAAAATAATCAATTATAAAAAAAATCAAAATAGTCAAGTTTGGTAGAATATGCGTCAGATGATTGGCGCATCCCCACATTGTAAAGAGGAGGCGCCAATAGCATTGACGCATGCATTGGGCTTCTCATGAGGAGGCGCCAATAGCATTGACGCATGCATTGAGCTTCTCATGAGGAGGCGCCAATGCTAGTGACGCCTACATTGGGCCTCATGAGGAGGCGCCAAGGAGAACCTAAAACCCCGACCCGCCTTGCGAAAAACAGCTGGAAAAACGAGAATTCTTGATTTTAAAGATGATTTCTCATCCTTGGATCAAGAGATCAGATACAACAATTAGTATGTTTTTAGATATATTACTTCATTGAGGTAAGTATCTTCAAAGATTTTGAGTTTTTCAAGTTGTTTGAAGAGACATAACTGAGAAGCTTTATTTATGATGCAGCGAGGGGGATCTATCCAACTCTCGTAAGGATGTTCTTCGCCAACCTCAAATATGTAAATGATTTATTTAATATGAACTTTACAAGTATAATATATCTCTATCCCTTGAAGAGTTTTCCTAAATTTGCAATCTTCCTTGCTCTGGTCATTTCTACAATGAAATAGGTCATGGTGATGGTTTTATTTCTAGCATTTCTTCCTGTAAGATCCAAACTGTAGAAATTCCTTATCTTTTTCTTATGGGAAGTATGCGTCAGGGCATTCGTCTTATTTATTATGGGGTGAACCACATTCACGTCCCAAGAAAATATAACTTGGGATACTTATGAAAAGCTGATGTGGTCGTAACTTGGTTATTAGCCAACAAAGTTAAGAAAAACTAGGCTAGCGTAGTGATCCATCACATGACGGTGAGAAAAATAAAGGGAGATATGGGGTTACCATAAGGTCATTTGGTATCTAATGTCTTGGAGTACGTTGGTTTGAACGTTGAGGAGGAGAAATCTAAGGAAAACTCCGTTGAGATATGAAATGTTGCATTAGGGAAAATACAAATTGAGATCAACGGTAGAGTATCATCTAAAAATCCTCCTAAAGTCAAAAGAACTTCTCAACAAGACCAACAAAAAGTGTTGTAGCAAGCAAGACCTTCAATTCTGGAGGATTTCGATTATGAAATCCTTCAGACTCCTCTGACTGAAGCTCTCCTTCGAACTCTCACCAAATAGTTAAAAATGGTGAACAAGAATAAATTTTTTTGGCATATCATATTATCTGATTAACGTTGCCATCAGAGTTGTTCAATGATAATGATAAGGACACAAACTAGTATTCACTTGCTTGCATGCATGTCTTATTTGCTTATGGCTTATTTTTGTCTTTTGTCAGCATCTATTTTTCCCTTTGTAACTGAATTCTCTTTAAGATTAATGAATTATGTTAATTTTGGAAAAACGAATATATTTTTTATTTTCCTTAATATTTGAATCTCCTGATCTATGTGCTTGGATTCATTTCCCATTATGTTTTTTTTGCCTTTTTGATAATGTCAAAGGGGGATAAGTATACTCTCAAGGGGAGTAGGTATACTTTTTATATTTTTCAGGGAGAGTTGAACTACTCTAATCCTTTACCTTAATCTCTTTGGTTATCCACCTCCCTGAGAGATGTGTTGTCATCATAAAAAATGGGGAAATGTATAGCTATGTGCTTGTAGGTATGAAACTGATGATCAAGATGCCAAAGCAATTATCTTAAGGACAACACTTAATGTCAAACAGAGTTCAGTGGAACTCCTAGTGATCTCTAGTAAATCAATCTATTTGATGATGGTGTGGATTAAGAAGCCTTATCAGTTAATTGAAAGCCTTCAAAATTGTGAAAGAGAGGAAGTGTGAAAGCTTGTTTGGTCCGTGTTAAGTGTTTAGAGTATTATAAAGATATTAGAGAAGCTCTCAAATTTCTAAGGCAATGAATACACTCACCTAAAAGTTTTTTAACCTATCTAAATTTTATAAGACACCTTAAAACCCTTAGAGGAATAATCAAGGTTCTTAAGGATTGATCAAGGGTGTTCCTAAATATTTAGAAAGCTTACATACAATGTCTAATCGATTAAGGCCTTTAGCCGGTCGATTAGGGAAAGGCACAAAACTTCTTAATTGATTAAGAACACTCTTAATCGATTAAGACACTAGCTTTTGTAGGTTTTCCTTTTTGGAAATTAGGGTTTCCATTTTAACGAAGTTCATAATCAATAAAACCTATGGTATAATCGATTATGGCATTTAAAGGCCCATAGATCATTTTTCTTTTTGAGCTAGATTTTTCACCTATAAATAGAGAGTTTTCCTCACTTTCAAAACACACCAGAAAATGTATTTCTATATAGTTTATCACTATCTACTCTCTCCTTTATCATTTTTTTCCACTAAATTGTCATGGTGAATTGAGAGTGAAAAATATTCGTGAGACTTTTTTTGTTTGTTCTGGTCTTGTGGTATTATTGTAATTTATGCAAGAGGAATTCATCTCTTATATAATATCTCTTATGAGAAGTTGATGTTTGGTTTGTTAGCTTAGCGAATAAAAGATCTCATTTCCTTCGTGAGATTGTCCGTTAAAATCTTCGTTTTGTTTGTGAGTTTTTCCCAGTGTAAAAAATCTCTCTTTTGGTTCGTGAGATTGTCTATCAAAATCTTTGTTTAGTTAGTGAGCTTAACCTGGTGTAAACGTTCTCATTTGGTTATGAGATTAACATGGTGTAAAATCCCGTTTTGCTCCTTACTCTGATTGTGTTATTTCCTTACTCGGGTGCCTATTCTTTGTTTGGTTTACAAAATTGGTTTAAACAATTTCTTTTATCAAAGGATTTTTAATTCAATATCGTTTTTCAAACCTACACAATTCACTTTCAATTTATGTTTGGAGTCAAGGGTCCAATAAATGACATTAGAGTCTAACTCCTCTTATAAGACTAATCATATAAAAAAATAGAATGACGATTACAAACACTAATGTTTTTTTTAATTCTTTTTAAAGGTAAAGCAATCAATATATATCTCTATAAAATATTAAGTTATTAGATATTTAAATGATTGTTTTGTGTATATATATATATATATATATATATATATATATATATATATATATATATATATATATATATGAATTATTTTGAATAATCTATTTGGTATATCCGTTTTGCCGACATTCTTTTGTAGAGCGAGTTGATATTTTATGTTTGTACCTTCTAATGTGTTTGTTCTGTTCTGCTTTATTTTTTTATGGATTATTTTTTTATGGATTTTTATGGACGTGGACATTAGTATTAATTTTTATATTTGTAAACTTAAAAAATATAATACGCATAGGTACGTCATACTCCATCCTCATTTTTACTAGACTGATCAAGATTTTAGGATCGCACCCTCAAACACGATTCTCAATTCTATTTATTTTTCTTTCATATTTTTACCCCCTACACATAAGTCATAATTGGCTCTTAATTCATCTTGCCTAATGCAAGTGGAGTTTGTGTTCCCAATCTTCAAACCGCGTTGATTGTGGTAGATGACATCATAGCGTGCTTTGCGCAAATATGTCTTCATTTTGTTGAATAAATGGGCTTACTTCAAAAAAAAAAGTACTTTTTGAAGTTAACATATAAATAATTGAGAAGTACTATCCATTATATACATGCATTTTTATTTAGGCACTTGAGATAAGATGAAATTTTCAAAAATTAAGAGAGAAAGAAAAGAGATAATACAAGTGATAAATGCATGATTATTTGTTTATTGCATTTAAAATTGGTATGAATATCTTTATATTTTGGCCATTGATTTTTGTCAACTCAAGCATGGCCAATAGTGGCTACCATGATTTTGCTTTCTCTCTCCAATCTCTCTTTGTCATTCTATTTTACATTTCATTTCAAATTGTATCCACCGACACTTTTGTTTCTATCAATAGTCTAACCGGTACATTTTCTTTTGAAAATAAGAAGAAAAAAAGTGTTACCAATCAATTCAATTTAGGTCTTCAATAGTTTCTATATTCATTGACTTTTTTTTCTTCTAGATTTAACCAAATCAAAAAAAAGTAAGTGATTGTAATTTTTACAAAAAATCAATGTTGTGGCTCAAAAAGTTAGAACTCGTTGTTAAATTTACTATTATCTCCGGTCTAAAAAAATTTACTTTCTAAATATATTGAATAATTAATGTATTTAAATATATATAAATTAAATATATTAGTTATTCAATAAATTTTAAATGATTTTTTTTTATAAATAGAATTAGAAGGAGTAGTAAATATCACTTTGTGATTTTCAATAGAAGGGATCCTTATTTTGTCTATGAGAAGAATTGTTGATTTTTTTTTTAAAATAATCAAATTTTTTTTAAAAAAATCAAAAATAATCAATTATAAAAAAAATCAAAATAGTCAAGTTTGGTAGAATATGCGTCAGATGATTGGCGCATCCCCACATTGTAAAGAGGAGGCGCCAATAGCATTGACGCATGCATTGGGCTTCTCATGAGGAGGCGCCAATAGCATTGACGCATGCATTGAGCTTCTCATGAGGAGGCGCCAATGCTAGTGACGCCTACATTGGGCCTCATGAGGAGGCGCCAATGCTAGTGGCGCCTGAGTGTATTTTGGTTGGTGGACGTCAATTCATCTGGCGCCTGCATGTGATGGTCATGTGGACGCCAATCCCTCAGGCGCCCACGTGTTTTGTACAATGGATGTTCCGTCTCTATAAATACCACGCCTTGGATACAATATTTTTCACTCAAATTCATCTCCTAATACCATAATTTGTCTAGTTAAACCATCAATTTCAATTCTCTCTATTTCAAAAATGTCTGCATACTTTCAGAAATGAAATGCTGATGTAATATTTTCTGCCGTTGCAGCTCCGATACAGGTTCGACTTTGGAACACAGATACATTTGAACATCTTAATCGGACGTTGTACAGTTGGTTAGAGGGAGAAATTGGAGAGGGTGAACGGATTAGAAGAATACAAAGGCTTGTGTCCAAGTTCAACCAACACGGAGAAGTGCGCGGATGGGTGGATATTAACACCGACCAAGACGCTCGTAGGATGATGCATTACATGTTCAAAATTATTTTGATGGTTGTAATCGCATAGTTTTTGTATTCTAGTTGTTTTAATTGTTTGTGTTATTTTTCATGTAATGGTATTTTTGTCACATGCGTCTACTATGAAGTAAATTTAGTTTTTCATATATTGCAACAGAGGTACATCTGAATTTATCTGGTTGTGCTCGTTCCAACACTAGGACAATTATTATGATTGTGACCTGGTTGACGGCATGAACTACATAGTCTAACCATTTTGTTCGCCATATCCATTTCAATTCGAATCCAGGTGCTGTTAGGGCACCCTTTTTCTTCCTTCGCATAACTTCGTTGTGCCAAACGATGTCCCCTTGATATTATGACCAATAATCCTCTTTTGCCACTACCGAAAAACTAATTTTATAAACATTTGAAAGGTTGGCGACTTTGTAAACTTCAGATAGCAAGTAGTATGAATCCCTTCGAACCTTTGAGCATGCCGCAATGACATGGGAGCAGGGGTTACGAAAGGCTTGGAACCTTTCGCAGTCGCACCAACCTCTATCTAGTTCGACTCTATACTGTCCCATCGGCATGCCCTCATTGTGATCCATGGACTCGGCAACACTAAACCAACCTTTAGTTCGGTCAAATACCGTAACCACGTGTGTGTTTGCTTTGGCAGCTTCATGTCTGATGAATTTTATTGAAGCATCACTGAACAATTGTCCAGATTGTACCACACTACTCTCCATTTTGAGCGTCTGGTTTCAAACAACGCCCCGAGCCTGAAATATGTAGCCTGCACCAAAGCGGTTATTGGTAGGTTACGGATTCCTTTGAAGATAGAGTTCATTGATTCCACAAGATTTTTTGTCATGTGGCCCCAATGTTGATCGTTATCGTATGCCCTAGTCCATTTCTCCAACGGAATACTATCGATCCACCGTACCACATCTTCGTTTGAAAATCTTATTTCCTCGCGGTAGTGTTTGAAAGAAGGTTCTGATAATGCATAACCTGCATTGACAACCTTCTTCCGCAACGTCTTATCTTTGATTTCTCGCATGAAATTCTGAGCAATATGTCTAATACATAACACATGCGTCGAAGGAGGATTTTGTCAGCCATTGTCAATGTTATTATATGCACTGATGATTGAGGGGTGTCTGTCGGAGATCAAACATAAGTTAGGCTGAGGTGCAACGTGCAATCGGATATTTCTTAGGAAAAAACTCCATCCCTCAGTAGTCTCCCCTTCAACTAGGGAAAAGGCGATTGGAAAAATATTGTTGTTCCCATCTTGTGCCACTGCCATCAGTAACGTTCCTTTGTATTTTCCATACAACCATGTACCATCAATTTGTGTAATTGGTTTACAGAAAGAAAAACCTATGATACATGGTTGATACGCCCAGAATAGACGGTGAAATATTCTATTTCCAACAGCACACGTACCATCTGGTGTATAGGCGGGCAATGTTTCCATCTTGATAATTGTCCCAGGAGCATATTGTTTTAGAGCCAAAAAGTATTTTGGAAGTTGTTTGTAAGACTCCTCCCAATTGCCAAACACTTTTTTAATAGCTTTTGTTCTAGCTATCCATGCCTTCCTATATGATGGAGTGTACTCGTACTCTGCCCTAATATGCGAGATTATTGTACTCACCTTTAACGACGGATTATCGCCAATGACAGACAATATTTCATCGCATATTAGATGAGAGCTTAATTTACGATGATCCTGCATTGGGTTTGTCAGTATGCTTGTGTGATTTGGACCCATTGATCCAATCTCCCAAGACTCGCTCCTCTCCCGGTACGAAGCTGACAACCTAAAAAGGCAGTGCTCATTCGAACAATAAACTTTATACCTCGATGCGTCAGTTCTGTCAACTCTGAAATCAACTGATAGTTACATGTGGAATTTCTTAATGGCTTTTACACATTCCTCTTTTGTGCAAAATGTGTCTCCTTGTTTCAGAGATCCTTGCATCTGCACGTAAGGATTGTACCATACATCTGCCGAAGGTTCATCTAAACCCAAATTTAACCTTGTTATGTGTTGGGGTGGGCAGTATACATGACTTGCTGGTATTGGCTCCTCTTCCTCTTCAGTGTTCACCATCGAATCAACCATGATCTCAGGTTCCTCTTCTTCGTCGTCTGGAACATTCACCTCAGCTTGTTCGTCATCAGTCTCACAAAACACTTGTGACTGATAAATGTACTGAGACGCTTGTTATTGATGTGGTAATATATACAACTCTATATCATTGTAACCAGATTGTTTGTGACTGACAAACATATGCTGAACATCATCATCATCTCGAATCTTCTTCTAATAAAATATTACCTGGTTTTCTACAAACCAAACCGGATTTTTATAGATGATCTGACCCACATTACTGCACTGTAATTTCTTTTTTATTCTTTGTTTCAGATGTGAAAAATTTGATCGTCGATTTATTATAAACCGAGTTACCTCTGTGTTCCGAAAACAAAATCCGAACAACTAATGATCAAATATTTCACCTTCGACATGGGCACTGGTCATGTAATGTTGTGTGGAAGACATTTTGTTGAAATATTAAATACGTAGATAGCTTGAATGGAATTGAATGCATTGCTAAGTTGTTCATCTGCATAACATAAATATCCTTGTCATTGCTAAGTTGGTCGTTGCATTGATAACTTGGTCATTGTCTGTACAAACTTGACCATGCATGCAGTAGAAAGAATCTAACATGCAGAGAAAAGAGTGACAAGAACACACATGTGTCGAGGAATCAAAGAATCTCTGAGCTCTGTGCCCTAAGATTCCAACCTAGGCGCCCATTCCCTAGGCGCCATAAAGTAACTAAGGCGCCAAAGGGTTGGGCACCTCTTCACACACAATTGCCTTAGGCTCCACTAGGAAGGGTGCCCCTTCTCATTTCCCTACACTAAGGCGCCAAGAGGAAGGGCGCCTCTTCCTTGCATGTGAGGAATCACATGTAGGCGCCAAGAGGAAGGGCTCCTCTTCCCTTGCATGTGCTTTCTTCACATTCGCCAAGAAGAGGTTCCTCACATGCTAGCTTTGTCTCACATTCTGAAGTTTGTAATTCCTTTATCTCCTCTTGCCATTTCATGCAACCAATCACACTCATTTTAGGTTGCAAACCTACTCACTCATTCATCTATAAATAGCCTCTCATATCAACAATATCAAATCATCTTCATCAATACTCAATTATATTCTTCTACCATACTTCTTTCATCTACCACACTCAAGCTTTGCAAAATCAAATCATATCTTTGTTGACTATGGGCGATGAACAAAGAGGCACAATCGAGAATATCTCGGCATTTGTATGTTATCTCTCTCTCTTTTAACTTTTTATGTTTTTTGTGTTATACCTTTGTTATCTCTCTCTTTTTAGTTTCTATGTTTTTCTTACTTCTTATAGATGTGTGTTTGTTGAGTATGTATTTCTTCTTCTAATTGTATTTTCTTACTTTTTTTGTTATTAGGATCCGAAGCGGTTTAGATGCCATGTATATGAATATGTACCCCAAGATCCTTTAATAGAACCATATATTAGAGGATGTGGATTTGGAAATCTACTAAACATTGTTTCGTACTCGATGGACTACAAGTTCTTTCTGACTTTGTTGGAAAGGTGGAGACCCGAGACCCACACATTTCACCTTTCGATTGGTGAGTGTACAATCACACTTGAGGACGCGTACATGTTGTTGGGTCTCTGTATAGACGGAAAGGCAGTGAATGGTCGAGTTAACCAAGACAACAATAGATGCAATGAATTATTGGGTGCCCCTTTGTTAGACGGCGAAACTGAGGGAGACACATCCGATCAAGTAAGGGGGCAAGGTATAAATTTAAAATACCTAAAACAATATTATGCCAGTATAGTATTGTCCGACGATTCAACCGAGTATGAGAAAATAATAAAAGCTCGGTGTTATATTATGATTTTATTTGGTAACTTTTTGTTTCCAGAAAGTACATGTGATTTTATGAATATAATGTATTTACCTTTATTATGCAACATTAATAAGGTAAACACTTATAGTTGAGATTCAGTTGTGTTGGCCCATCTATATAGTGCAATGTGTAGAGTTGCAAAAAAGAATACTTGTACTTTTTTTTCATGTGCGTATTTACTTCAAGCTTGGGGGTGGTCAAGAATGTCGTCATTCGCCCCGATAAATGAGCGCCCATTCGTGTTCCCATTTGCAACCAAGTAAGTCTAACACTTTACCATTCACCATTTAGTTAATTATATTTATTATTATAATTAACAATAAATAATATTTTTCACTTCTTTTTATTATCTTAGGTGGTCAGTAAGGGGAATGAACTACAACAGGTGTCTGAAACACGCTATTGTAGTCTATCGAAATCTATTAGACCACATTGGACATGACAATGTAATAATCCTACCGAACTATACTTTAATTTAAAAATACTTCTCAAATTATTTTCCATCTAACCATTTCGTATACTTTTATAGTTTGTTTAGAGGCCATATCTGGGTCTGAATCATGATGTGAACCATGACGATGTTGCAGTTTGGACAGCGAAGACACCGATTATCCGATTCACTACGGTGGAAATGCACCAATGTGACCGGGTCAAACTGCAGTTTGGAATGCTACAACAGATTCCAGAATCTCCCACGTGTTTGGGGAATTGGCATCAAAAAAGGGTCGATGCACAGTGGAATTATTCTGACTGGAGAGACTTTGCAAAAGACATGTGTCGTCAATGGAGGAATCGACGACAACACATCTTGAACGAACCAGTCATCTAAGGTGAAAGACCCACTCAACAATATATGACATGGTTTAGGTCGGTAACAACTCAGCAATTTGTATCTGAGCCGCGGTATTTGATTGATCCACGCCAACTTGCTTCATCATCGTATGCCCCACAACAATTACCCACCCAACACCAATGTGAATCCACCCAAACCCAACAACCAACCACACAACATCAGCCGACCACATACACAAAACAACCAAACACCCAACATCGCAACCCGTTCATGCCAGCCACCCAACAATCAACCATCCAACGTCGCACCCCATTCATACCACTCACCCAAACACAAAACCAAGAATCAAACCCCGCATCCACAACTGCCTACAGTCCAGATAATTCATATGGGTCACTTCATCGTAGCCTCCCACCAATGAACACCCAACAATTGTTTAACTATAGTACTCCCTAGAAACCATTAGTTTAATCGTGGCAGACCTCAGAGACAAACTAAAGCATCGGGATGTGGAACGGGGGGACATTATAATCGGGTCAGTCATTAGTTTATTGTCAGTCCAATGTAACCAATTATTACATATTCAATGAATTTTTTTCATTACTATTTCTTATTTATTAAATAATAAAAATTAAATATAAAAAATTAAAAAAATTAAAAAAAATAAAAAAAACTAAAAATAAAATAAAAAAATAGGGGGGTGTATGCACCAGATGAACTGGCGCATACACCAAGCAAATGAACCTAGGTGCCACTAGCATTGGCGCCTCCTCATGAGGAGCCCAATGCATGCGCCAATGCTATTAGCATCTCCTCTTTACAATATGGGGATGCGCCAATTCATCTGGTGCATCCTCTAACAAACTTGATTATTTTCTATTTATTTTTTTTAAAATGGTTATTTTGAAAAAAAATTCTGAATTGTTTGATAATTTCAGGTTACTATTTATGGATTTTCTCATTTAGAGAAAGAATGTTGGGGTTGGTGAAATGGAAAAAATGATGTCTACAATGTTGCATATGTTAATAAGATCTTCTTTGAGGTGAACCTTGGCACCCTTTCTTGTGGTATATGTTTGAATTTGGTATTTGCTTCTATTTTAGATAGTTGAGTCCCCTTTAAAATAGTGATTTTTTTAAAACTCTTAAAAGATAAAATTTATACTAGAGAGAGTAATTTTAAGCGCCAAGTCATATGTAATTGTAATGGTCTTTTTTCTAGGTTGTGTGGTTTGACTTTGAAGTTTATCTCTTACCTTTTAATGACCTGTTATATGGTTGTAAAACCGTGATATATGATTTTTAGGCATGTTAGTTATTATTTTGTCTTGCTGAAGTATTTTACATCCCTTTATGATTTGGAAAATTTTATTATAATTTGAAATTCATCTGATCTATTTAAAAATATCAAAATGACTCGATTATTGTTAACACGTTAATAAATATGTGGATTTTCTAGATAAAAACCTCTTCTTAATTTGGAAATGATATATCTTGTTATGAGATAAAACAACAACTTAACTTTATATAAGAAGTTAAAAGACAAGAAACACAATAATTTATTCACCCAATTCGACCAAACAATTTACTATAGGGAAGAGAACAACTCTTCGATTCACTATACTTAAAAGAGTTGTTAAAATATATAACAAATGAGTTACAAGAAAATAGTCACTCAAGTTTCTAAGAATAAATATTATTCTCAACCCAAATGTTTTCCAATTTCTCTTACTCTCTATATAAATCACACAAACCCAAAGAGTTTAGAAATGTTTCTCAGTCCCCCTTATATATCTTCAAGGGTTTTTAAAATTTCAAGAACACATTCTTAGAAATTTACCCTTGTCTCTCTAAGATTGCCACTAGAATTGACAAACCATTATTTTTGTCTTGAGCTATAAAATTCTAAAGTTTATGAAAATGAGAATGATAGAGATACATACACTACTATAAATAATATATTTTATGATAACTTTCACCTCGATCAATAAATAACCGAGTTATAATTGATTACGCACTACACTTTAATTATTTTAAATAAAAATTACCATTTCCCCTCAATTGTATTAGTAAACCGAGGAGAAAAATAATTCAGGGACACGCTTCGAATCCTAATAATTGCAGTGTATATTTTTATTTCTTTTTAATTTTTTTTATTTTATTTTACAGTGAAACATTCCTTCATATTTTATTTTTAAATAAAAATTAAGTCACTTTACACCACATGAAATGTTAGACTTTACCCCTCGGTTGTGATTTCTAACCGAGGTGAAATAGTATATATATATATATATATATATATATATATATATATATATATATATATATATATATATATATATATATATATATATATATATATATATATATATATATATATATATATATATATATATATATATATATATATATATATATATATATATATATATATATATCTTAACTTGTAGTTTTCTTCAACTTTACTTGCCTAAAACAACACACCTAGAATCCTAACGAAGTTTATCATCTCCAATAACAATGAGAGCCCTAAACACATATCATCCTCAAATCGTTCACCTTCATATCGTAACTTCATATCCATATCTTCTCCAACTCGTAAAGAAGTAAGGAAAAAATACGAAGGTTATATGTGTTTAGGACTCTCATTCGATACTTGCAACAAGGAAATACCAAAATCATTTCTTTGACTTCTTCTTCACATATCTGGTACGTGAAACATCACAACTCATGTTACATTAATATTGTTATTGTTGTCATTATTGTTGAGAACCTAAACTATAGAGGTCTAATGTTGTTGTTGTTGTTGTTATTGTTTAGACTGATAGTATGTATATATTTTTTATTGATGTTATTGTAGTTTTGTTGAGATTGAGATTATTGTTTTTGAGTTGTTGTTTAATGTTGTTGTTGTTGTTGTTTAGATTGAGATTGAATATTATATGTTGTTGTTTTTGTTGATAGAAGTACGTAATAGGTTTATTGTTGATACTGATGTAGTTTTGTTATGATTGAGATTGTTGTTTTTGAGTTGTTATTTAATGTTGTTGTTTTTGTTTAGACTGAGATTGAATGTTATATGTTGTTGTTTTGTTGACATAAGTACGTAAGAGGTTTATTGTTGATGTTGTTGTAGTTTTGTTGAGATTGAGATTGAGATTGTTGTTTTTGAGTTATCGTTTGTTTGTTTGTTGTTGTTGTTGTTGTTTAGTTGTTCTGCTTAGAAAAGTTTTGAAGTTATATGTTGTTGTTTACTAATTATTATTGAGTTTGAGATTAAGATTAAGATTGAGATATTGTTTTTGTGAATTTTTGTGCACCTCTCATATTGTTTCGCCGAAGATGTCAAGAGGATATTAGAGTGAAAGAAAATACAGTTGAATTTATTATATCTAATGTCAATTTCCTGTTTCACTAACCCCTCTTTAAACATATAACATATTAAGTTGATTTTGAAAATAATAATATGACAAATATGTTTTATTTGAAATTATCTTACACTAATAAATGTTTTTCAAGCATTATGTAACTCAATATTCATCTCACGTTATTTATTGGGTAAATTTTCTCTCAATGCTTCTAGTTTTCGTTCAACTTTTTTTTATACTTGTTCATTTTGCAAAGCATCAAATTTTATGCTTTGAAGAATGAATTAATAGAGAAAGAAATGTTGAATAAAGAACTTAACACATTGTATGAAATTCTAACCGCTAAAGAAGGAGAGATGAATAATGAGTTACAGGATGCTCGAAAATCATTGGTTAGCGTAAGTTGTTCTTCAAATATAATATAATTTTTCATATGATTATTTTCTAAATCAATTTGAAAGGTTATATGTTGAGTTAAGGTTTGGTGTAATAAGAAATCTACATTAGATATACTAAATTCAACTGTATATTTTCCCTCGGTTAAAATCCACAACTAAAGGGAAATATGTTTTTCGCCATTTAAAATTTTCAAAACTTTTCACAGAAGATCGAATCCATGACCATTACACATTTCTCGTCGGTGGAATTTCAACCGATAGGTGAAGTAACACAATTTTAATAACACCCTTCGTTACCTCACATATGAAACTGAGGTAACACCTGTAAGACCCTAATTTTGACCCTAAGATCCCTCATGGCATCATAACATTTCATTTGCATAGCCTTAAGGATCATAAGCATCTTGGTTCCCCTTGCCTTTGGGTGGGACCTCTTGTGAGTGGTTTGAGATCACCATGCATGCTTGAATTGTATATTATTGCTCTTATCATCTTTATTCACTAACTAAAAGCACAAAAATATGTCACTAACATCTTTTGTTTGTAGCTTGAGCAATCACAAGGTCAAAAGCTTCAAGGAGGTCCTTTGTGCAAAGATATGGTCAAGAGAAGATGAAAACAAGCATGGAAATGGTTCCCAAAGCTCTTACCCATCAAATATGCCTCCCAAGTATCTCAATTCATCATTTTGATCAAAGCAAGTCAAGAGTTTGAGGTTTGTTTCCCAAAGAAACCCTAATTTATTTGTGTACCACAATGCCTTGCTCTTGAAGCAACCTCAGTCCATGATCAAATACAATCAAGGGAAGTTCTTTAATTCATCATTTCATGCATATTTGAACTTACTTGAGTGTCCTCAATCATCAATTCATCAAGATATGAGTCATGGACTTGAGAAGTTGATTAGTCAATTCATCTGACTATTTTGAAATGCACTGAGACCTAACTTTTTATGTGTTGGTCAAATGGAGATGATCCTAAAAGCAAAAATGTTCTTAAGGAGAATATGAACAACTTTCATGTTCATCAAAAATTTATTTGAAGCTTGGAAGGTCATCATCCATTCCAAGACATTATAGGTCATTTCGACTGAAACCCTAATTTTGGGTCAACTTCCCAAGAACATAACTCATTCATTTTTTATGATTTTGAGGTGGGATTAAGTGAATTGGAAAGATTAAGATGTATAATTAAAATGTTATGTTGAACAAAATTTCAAAATCTCAAAGGAAATACATGTGATATTGAAAAATATTATAGGTCACTTTGGACCAAATGCATTGAAAGGCAAAAAAGTCCAACTTCAAGTGCCCATAACTCTTTCATCAAAAATCCAAATTATGCAAAATTTAAGTCCATTTTTATTTCCTTGAAAGGATCTACAACTTTGATGTTGGAGGGTTTTTCATTTGAGGTTTGCATCATCAAAACAGAGGAGCTTGAACATTGGCCAAATTTGGAAACCTCACCTTTGCATGCTTTGCACCTTACACTTTAAACTCAAAATTCACTAATTTCCACACTTCAAATGGATTTTTGCCCAACATAACATTTGTTCCTTACATCAAGACCTTTCCAACCATTACTCACATGCTCATGTTTGGATATAGCAAATGGCCTTTTCGAAGAGGAGAAGTTTTAGGCATAATTGTGCATAACATGTTGGAACTCATTACACAAGCTTGTGCATTGCCAATTACGCGTCCATTTCAGCTCAATTATACTGTAGATTGCATTTGGCATTGAATTTGGGCCTTTTACATGACCATGCAAGCCCATGCAAAGAGTATCCACTTGTCATGCACACACGAATTTCTTATTGCTTGCACCATGCTTGGCTATAAATAGAAGCACCATTCCATTCAATTTGGATCCATGAATCAACCTGAAATGCTGCTGAATTGAAAACCAAACCTCTCACCAAAGGAACTATTTCATTTTCATTCAAATTTTTCAGATATGAAATTCAACTAAATCTGGTTGAATCTCTAGATCTAAAGTTCCTAGACCTTCATCCTATAGTCCATTGTACTTCTGTTTGGCCAAAGGAAGCAAGGAAGCAAGCTCAGATCACCACAATTCAAAGGTTCTCTCCAACTGGTTTTTTCTTCGAAACTCACTATTCTTTGATCTATTTGCTTGGATATTGTGTTGTCTGAAGTCCTCTCCATAGAGGCATCATTGTTGTGTATTCAATTTTCAAAATCAAGCAAGTTCATGATGAACACCATCAAGCTTCCATCTCTGATTTCTCTCTTAATAGGAATCTAGAGTGGAAGTGAGTGGTATAGGAGTGATGTACATCACTTCCTCTTTCGATTGATGTCTGGATCGTGTGTTTTGGTGCACATTTGCTCTTCTGCAAATTTGAGCTCTCACCGGAGCTAGCCGGAGAAGACGGTGGCATTGGGCACCGTCTGGTCTCCAGATCCAATCGTGGCCATCCATTCTTATTTCCAGATCTAATCCTAGCCTTTGCTTCTTATGACTTTTAATAATTCATTGTGTTACGCGTGGACTAAAGCCTACCATGGAAGCGCGCATGTGGAGCGTTTGATCAGCCACGTCAATTAATGAGGCTTGATCAGACGCTCCTTGTTTTTTTTATTTTTCTATTTTTCTGATTTTATTTCTTTTATTCCCTTTCATTTCAAAAATTCATAACTTCTTCATTTTAATTCCAAAAAATATGGGACCAATTGCATTCTTCTCCAAATAATTTTTAGTTTCTAAAAATGATTTTTAATATTTTTTATTTTGTCATTTGATATTTTTTGTGAATTTTCTCTTTTCTGGTTATTTTTAATTCATTTTAAATAGTTTTTGATATTCAAAAAATACAAAAATATTTTCCTAACCTATTTGAATGATGATGGATCTATGAAAAATATTCTCATCAATTTTTTAATTGATTTGAGATTTATTTGAGATTTTTATTCAATTAGGTTATTTTTATTCATTTTTAATTGACTAAAAATAGTTTCTGACTTTTAAAAATGCTGAAATTTTTTGTCAAACTTTGTTTGACCTTGTTGAACTTGGGATAAATCACTTGGACCTTTCAAGGTTGATTTGAAGTGATTTTGAAGTTTGACCTTTCTTTTATTTTTAATTCAAGTTTATTTTGATATTAAAAATGCCAAAAATATTTTGCTTCTTGTTTGACCTCCAATCTTCATCCCATTTCTGGTTTCTCATTGTTTGACTTTGACTTTCAATGTCATTTGATCAAGACACATGGATTGGTACATTTTATTTCACCTTATGCATTTTAATCTTTCCATTTCATAATCCATTATTCATCTCTTTCTTCTTCTTCTTTTTTCTTTTTGATCAATGAGTTAGAGGTTGATAAGTCAGTATTGATTAGGGAGGTTTAATCTTCCTTGATTCAAATCTAATTCATCTTGATCAAATGATCAAGTGAATGGCTTTGCATTAAGGATAGGTTACTTCCTAAATCATGCAAAAGACTTAAACCAATACAAGATCAATTCTCTTTTTTCTTTTGGCATGGCAAGTTGTTGTAACTTGGTTCACCAATCAAGACTTCTAACTTGTGTTGTTGCCTACATTATTATTGACCGGCCTCAGATAGTTGTGACTTCTACATAAGTCCAATTACGATTGCTTAACATAGCGCTAAATTTGCCTTATGGCACACTAACTACTAACATTAACCATTAACCATTAGCATTTACTTTTTGCACTTTACATTTATGCAATTTATTATTCTTGTACATATTATCCATTTGCTTTTTCCTTTGTTCATTGGAGCACATGTTTATGTTAATGCCATTTGCCTTTTGCTCACTTGAGCATATAATTGTGTATATCTTTTGTGCTTGTGTTTTGTTTGTTTGATTGTGAACAAAATGCCAAGAATTGGACAAAATGAACTTAGATCTTAGGACTTTACCCAAGCTAATGGAGTTTGAAGAGCAACTAGGCCTCATGCCTTTAGAATGCTTAAATGTCAAAGAGCAACTAGGCCTCATGCCTTTAGAATGCTTAAAGCTTAAGGATGAACATTGAAAGGACTATATTGTAAACTCCCTCTTGTCCATTCTTTGATTGTTAATAGGACCTTTTGATGTGTGTGTTTTTGTGCTAGGGATTCCAACATTGAGCCAAATTGAGGAACCATTGCCATGAGCTTCTAAGAGAGAGGGATCTTCCAAGAGTTCATTTGATTGTTGATTGCTTGATTTTATGCTTATGTGTTTGCTTATTCCAAAGGATGGGAGCTACTTGGATCATCAATATGGTCTCAAGAGAGGAACTTCATTTGTGGTTTTGCTTCTTGTCCCTTACCTCTGGTATTGCTTAGGACTTTAGCCATTCTTCTTCTTCCCTCCACTCTAACCCAAGCCAAAACTTTTATGCAAACATCTAACACTTGTTTTCAACATTAGAAACCTAAGCGTTATGCTTTTGATTTTCAAACTCTCTTTTCATAATACTTATTTTGAATTGAACTTCTAAGTCAACTTTGACCATTTTTGTAAATACTCTTCATTGGTAAATATAACCCATTCAAATGCTTTTGTGGTTCCAATGGCCACTTTCTTAAATCACTTTTTCATAACCTTTAGCTATTAGGTTTGAGTTATCCTTGAGGTAGATGTAATACTCTCCTATATCCTTAGTGATGGACAATGAGTCTTCCATGCTTATTATAGGGTTAACCCCTCACTAGCATGTTGAAGTTATCCTCACATGGTGGATTTGTGGTTTTAGGTTGAGTTTTCTCCCTTGGATAACAAAAGACCTTAAGGCTTTTTGACCAATCAATCCACTCACTCATTTTGAGATTTTTACCCCGAACTACGAGGTTTTGACCCTAATCTTTTTTAAGATGGTACGTAGGCAATGGGTTTATCCATCCAAACACAAAAAATGTAAATAACTTATATATTCTCTTCTCATCTCTTCAATCATGTTTGCGCAAATAATTTTTTTATAAAATAATAACCTTACAACAAATGTGAAAAGGGCTCCCTAGGAGTACCTAGGATGTTTTGGGTTCCTAACACCTTCCCATTGCATAACCAACCCCCCTACCCAGATCTTTGACTCTCTTTTACTAGTTTTTGATTCGATAAAACTTTTAGGTTTTTGTTCGCTTTCTAACCATTCCTTTGGATAAATAGAAGTGCGGTGGCGACTCGACTTGTACGATTTACCTTGGATTTAGTCAATATCTCTAATGGTAACGAATACCCCGCTACAGAAAAGTGGCGACTCTGCTGGGGAGGGCATTTGCCTACTTTTCATATTTGTTGTATTGTATTGTATTATTTTTTTGTGACATATTTTTGTGCAATTTGGGATTACTGTATTGTATGTAATGATTGATTTGCTTGAAGATTAATTCCTTGAATGCTTGGTGACCTTTGTGAGATGAGTTCTATACCCGAACTCGAGTGCACTTAGGATAGGAGAATGGCATAGTCTTGTTGACTTGTGTGGAGTTATTCCTTAGCAAGTTTACTTGCAAGTCTATTCACTTGGTGGAGGTCATGTTGGGATCAATAATGTCACACGAGTAGTTGTGGTTAGACATTACTCTTTCCAATATGAACCTTAGAAGCCAAGGACTTTAGTTTACCAAGCCCATCTTGGCCTATTCTTAGGATGTAGTGTGAAAGTCGTTCAAATGTAAGATTTGATACGATTGTTACGCGATACTACACTCATAAGAGTCTCTCTTGAGAATATTTTTGGAATACGAGTAGTCGTTTCTCCGATAATATCCGAAAGATGGGATGATGACTATGGGAACCTCTTGTAGAACATGTTTGGCTTTAAACACTAGTACACTCCCTTTGGGTGGTCCTTAACCGAAACTCCATGCTCACGACTCGCAACAAACCCTTGATTCGTGGTTGATCCGTTCATGTGTCCTTAATATCAATGGAACTTGGGTGTTGATAAGGTGTAAACCATAATCCACCAAAATGGATGATTGATATTAAGGGTGCCATGATCCATCCCATGACCTTTGTTTGGTGTGCTTTGCTTGATCCTTGAGTGTGATTGTTGCATTCATGCACCCATTCGCATCCATATCATTAATAATGAAGAAAATTTTCAAGGAACTTAAGAGGTCTATTTGCAAACTTTCAGACATGGAAAGACAAAGAAGGAATACAAAGAAGTACAACTTCAGACAACCAGATTTGAAAGAGTTAAGGAATCTGATATCCTATGTACTAGATCCCTTGGGTTTCAAGGCTCGTTTTGGGAAGCTTCTTCCTCTTTTGACTACTCAGGTGGATGAAGGATTGATGAGTGTATTGGTGCAATTTTATGATCCATTGTACTCTTGCTTCACATTTCCGGATTTTTAGCTTTTGCCCACGCTTGAGGAGTATGCCTACCTTGTGGGTATACCTATTCTAGACCAGTTGCCGTTTAGTGGCTTGGAGAGTGTTCCTACTTCTCAAAGATAACAGACATATTACATATAGATGAATCTCTGGTTGGTGTTCATATGACTACCAAAGATGGAATTCAAGGTCCCCCTTCTGAGTTCCTCGTTGCTCAAGTTATTATGTATGGGAAGGCCATGAGTGAGGACGCCTTTGAAGCCATATTTGTACTTCTCATATATGGGTTAGTGTTATTCCCCAACATCGACAAGTTTGTGGATGTGAACGCTATTAGGATTTTCTCTACTCTTAATCCCGTTCCGACTCTGTTGGGTGACACTTATTTTTCTTTGCATATGAGAAATGCAAAGGGTGGTGGTGCCATTGTGTGCTGTTTACCTCTGTTGTATAAGTGGTTTATTTCTCACTTACCACAGACAGTCGCCTTCAAAGAGAATAAGGGATGTCTACGGTGGTCCACGAGACTTATGTCTCTCACTAATGATGATATCTCTTGGTACAATCGTGTGTATGATGGTGTGCAGATTATCGACTCTTGTGGTGAATTCTCCAATGTACCTCTTCTCGGTACATGTGGTGGGATTAACTACAACCCTATTTTGGCACGACGTCAGCTTGGGTTCCCCCTAAAGGATAAACCTAATAACATTCTGTTAGAGGGTGTGTTCTTTCAGGAGGGTAAATATCCCCAAGGCTTGAAAGCTAGGATGGTCCGTGCTTGGCACAAGATTCATAGGAAAGGAAGGAATGAGTTGGGTCCTAAGAACTGTGTCGCTTTGAAGCCTTACACTGCTTGGGTTAGGAAGAGAGCGTCTGAGTATCTCATGCCGTACCAGTATCCAAGACCTACACCTTTGGTTATGGTTGGGCCTTCAACCCTCCCTGACCAAGGAGTAGAGGAGTTGAGAGACGAAGACTGTTCACGTGCCTGAGTCCGTGAACGAGAAGAGTTGCTTCAGCAGATTAAGGAAAATGATGCTTTGATCGAGTTCCTCGAGCATCGGGTTATTGATGATCCTAATGATGCATGGACTTCTCTACTTCCTCAGTCTTCCAAGTTTTGGAAGAGGAAGTATGATCGACTCGCCAAGGAGAAGGCAGATATGGAGGCAGCCTATGAGGAGGAGGTGAAGAGGCTTCACGCATCTCATCTTCATGTATCCCGAGCTTTGGACGATTGTTTCTAGGGACCCATGGGATGATCATTTTCCTTCTCTCTTGTATTTTGTCTAGCTACCCATGTTGTACTTCTTTGATGTAAAACTATTTTCCAGATATTAGTGACAAGATACTTTCATATATGATAAGTGTTTAACATTTCCAAAATTTGCAAATAAAACTCTAAAGTTCCTTTGAAATGAAAAACAAATCATATGCACGAGCATTGCATGCATCATGTGCATAAGCAGGTTTTGTTCCCGACTTCTTGTCCTATGGTCTAACTTTGTGTTCTTCATTTATTTTGAAGACAGTTCTTTAAGACTGATGGATCACCTAGAACAAGAAAAACGTGAACTGAAGGAAGAAGTAGCCAGGTTGACTGCCTTGATGGAGTCATTCTTGGCCGCTCAGAGCCAATCTTCTCCAACGCCCTTAACTCCTCCCCAGAGGACGGTCATTTCTGAGATCGTAACTTCTACTGTGCCTGCTGCAACGACTCACTTCGCACCATCTATGCCAGCCGGGTTCCCTTGGGGAATGCCCCCTAACTTTGTGCCAGAGGGTTTCACACCTACCCTTGCTTCTCTGCCGGCATCTAGTCCGGTCCTTTCAGTGCCACCTCCCGTCGTGCACACGTTACCAAGGGTTGAAGATACCATTTACCACTCTGAGCCATCTGAGGGCCCAGACGTTTATGAAAAGATGGTAAATATGGGGATGAGAGTGGAAGAAGGGGTCCGTGGAAGCTTTGCGAAGAAGAAGGAGGGAGAGACACATGTTGTGTCTTCCCATGACAAAAGAAGACCCTCTGTGAAGAGGAAGATGACTCGCCCAGTCAAAAATCAGCATCAGGTGGCTCATATAACACTTGTTTTCAGGGAAGCTCAACATTATCAACAACCACAAACTCAGCAGTATCATCAACAACAACAGCGTCCACAACAGCAGGCCTACCAGCCTCGAAATAACAACAAAAATGCCAGCACCAACTACGAGAGGAAGATGGCCACCTTTGATCCAATTCCGATGACTTATGCCGAACTCTACCCATCTCTGATCGATAGAAAGTTGATCACTCCGCGAGACCCTCCCACTGTACCTGCTAACCCCCAGTGGTGGTACAAGCCTGAACTTCATTGTGTGTATCATTCCAGTGCTCCCGGACACGACGTAGAGAACTGTTATCCCCTGAAGACCAAGGTGCAAGACCTTGTGAGAAGTGGGATTCTGTTTTTTGAGGACGTAGGTCCGAACGTGAAGAAGAACCCATTGCCCGAGCATGGGAAGTCTGTCAATATGGTCCAGGGCTGCCCTGGCAAGTACAAGGTTAAATATGTCAGTCATATCTGACAATCGCTGGTTGAGATGCATAGATTGTTGTGTGACTATAGCCATTATGAGCATGACCACGATAGATGCAGAGTCTGTTCTGTCAATCAGAGAGGATGTCTCCAGGTGCGCAAGGATGTGCAAGAGATGTTGAACGAAGGAGTCATTGAGATCCTTCAAAATAGAAATGTTGACGAAGATGAGCTCGATGTCAATGTAATTTCCCCGGTATTCCGGATACCTGAGCCTGTTGTTATCAAGTATGATGGTAGCAAGCAGAATGTTTCTCCAGTTCTGACTATCAAGCCTGCCGGTCCTGTACCGTACTCTTCTGAGAAAGCGGTTCCCTATCGCTACAATGCTGTAGCAATAGAGAGTGGGAAAGAGGTGTCCTTGCCCTTTTCATCTGTTGTTAACATTGCTGATGTAACACCCCGATAATAATAAAATAATTATTTAAATTGAGTTAATAATTTATTTATTAATTTAATTAAATAATTGGAAATTTTATTATTATTATTATTGGAGTATTATTATTATTATTATTATTATTATTATTTGGAAAATATATATATGTTGGAAATAAGAGAAAGAATCCCATTTGGTAAAAAGAAAGTTTCACGTGAAAACAGAGAAACGATCGTGAAAGAGGAGAAAGGGCAAAAAGGCAGAGCAAGAGGAAGAAGATTGGAGAAGAGAAGAGCTTGGAGCTTGAGATTCGCCGGATTAACTCAGGTAAGGGGGGTTTATCGTCGATTAATGGGTATTATGGGATAATATGTAATGGGTAGTGATAAGCCGTTATTTGACCCTAATTGGGATTGGTGAATGCTGGAATTACGTTGGTTAAACTGTGTTAAAAACTGAAATTGAATCCGTGATTGTATGTGTCGTGATTTTCCGATAGTGTAGCTTTTTACGGAATTGGAATCGGAGGTCCGGAAGTCCTCCAATGGCGGAAAATGCGGAGGATTCTGCATTCTGCCTTGAGTTAGCGCAGGAACAGCTTCTGTCTTGCGTTAACCGGTTAACCCAGGGTGTTAACCGGTTAACACTGTTTTGAATTGTGAAAATTTGCTGTTTTGTCTGCGTTAACCGGTTAACCCAGGGTGTTAACCGGTTAACACTGTTGTGATTGCTGGAATATTGCTGTTTGTGCTGCGTTAACCGGTTAACCCAGGGCGTTAACCGGTTAACACTGTTAAGTTTTGGGACAGGAAGCGTGTTGTGCTGCGTTAACCGGTTAACCCAGGACGTTAACCGGTTAACACTGTTGCAGAGTGGAAAAATTAGCTTTTTAATGTTGTGTACATAACTGAGAGTTAGCCTATGTTGGCGTATGATGTAATAGGGATTATATCCCGCTGTTTTGAGCAATATAGGTATTAGTAGAGTGTGCTAATACTGTGATTAATTATTTGACATGATATAATGTTTTGATACATGTGTTGAGGAATGTATGATTGTATGCATAATGTTGGGAATGTATCAGTTGTGTATGCATTTGTGAATAGACTGTTTTATGGCTTAGAGTGTGAGCATATGTCTATTCTTGAATTGTTGTGGATGTTGCATTGCTAGGTGATTAGCATGCATATTGTGGCCTTTATGGTGGTAGCTAATTCCCGTGGTGAGGAATTAGTGATGTTCGTCATTTTGGACTGTTGTTGATGTTTGCATGCTAGGTGAGTTAGCGTGCATAGCATGGCCCTTGGGGTGGTAGCTAATTCCCATAGTGAGGAATTAGTGATGTGAGTCACTAGGTCTCAAATGAGTGGGACTAGTGAGCTTGGTAGCCGTACCTGGATTGGTCGGTGAAGTTGAACTATATGTTCACGAATAGTCGGTACCGCATGTGTGGAGTCTCATTGCATAATGTATGTATGGCGTATAATATGAATGGATGTATTCCAATATTATACGTGTGTTTGTGTTGTTATGGAGTATGATTTGAGATTATACTTGTGCTTTATATTGGTGTTGAGTATGATGTTGAGCTGATGTGCTGTTACTGATTGTATGTTGCGATTAGGGTGATTAATGTGTTAAGTTACTTAACATGACATTATATTCTATAATGCTTATTATATTGATTGAGGAACTCACCCTTACAACTATTTTTCAGGTAACGAGAAATGAGTTGAGTAGAAGCGAATGCTTGGAGTCTAGTGTAGTCTCCTTAGTGGGTCGTGCTCTGATAGATGTAACATCGGGATGGGATGTTTTATGTTGTTGAATAATTTACATGTGAATGTTACATGTTTTACATGATTGAGGAGATCTCTATCCGCTGCGTTTTATGCAAATGTTTATGTTTTGAATTAATAAAAGAGCATGACCGTTATATGGTTGAATGGTGTGAATATTATGTGTGACACCCTTGCATGGCATAATTACTCTGAATTGTTATATGTTTATTATTTTTAATTAAATATTTGGGGTATTTTAGAAGGGTGTTACATTAGTGGTATCAGAGCATAGTCGGTCGAGTCGAGTCGTAATTATTCTGTTTCCCCTGTACGGGATAGGTGTTGTGTAACCCTATCAGTACTTATTGTTTTAGTTTGTTTGGGTTTTCAGAATAGAGATGGCTGGAAGAGGTAGAGACGATGCTGCGATTGCTGAGGCTCTGGGTATGCTAGCTGGAGTACTTGGAGGGAATCCGAATGTTGTGGGAATGGGAGCTGCTCGTCAACTGAGTGAGTTCCAGAAGAACAATCCTCCAATGTTCAAGGGAGCATACGATCCAGATGGCGCTCAGAAGTGGTTGAAGGAGATAGAGAGAATCTTCCGAGTGACTGAGTGCGCCGAGAACCAGAAGGTTAGGTTCGGTACGCATATGCTGTCAGAAGAAGCTGATGATTGGTGGGTTGCTACCCGCACTGAGTTGGAATCTGCTGGAAATGCTGAGATCACTTGGGCTGTGTTCAGAGAGAGATTCCTGAGGAAGTACTTTCCAGAGGATGTCAGAGGAAAGAAAGAGATAGAATTTTTGGAATTGAAACAGGGTAACAGGTCTGTTACTGAGTATGCTGCTAAGTTCACAGAGCTGTCGAAGTATTACACTCCCTATGATGAGGCTACTGGAGAATTTTCGAAATGTGTGAAGTTTGAGAACGGGTTGCATCCCGAGATCAAACAGGCTATTGGATATCAGCGGATCAGAGTGTTTTCTGACTTGGTTGACTGTTGCAGAATTTTTGAACAGGATTCCAAAGCCAGAGCAGAGAGCTATCAACAGAGAGTTGATAGGAAAGGCAAGAATCAGAATGATCGTGGGAAACCGTATGCAGCTGGCAAAGGTTTTCAGAGTCAGAGTGGGATGAAGAGGCCTAGTGGGGGAGACTCTAGTGCTCCTGCTAAGTGTTATAGATGTGGTCGGGCTGGACATCGTGTCCATGAGTGTACTAGTGCTGAGATGAAGTGTTTCAAGTGTGGAAAAAGTGGTCATTTGGCTGCAGAGTGTCGGTTGAAGACTGTAACTTGTTTCAACTGTGGAGAGTTGGGTCATATCAGTCCACAGTGTCCTAAGCCGAAGAAGGAGAATCAGTCAGGAGGCAAGGTCTTTGCTTTATCGGGTTCTGAGACTTCTGCAGATGATCGTTTGATCCGAGGTACGTGTTATATTAATGGCTTTCCTCTTGTAGCTATTATTGACACCGGTGCTACTCATTCCTTTATATCTTTGGATTGTGCTGTTAAACTTAAGTTAGAGATATCTGAGATGCTTGGAAGTATGGTGATTGATACTCCTGCGAAGGGTTCAGTGACTACTACTTCAGTTTGTTTGAATTGTCCTTTGAGTATTTTTGGTAGAGACTTTGGGATAGACCTTGTGTGTCTTCCGCTAGTGCAGATTGATGTTATCTTGGGAATGAACTGGTTGGTGTTTAACCGAGTTTCTATCAACTGTTTTGATAAGACTGTGATATTTCCTGAGATTGAAGAAGGAAAGAGTTTGTTTCTATCAGCCAAGCAGGTGAATGAGGAAGTAGCAGATGGGGCGGAGTTGTTTATGCTGTTAGCGACTCTGGAGGCTAAAGATAAACTGGTGATTGGCGGTCTAGCAGTGGTGTGTGATTTTCCTGATGTATTTCCGGAAGAAGTGAATGAATTGCCGCCAGAGCGTGAAGTTGAGTTCTCGATTGATTTGGTACCTGGTACTAGACCGATATCGATGGCTCCGTATCGTATGTCTGCTGTTGAGTTAGCTGAATTGAAGAGTCAGTTGGAAGATCTGTTGGATAAGAAATTTATTCGTCCGAGTGTGTCACCGTGGGGTGCACCAGTGCTATTGGTTAAGAAGAAAGAAGGTACTATGAGGTTGTGTGTGGACTACAGGCAACTGAATAAAGTGACGATCAAGAATTGGTATCCTTTGCCGAGGATTGATGATTTGATGGATCAGTTGGTTGGTGCGAGTGTGTTCAGCAAGATAGATTTGAGATCTGGGTATCATCAGATACGTGTGAAAACTGAGGATATTCAGAAGACTGCTTTCAGAACAAGGTATGGACATTATGAGTATTCTGTAATGCCTTTTGGTGTGACTAATGCGCCTGGAGTATTTATGGAGTATATGAATAGGATTTTCCATCCGTACCTAGATAAGTTTGTTGTGGTGTTTATTGATGACATTTTGGTGTATTCGAAATCTGAAGAAGAGCATGCTGAGCATTTGAGAGTGGTTTTAGAAGTTCTACGAGAAAAGAAGTTATTTGCTAAACTATCCAAGTGTGAATTTTGGTTAGAAGAGGTTAGCTTTCTTGGTCATGTGATTTCAAGAGGCGGTGTTGCTGTTGATCCTTCTAAGATAGAAGCGGTATCTAAGTGGGAAGCTCCGAAGTCAGTTTCTGAGATAAGGAGTTTTATTGGACTTGCAGGTTACTATAGGAAATTCATTGAGGGATTTTCTAAGTTGGCGTTACCGTTGACGATGTTGACTAGAAAGGGGCAAGCGTTTGTTTGGGACTCGAAATGTGAAGAAGGTTTCCAAGAATTAAAGAGAAGGTTGACTACTGCTCCTATTCTGATATTACCGAGTTCGTCGGAACCATTTGAGGTTTACTGTGATGCTTCATTGTTGGGTTTGGGTGGTGTGTTGATGCAGAATAAGCAGGTTATAGCTTATGCTTCGAGACAACTGAGGGTTCATGAGAGGAACTATCCGACACACGATTTAGAGTTGGCAGCTGTGGTATTTGTTCTGAAATTATGGAGGAATTACTTGTATGGGTCAAGATTTGAGGTTTTCAGTGACCATAAAAGTTTAAAGTATTTGTTTGATCAGAAAGAGTTGAATATGAGACAGAGGAGATGGTTAGAATTTCTGAAGGATTATGACTTTGGTTTGAATTACCATCCGGGTAAAGCAAACGTAGTGGCTGATGCATTGAGTCGGAAATCATTACATATGTCTATGTTAATGGTTAGGGAATTGGATTTAATTGAGCAGTTTAGAGATTTGAGTTTAGTGTGTGAGAGTACTCACAATAGTGTTAAATTGGGAATGTTGAAGTTAACGAGTGGTATTCTGGATGAGATCAGAGAGGGTCAGAAATCCGTGTCGCTTTACCGCCGTCGCTTGCGAATTTGCATGAGGTTTTTCATGTGTCTCAGTTGAGGAGGTACATTCATGATCCGTCGCATGTAGTCCAAGTAGATGATGTACAGGTGAGAGATAACCTGACTGTTGAAACATCACCTATGAGGATTGAGGATCGAGAGTTGAAGCAGTTGCGGGGTAAAGAGATTGCCTTGGTGAAGGTAGCTTGGGGAGGACCAGCAGGTGGCAATGTGACTTGGGAACTGGAGAGTAAGATGAAGGAGTCTTACCCAGAGTTGTTCGCTTGAGGTATGTTTTCGAGGACGAAAACTCTTTTAGTGGGGGAGAGTTGTAACACCCCGATAATAATAAAATAATTATTTAAATTGAGTTAATAATTTATTTATTAATTTAATTAAATAATTGGAAATTTTATTATTATTATTATTGGAGTATTATTATTATTATTATTATTTGGAAAATATATATATGTTGGAAATAAGAGAAAGAATCCCATTTGGTAAAAAGAAAGTTTCACGTGAAAACAGAGAAACGATCGTGAAAGAGGAGAAAGGGCAAAAAGGCAGAGCAAGAGGAAGAAGATTGGAGAAGAGAAGAGCTTGGAGCTTGAGATTCGCCGGATTAACTCAGGTAAGGGGGGTTTATCGTCGATTAATGGGTATTATGGGATAATATGTAATGGGTAGTGATAAGCCGTTATTTGACCCTAATTGGGATTGGTGAATGCTGGAATTACGTTGGTTAAACTGTGTTAAAAACTGAAATTGAATCCGTGATTGTATGTGTCGTGATTTTCCGATAGTGTAGCTTTTTACGGAATTGGAATCGGAGGTCCGGAAGTCCTCCAATGGCGGAAAATGCGGAGGATTCTGCATTCTTCCTTGAGTTAGCGCAGGAACAGCTTCTGTCTTGCGTTAACCGGTTAACCCAGGGTGTTAACCGGTTAACACTGTTTTGAATTGTGAAAATTTGCTGTTTTGTCTGCGTTAACCGGTTAACCCAGGGTGTAAACGGTTAACACTGTTGTGATTGCTGGAATATTGCTGTTTGTGCTGCGTTAACCGGTTAACCCAGGGCGTTAACCGGTTAACACTGTTAAGTTTTGGGACAGGAAGCGTGTTGTGCTGCGTTAACCGGTTAACCCAGGACGTTAACCGGTTAACACTGTTGCAGAGTGGAAAAATTAGCTTTTTAATGTTGTGTACATAACTGAGAGTTAGCCTATGTTGGCGTATGATGTAATAGGGATTATATCCCGCTGTTTTGAGCAATATAGGTATTAGTAGAGTGTGCTAATACTGTGATTAATTATTTGACATGATATAATGTTTTGATACATGTGTTGAGGAATGTATGATTGTATGCATAATGCTGGGAATGTATCAGTTGTGTATGCATTTGTGAATAGACTGTTTTATGGCTTAGAGTGTGAGCATATGTCTATTCTTGAATTGTTGTGGATGTTGCATTGCTAGGTGATTAGCATGCATATTGTGGCCTTTATGGTGGTAGCTAATTCCCGTGGTGAGGAATTAGTGATGTTCGTCATTTTGGACTGTTGTTGATGTTTGCATGCTAGGTGAGTTAGCGTGCATAGCATGGCCCTTGGGGTGGTAGCTAATTCCCATAGTGAGGAATTAGTGATGTGAGTCACTAGGTCTCAAATGAGTGGGACTAGTGAGCTTGGTAGCCGTACCTGGATTGGTCGGTGAAGTTGAACTATATGTTCACGAATAGTCGGTACCGCATGTGTGGAGTCTCATTGCATAATGTATGTATGGCGTATAATATGAATGGATGTATTCCAATATTATACGTGTGTTTGTGTTGTTATGGAGTATGATTTGAGATTATACTTGTGCTTTATATTGGTGTTGAGTATGATGTTGAGCTGATGTGCTGTTACTGATTGTATGTTGCGATTAGGGTGATTAATGTGTTAAGTTACTTAACATGACATTATATTCTATAATGCTTATTATATTGATTGAGGAACTCACCCTTACAACTATTTTTCAGGTAACGAGAAATGAGTTGAGTAGAAGCGAATGCTTGGAGTCTAGTGTAGTCTCCTTAGTGGGTCGTGCTCTGATAGATGTAACATCGGGATGGGATGTTTTATGTTGTTGAATAATTTACATGTGAATGTTACATGTTTTACATGATTGAGGAGATCTCTATCCGCTGCGTTTTATGCAAATGTTTATGTTTTGAATTAATAAAAGAGCATGACCGTTATATGGTTGAATGGTGTGAATATTATGTGTGACACCCTTGCATGGCATAATTACTCTGAATTGTTATATGTTTATTATTTTTAATTAAATATTTGGGGTATTTTAGAAGGGTGTTACAGCTGACGTCATTGGGTTGACCCAAAGCGGTCGTGTATTTTCAGTACCATTGAAGCCTCAATCTGACACTCGAGGAAGTGTTGATACTGGTTTTGTTGAACGCCCGATTGGGAATGTTGTGAATGCTCTGAATCCGGCACTTGTTGTTAAGCCCTCCTCCGTATTGAAAACTCCTGCTTCCGCTGGCCCGAGTGGCAATATGAAAGAAGATTGTGATGAGATGCTGAGGCTCATCAAAAGGAGCGAGTACAATGTTGTAGACCAGCTTCTACAAACACCATCCAAAATATTTGTGTTATCATTGCTTTTGAATTCAGAACCACACCGAGAAGCTCTGCAGAAGGTGTTGGATGTGGCGTACGTGGATCACGATGTCACGATAGAACAATTTGATAGCATTGTTGCAAACATCACTGCCTGTAACAATTTGAGTTTTAGTGACGCTGATCTCCCCGAGGAGGGAAGAGATCACAACTTGGCATTACATATATCTATGAGCTGCAAAGACGACGCCATGTCCAATGTGTTGGTGGAAACTGGGTCCTCATTGAATGTGTTTCCAAAATCCACTCTTACGAAGCTGTCATATCAAGGGTCGCCCATGAGGCATAGTGGAGTAGTTATGAAGGCTTTCGATGGGTCTCGCAAAACTGTGATTGGCGAGGTTGATCTCCCAATCAAAATCGGACCAAGCGATTTCCAAATTACCTTCCAGGTTATGGATATTCACCCATCGTATAGCTGTCTTTTGGGCAGACCATGGATTCACGAGGCGGGCGCCGTGACATCCACCCTACGCCAGAAATTGAAATTTGTAAAGAATAAGAAGCTGGTAGTGGTAGGGGGAGAAAAGGCTCTCCTGGTTAGCCATTTGTCTTCCTTCTCTTATATAGATGCTGAGGATGAAGTTGGAACTCCGTTCCAAGCTTTATCTATTGCTAAGCCTATTAAGAAGGGAACTTCTTCATTTGCTTCCTACAAAGATGCGAAGTTGGCCATTGAGCATGGTGCAACTGCTGGTTTGGGGCAAATGATTGAGTTAAAAGACAACAAGTCCCGGGATGGCATAGGTTATTCTTCTGGGGTTCCCAATACGCAAGGTTTGTTCAAGAGTGGAGGATTCATCCACACCGGTCAAGATGAAGAGGTTGCTGCCGTTTTGGAAGAGGACGAAGAGGATTCTGGCAACTTCGTCATCCCTGGAGGGATCTGCAATAATTGGGTCACTGTGGATATTCCAACAGTTATCCATAAGTCAAAGTAATGTTCATTGTGTTTAAAACCCCTTCTCCCGTGCCAAAAGGAGGAGTGATGACATTGTTGGCGCCTAAATACAATGATATTTTCATTCAATAGATTCATGTTAAATGTTTGTTTTTCCCATTATTTTCCCTTTTCACTTTTGCATGAAATTGGTAATTGTCATACCCCAAAATTTGCCTGTTAATTTTTATACTTTCAACGGAGGTCTATTCATTTTTCAAAGGAACAAAGATCCAGCACACAGGCTACCAAATCCAGAAGTTGACCTGAACTGTCATACTCGCTAGGCGAGCAAAACCTTCGCTAGGCGAAGCCCACGCTTTCTCCTTCGCTCCAGCGAACCTTGTTGATTTTGCTACTGGAATGCTCGCTACCTGCTCGCTAGCTGCTCGCCTAGCGATTAAGTACTAGCTATGCTTTTATCCAAGTCTGGGAGCATTCGCTGGAACACTCGCTAGCTCACTCGCCTAGCGAAGCTCGCGGATATACAAAAATTTTGGGCCTGAATTGCCTTCAGTCTGAGCCCACCAAGACACAAAAAATCAGCTATAAAGTCCAGAACTTCATTTGAAAAAGGGAGACAACGAGAGATCAGAAAAACAAGGGAGAAAACCCTAGAAGCTAATTCAGAGAACTCATCTGCACAAAGGTTACCTCCACCAACCCTATCAGGCATATACCCTAAGATTGCCCTGCAAACCCAACGGTGCAAATTCAATTTCATCCGATCCCTCCAATCAGGTTTGCCCTATTCCCACTACTCTATGCTCCCAATTTGAAATTTCTAAATGTATGAGGCATTATGGTTGAATTTGGAAAGGCGAATATCGTTAGGTTTTGCATGTGGGTTTATATGTGCATAAATGTGTAAAACAATACTTTGAATATTCGATCATGTAATTTCTGCAATGGATGCCATAGGGTTTGGGGTTTCCAAAATCGCACCAGTATCAAAGAAGAACCCAGAACCCGCAGTCGTTCGCTAGCACCTCGCTAAGCGAACATGTAGCGGAGGTTTGCCAGGCCTTCGCTAGGCGAGGCAGTAGCGAACATGACAGTAGTTAATTTTTTTCTGCTTGCATTCTGATCTGTTATGTATTTATTTGACATGTTTTCTATTGCATTTGCACGCTGTTTGCCTGACATTATTATTGCTATGATTCTTTTATTCGGTGCAATTCTTGATTGCACCCCATCCCGTTATTCTAACATGTTTGCTGAGTTTTTGTAAGGGCTCCCATGATTCTTGAAGAGATAGCTCGGTATTCCACTTTATTTGTGGGATACCATTGTGGAGATTTATTCTGATTACTTGGCTGATTACATTGCCTTCAAATATATGATCTTGTCCCTCTCTTTGTTTCCTTATGATATTACGGTCATGTCCCGCGAATGTGGGGATACCCTTAGCAAAGACCCTTTCGATTAATCATTATCATCCCTAAACAGATAAATCATAGTCCCTCGAACGTTGCCTTCAAATATATGACTTTGTCCCTCGATGACCCTTCGTTGTAGCCTACGATTAAATGATGATCGTCCCTTCGAATGCTAAGGTATCCTTACAAATGTTGCCTTCAATAACCAATCGACGATCCCACGATGTCCCTTTACATCCAAAGGATAAGACTACTTACTTCTCAATAGTAAGGACAATTTTACCCTCCTAAGGATAGGAAATACCTATAAAGACCTTGGTTAGGTATAACTCTTAAATGCTTGCTCACAGCTTAAAATACTTTTCACACCTCACACTTTTCAAAACATCTTTTAGAAAATCACCACTTGGTATACATTTGCACCAAAATCATCGCCGAGTTATATTTTTCTAAACATCTTTCAAAATTAAACGAGATAAACACTTTGTATGCATTCGTACAAGAATCATTACAAAGTTAAACTCTCCTTTCAAAATATTTTCTAAACACACCACATTTCTCAAACACTTTCTCAAACAAGGAAAACATAAGTGAGTTAAGCAATTAAGAGCCCATGGATAACCATGGATACAAAGGGTGCTAACACCTTCCCTTTGTATAATGTACCTCCCGAACTCAAAATCTAATCAAGGTCTTTCCTGTTCTTTTTCGCCTTTCCTTATTGGATAAAAGAAAAGTCGGTGGCGACTCTTGCTATCCGTAACATTGCTTTTCAAAGCAAAAACACAAAGTCAGTTCACCGTATCACAGTGATCATATAAAACCTCAAAAATAGAATAAAATCAATATTTTCATCTGCATAATGATTTGCCTTGTTTGAATTCTTAAGCTCTTTATATTCAAAAAACATTATGCAGGTTGATCAAACCCATTGAACATAATGATCCTACACCATCTCCCAACTTTGAATTCCCTGTATTTGAGGCGGAAGAAGATGATGTCAACGAGATTCCTGACGAGATTACCCGTCTACTTGAGCATGAAGAGAAGATCATTCAGCCACATCTTGAGAATTTGGAAACAGTCAATTTGGGGTCTGAAGATTGTGTGCGAGAAGTGAAGATTGGGGCACTCCTGGAAGAGTCTGTTAAGAAGGGGTTGATTGAGTTGCTATGAGAATATGTTGACATCTTTGCCTGGTCATATGAAGATATGCCTGGTCTAGATACTGATATTATGCAACATTTCCTATCTTTGAAACCTGAGTGCGTGCCTGTGAAACAGAAGCTCAGAAGAACTCATCCTGATATGGCAGTAAAGATCAAAGAGGAAGTTCAGAAGCAAATTGATGCGGGGTTTCTGGTGACTTCTACGTATCCTCAATGAGTGGCCAATATTGTGCCCGTGCCTAAGAAAGATGGAAAAGTCCGAATGTGTGTGGACTATAGAGACTTGAATAAGGCTAGCCCGAAAGATGATTTCCCTCTACCACACATAGACATGTTGGTAGATAATACAGCCAAATTCAATGTCTTCTCATTTATGGATGGATTTTTCGGATATAATCAGATTAAAATGGCACCCGAGGATATGGAGAAGACAACATTCATCACACCTTGGGGAACATTCTATTATCGAGTGATGCCCTTCGATTTGAAGAACGTCGGAGCCACGTACCAACGAGCTATGACCACCTTGTTTCATGATATGACGCACAAGGAAATCGAGATATATGTTGACGATATGATCGCTAAGTCAAGAACAGAAGATGAACATGTAGAGCACCTGTTGAAGCTTTTTCAGCATTTGAGAAAGTATCAGCTTCGCCTGAATCCCAACAAGTGTACATTTGGAGTCCGTTCCGGAAAGTTATTGGGCTTTATTGTTAGTGAAAGAGGTATTGAGGTTGATCCTGCAAAGGTCAAAGCAATACAAGAGATGCTTGCGCCCAGAACTGAGAAGCAAGTCCGAGGTTTTCTTGGCCGCTTGAATTACATTTCCAGATTCATAACCCACATGACTGCCACATGTGCACCGATATTCAAGCTCCTCCGGAAAGATCAGTCCCATGATTGGACCGAGGATTGCCAGAAAGCTTTTGACAGTATTAAATAATATTTGTCTGAGCCTCCGATCCTGTCTCCGCCCGTGGAAGGAAGACCGTTGATTATGTATCTGACTGTCGTTGAAGACTCAATGGGTTGTGTCCTTGGTCAGCAAGACGAATCAGGAAAGAAAGAATATGCTATTTACTACTTGAGCAAGAAGTTCACTGATTGTGAGTCTCGATACTCAATGCTTGAGAAGACATGTTGTGCTTTGGCTTGGGCTGCTAAGCGCTTACGCCAGTATATGTTAAATCATACGACTTGGTTGATATCCAGAATGGATCCAATCAAGTATATCTTCGAGAAGCCTGCCTTAACAGGGAGAATTGCCCGTTGGCAGATGTTGTTGTCTGAGTATGATATTGAGTATCGAGCTCAGAAGGCTATTAAAGGTAGTATCTTGGCTGACCACTTGGCACATCAGCCGATTGAGGATTATCAGTCAGTTCAGTATGATTTCCCAGATGAGGAGATTCTGTATTTGAAAATGAAAGATTGTGATGAGCCTATGCTCGATGAAGGGCTAGATCCTGGTTCCCGTTGGAGCATGGTATTTGATGGCGCTGTAAATCAATATGGAAATGGTATTGGGGCAGTAATTATTACTCCTCAGGGCACATATTTTCCTTTTACAGCAAGGCTAACTTTCAAATGCACGAATAATATGGCTGAGTATGAGGCCTATATTATGGGATTGGAGGAGTGCATTGATCTAAGGATCAAGCATCTTGATGTATATGGTGATTCGGCCCTCGTTGTTAATCAGATTAAGGGTGAATGGGAAACGAATCAACCTGGCCTCATTCCATATAGGGATTATGCGAGGAGGATTTCAACGTTCTTTACTAAGATTGACTTCCATCATATTCCTCGAGACGAGAATCGGATGGCAGACGCTCTTGCTACACTTGCTTCGATGATTGTGGTTAGACTTTGGAATGAAGTTCCCAATATCACTGTAATGCGCTTGGACAGACCATATCATGTGTTTGCAGTTGAAGAAGTGAAAGATGATAAGCCGTGGTATTATGATATCAAGCGTTTCCTTCAGAGCCAGATTTACCCACTTGGGGCATCTATGAAAGATAGGAAGACTTTGAGGAGATTGGAGGGCAGTTTCTACCTCAATGGTGATGTGCTTTATAAGAGAAATTTTGACATGGTGCTGCTCAGATGCGTGGATAGACACGAAGCAGACCTGTTAATGACTGAGGTCCATGAAGGTTCATTTGGTACTCATTCCAATGGACATGCCATGGCTAGAAAGATGTTGAGAGCAGGCTACTATTGGCTAACAATAGAGTCTGACTGTTGCAAATATGTGAAGAAATGCCATAAGTGTCAGATTTATGCGGATAAGATTCATATTCCCCCGACACTTCTAAATGTGATTTCATCACCATGGCCTTTCTCTATGTGGGGAATTGACATGATTGGCATGATAGAACCAAAAGCGTCCAATGGACACAAATTTATTCTCGTAGCAATTGATTACTTCACTAAGTGGGTTGAAGCAGTATCATATGCTAATGTGACCAGGAAAGTGGTCGTGAGGTTTATCAAGAATCAACTCATATACCGATATGGTGTGCCAGATAAGATCATTACTGATAATGGATCTAACCTGAACAACAAGATGATGAAAGAGTTATGTAGCGAGTTCAAGATTGTGCATTATAACTCTTCCCCTTACAGACCCAAGATGAATGGGGCTATTGAAGCTTCTAATAAGAATATCAAGAAGATTATCCAAAAGATGGTTGTCTTGTATAAAGATTGGCATGAGATGCTGTCGTTTGCTTTACATGGTTATCGTACATCTGTTCGCACTTCAACAGGGGCAACCCCTTTCTCTCTCGTTTATGGCATGAAGGTTGTGCTCCCAGTAGAGGTGAAGATCCCATCAAAGAGAGTCTTGATGGAAGCCAAGTTGACTGATGCTGAATGGGTCCAGAGTCGTTATGAACAGTTGAATTTGATAGAAGAAAAGAGATTGACTGCCATGTGCCATGGTCAATTATACCAACAAAGAATGAAGAAAGCTTTTGATAAGAAGGTCAAACCTCGTGTGTTCCGAGAGGGTGACCTTGTGCTCAAGAAAGTCTTGTCTTTCGCGCCCGATTCCAGGGGCAAGTGGACTCCAAACTATGAAGGTCCATATGTTGTTAAGAGAGCCTTTTCAGGCGGTGCTTTGATACTTACAACTATGGATGGGGAGGATTACACTCGTCCTGTGAATTCAGATGCAGTCAAGAAATACTTCGCCTAAAAAAAAAAAGAACAGAATAGCTCGCTAAGTTGAAAACCCGAAAGGGCGGCTTAGGAAAAAATGAGCGTCTCGGTGGATTGAAAACCCGAAAGGGCGATCCAGGCAAAAATTAGAGACATATAAAAGTTGAATATATGTATCCCGCTAGATTGAGTACCTCACCCTGGGGCAATCTAGGCAAAAAATAGGAATTTGGCAAGTAACTGCATCCTGACAAGACTTTGTTCTACAACTATTATCCATCAGAGATTCTCAATCATTCATCATCAACCAAAGCTTCTAATACATCAGATTCATAATTGGTGGAGAAATGGTCATTATGTTCAATGTAGCCCTTTTCCAATATACATCACCAATCTCAAATTTGTAAAGATCTATGGAGTCTTGCCATTTGTAGACTACCATCCCATCAAATAAATTTGAGCCTTTATCCAATTATTCGCACTCTTATTTGTTTCTATTCAACAAATGTTTTGCATGTTTTAATTGAAAAAAATATATCATTGTTTTAAATAATCAAACTTTTCATAACTTGTTTTTAAACAAAGTGAACATTCACAATGACATAGGAATACTGGGAATGCCTGCAGTGCTCTCCCAAGGATGGTAAGATTCTCGACAGGATAAGGCGTTTGTTCATACCCCTGGCATGCTCATGTCCTCTTCCTCCGGAGCCTCTTGTGGTTTTTCTTCTCAAGCAGAGTGTTGGAGATCCATCCTCCTTCTTGATAACTTTCCCGGTAGGGTTGCTCCTACATCGGAGTTCATCTGTGCAACAACTTCGCCCCAGTTGGAATGACAAATGCTCATTCCCCCGCGGAAATCTTTGTTCCTAGTATCTCTTGCCCCTCATCAGATTGGATATCTTTCCACTGGGCCTGACTCTCTCTCTTGAGATGTAGTACCAGATGTTTGTATACTTGTTCGTTGGACTTATTGATGTTAGAAACATCTGTTTGTCAGCATTCATCATACATAAACCATGCATATGTGCATACTGATAATATTCATGTTGCATTCTTTGCCATATATCTTTGTTTGCTATCCCTTGCTAGTTGGTAATACATTTCCCCAAGCGGATGTCGGTGTCTGATTTCCCCATATAGAGTTAGCCCCTTAAGCAGAAAGTATCTATCTTTCCTTCCATATTCCCCACCGAGTTATATCCTCGTGGATGATGGTTGTTTCTGTTTCTTCCCAACACATATATTGGGATAGGATTCCCTATTGAGTTATATCCTCACTGGGACGAATCTTGATTCAGCTTGCCTCTTTAGTTTGATCCTAGATTGGCTTCTTGTGACTGTTTCCTGCGCTTCCCTGTGGTATAAATGAATAATTGCTCAGTAATCAATAATCATTCATCTTATCCCCGGCGGAGTCTGTGGTTTTCTACCCTTATACCGGTAATTGTAAACCCTATTTCATCCCCTTGTAGAGTTAACCTCTTGTTCATCCTAATCGACGACGATTACTCTTTCGTGGTTTTCTACCCAGTATCCGGTAGATGTAATCCCCTTCCTTGACGGTTATCATTATCCAATATTCGGTATTGATAAGTCCTTCACCCCCGGTGATATATCTCTTGGATGATTGCTCTGATTAGGCAGTTTATCCCCAGCAAGTCATCTTTCATATACCGATTGTCGGTAATGGTTGTTGCTCCCCTTGAATGGTCATCATTATATACCTGGTTTCGGTATCCCGATGCCTTTCTTTGTCGGTCGATTTATCCTTTATTAACCCAGTAACCGGTTGTGGATAATCTTCCATGCGAGTATATTATCTACGTTCTGACGGTAATAGATAATATATCTCATGCGCTCTTTGGTCGAAGCCTTTTGTTCTTCCCTAGTTGAGTAAGATTCGTATCCCGCTGCGGAGTCGAATGTCCGTCCTATGTTAGAGTTTTCTTTTAGCCCTCTTTTGGATGATGAGTGTCTTGGAAATATTCCCCAATTCAAGCCTTGGTTGGTCACCTATTATATGCCCAGTAACCGGCATCCCTGGCGTTCCTTCCCTTCTGCTCCCTATTATGACCTTTGTCCCTTGCGGAGTCAGATTTTCCTGAGCTGAAGTGTACATTTTTTTTAGGTCTTCCTCAGATGATCTTGGATGTTTGATATCTCTCACCCTTATACCGGTCTTCGATATTCATTCTTCCCGAGCATGTTATTCCTTCACCCTCATACCGGTGTTCGAATCACATGTCTCCTTGAGCTTATTACCCAGTAACCGGTAATACCTCATCCTGGTGTTTCCCTAGTGGAGTCCCATAGTGGATTTTCCCCATCTAAGTCCGGATTTTCGTCCGTAGTCTATTGCGGATAGTTTCGCTGTATTGGCATATTCCCCAGTACATGCACCCTTGAGTCAACTCGAGTCTTTCCATTGATTTATTCTCATGGAATCCTTCTCGTATCTCGGCAAGCTTTGAGTCGTGCCCTGCTCACGCAATTTATCCCCTCACCTATCCCCATGAGAGTCCCAGAGTCTCTGTCTCATGGAGTAAATTACTCATATGGATTATCAGCTTCTCATGATTTCTTTTCTTTCTTTGTGGACACATATCTCCACAGAGTATTACTCTTTTTGCATACATACATTTGCATCATGAGGTCTCTTAGGGACCAAAATTTGTCTCTTTGTTATTATTTAAGCACATTCTACCTCGTCGAGACGAAGATTTTAACCTTCACTTCTCCGGCTAGAATAACCTTAAATAGGGGCATCTGTAAGACCCTAATTTTGACCCTAAGATCCCTCATGGCATCATAACATTTCATTTGCATAGCCTCAAGGATCATAAGCATCTTGGTTCCCCTTGCCTTTGGGTGGGACCTCTTGTGAGTGGTTTGAGATCACCAAGCATGCTTGAATTGTATATTATTGCTCTTATCATCTTTATTCACTAACCAAAAGCACAAAAATATGTCACTAACATCTTTTGTTTGTAGCTTGAGCAATCACAAGGTCAAGAGCTTCAAGGAGGTCCTTTGTGCAAAGATATGGTCAAGAGAAGATGAAAACAAGCATGGCAATGGTTCCAAAAGCTCTTACCCATCAAATATGCCTCCCAAGTATCTCAATTCATCATTTTGATCAAAGCAATTCAAGAGTTTGAGGTTTGTTTCCCAAAGAAACCCTAATTCATCTATGTACCACAATGTCTTGCTCCTGAAGCAACCTCAGCCCATGATCAAATACAATCAAGGGAAGTTCTTTAATTCATCATTTCCTGCATATTTGAACTTACTTGAGTGTCCTCAATCATCAATTCATCAAGATATGAGTCATGGACTTGAGAAGTTGATCAGTCAATTCATCTGACTATTTTGAAATGCACTGAGACCTAACTTTTTATGTGTTGGTCAAATGGAGATGATCCCAAAAGCAAAAATGTTTTTAAGGACAATATTAACAACTTTCATGTTCATCAAAAATTGATTTGAAGCTTGGAAGGTCATCATCCATTCCAAGACATTATAGGTCATTTCGACTGAAACCCTAATTTTGGGTCAACTTCCCATAAACATAACTCATTCATTTTTTATGATTTTGAGGTGGTATCAAGTTAATTGGAAATATTAAGATGTCTAATTAAAATGTTATGTTGAACAAAATTTCAAAATCTCAAAGGAAATACATGTGATAATGCAAAACATTATAGGTCACTTTGGACCAAATGCATTGAAAGGCAAAAAAGTCCAACTTCAAGTGCCCATAACTCTTTCATCAAAAATCCAAATGATGCAAAATGTAAGTCCATTTTGATTGTCTTGAAAACAGAGGAGCTTGAACAGAGGCCAAATTTGGAAACCTCACCTTTGCATGCTTTGCACCTTACACTTTAAACTCAAAATTCACTAATTTCCACACTTCAAATGGATTTTTTCCCAACATAACATTTGTTCCTTACATCAAGACCTTTCCAACCATTACTCACATGCTCATGTTTGGATTTAGCAAATGGCATTTTCGAAGAGGAGAAGTTTTAGGCATAATTGTGCATAACATGTTGGAACTCATTACACAAGCTTGTGCATTGCCAATTACGCGTCCATTTTAGCTCAATTATACTGTAGATTGCATTTGGCATTGAATTTGGGCCTTTTTCATGACCATGCAAGCCCATGCAAAGAGTATCCACTTGCCATGCACACACAGATTTCTCATTGCTTGCACCATGCTTGGCTATAAATAGAAGCACCATTCCATTCAATTTGGATCCATGAATCAACCTGAAATGCTGCTGAATTGAAAACCAAACCTCTCACCAAAGGAACTATTTCATTTTCATTCAAATTTTTCAGATCTGAAATTCAACTAAATCTGGTTGAATCTCTAGATCTAAAGTTCCTAGACCTTCATCCTATAGTCCATTGTACTGCTGTTTGGCCAAAGGAAGCAAGGAAGCAAGCTCAGATCACCACAATTCAAAGGTTCTCTCCAACTGGTTTTTTCTTCGAAAGTCACTATTCTTTGATCTATTTGCTTGGATATTGTGTTGTCTGAAGTCCTCTCCATAGAGGCATCATTGCTGTGTATTCAATTTTCAAAATCAACCAAGTTCATGATGAACACCATCAAGCTTCCATCTCTGATTTCTCTCTTAATAAGAATCTAGAGTGGAAGTGAGTGGTATAGGAGTGATGTACATCACTTCCTCTTTCGATTGATGCCTGGATCGTGTGTTTTGGTGCACATTTGCTCTTCTGCAAATTTGAGCTCTCACCGGAGCTAGCCGGAGAAGACGGTGGCGCTGGCCACTGTCTGGTCTCCAGATCCAATCGTGGCCATCCATTCTTATTTCCAGATCTAATCCTGGCCTTTGCTTCTTATGACTTTTAATAATTCATTGTGTTACGCGTGGACTGAAGCCTACCATGGAAGCGCGCATGTGGAGCGTTTGATCAACCATGTCAGTTAATGAGGCTTAATCAGACGATCCTTGTTTTTTTTATTTTTCTATTTTTCTGATTTTATTTCTTTTATTCCCTTTCATTTCAAAAATTCATAACTTCTTCATTTTAATTCCAAAAAATATGGGACCAATTGCATTCTTCTCCAAATAATTTTTAGTTTCTAAAAATGATTTTTAATATTTTTTATTTTGTCATTTGATATTTTTTGTGAATTTTCTCTTTTCTGGTTATTTTTAATTCATTTTAAATAGTTTTTGATATTCAAAAAATACAAAAATATTTTCCTAACCTATTTGAATGATGATGGATCTATGAAAAATATTCTCATCAATTTTTTAATTGATTTGAGATTTTAGTTCAATTAGGTTATTTTTATTCATTTTTAATTGACTAAAAATAGTTTCTGACTTTTAAAAATGCTGAAATTTTTTGTCAAACTTTGTTTGACCTTGTTGAACTTGGGATAAATCACTTGGACCTTTCGAGGTTGATTTGAAGTGATTTTGAAGTTTGACCTTTCTTTTATTTTTAATTCAAGTTTATTTTGATATTAAAAATGCCAAAAATATTTTGCTTATTGTTTGACCTCCAATCTTCGTCCCATTTCTGGTTTCTCATTGTTTGACTTTGACTTTCAATGTCATTTGGTCAACACACATGGATTGGTACATTTTATTTCACCTTATGCATTTTAATCTTTCCATTTCATAATCCATTATTCATTTCTTTCTTCTTCTTCTTCTTCTTTTTTCTTTTTGATCAATGAGTTAGAGGTTGATAAGTTAGCATTGATTAGGGAGGTTTAATCTTCCTTGATTCAAATCTAATTCATCTTGATCAAATGATCAAGTGAATGGCTTTGCATTAAGGATAGGTTGCTTCCTAAATCATGCAAAAGACTTAAACCAATACAAGATCAATTCTCTTTTTTGTTTTGGCATGGCAAGTTGTTGGAACTTGGTTCACTAATCAAGACTTCTAACTTGTGTTGTTTCCTACATTATTGTTGACCGGCCTCAGATAGTTGTGACTTCTACATAAGTCCAATTACGATTGCTTAACATAGCGCTAAATTTGCCTTATGGCACACTAACTACTAACATTAACCATTAACCATTAACATTTACTTTTTGCACTTTACATTTATGCAATTTATCATTCTTGTACATATTATCCATTTGCTTTTTCCTTTGCTCATTGGAGCACATGTTTATGTTAATGCCATTTGCCTTTTGCTCACTTGAGCATATAATTGTGTATATCTTTTGTGCTTGTGTTTTGTTTATTCGATTGTGAACCAAATGCCAAGAATTGGACAAAATGGACTTAGATCTTAGGACTTTACCCAAGCTAATGGAGTTTGAAGAGCAACTAGGCCTCATGCCTTTAGAATGCTTAAATGTCAAAGAGCAACTAGGCCTCATGCCTTTAGAATGCTTAAAGCTTAAGGATGAACATTGAAAGGACTATATTCTAAACTCCCTCTTGTCCATTCTTTGATTGTTAATAGGACCTTTTGATGTGTGTGTTTTTGTGCTAGGGATTCCAACATTGAGCCAAATTGAGGAACCATTGCCATGAGCTTCTAAGAGAGAGGGATCTTCCAAGAGTTCATTTGATTGTTGATTGCTTGAGTTTATGCTTATGTGTTTGCTTATTCCAAAGGATGGGAGCTACTTGGATCATCAATATGATCTCAAGAGAGGAACTCCATTTGTGGTTTTGCTTCTTGTCCCTTACCTCTTGTATTGCTTAGGACTTTAGCCATTCTTCTTCTTCCCTCCACTCTAACCCAAGCCAAAACTTTTGTGCAAACATCTAACACTTGTTTTCAACATTAGAAACCTAAGCCTTATGCTTTTGATTTTCAAACTCTCTTTTCATAATACTTATTTTGAATTGAACTTCTAAGTCAACTTTGACCATTTTTGTAAATACTTTTCATTGGTAAATATAACCCATTCAAATGCTTTTGTGGTTCCAATGGCCACTTTCTTAAATCACTTTTTCATAACCTTTAGCTATTAGGTTTGAGTTATCCTTGAGGTAGATGTAATACTCTCCTATATCCTTAGTGATGGACAATGAGTCTTCCATGCTTATTATAGGGTTAACCCCTCACTAGCATGTTGAAGTTATCCTCACATGGTGGACTTGTGGTTTTAGGTTGAGTTTTCTCCCTTGGATAACAAAAGACCTTAAGGCTTTTGGACCAATCAATCCACTCACTCATTTTGAGATTTTTACCCCAAACTACGAGGTTTTGATCCTAATCTTTTTTAAGATGGTACGTAGGCAATGGGTTTATCCATCCAAACACAAAAAATGTAAATAACTTGTATATTCTCTTCTCATCTCTTCAATCATGTTTGCACAAACAAATTTTTTACAAAATAACAACCTTACAACAAATGTGAAAAGGGCTCCCTAGGAGTACCTAGGATGTTTTGGGTGCCTAACACCTTCCCATTGCATAACCAACCCCCTACCCAGATCTCTGACTTTCTTTTACTAGTTTTTGATTCGATAAAACTTTTAGGTTTTTGTTCGCTTTCTAACCATTCCTTTGGATAAATAGAAGTGCGGTGGCGACTCGACTTGTATGATTTACCTTGGATTTAGTCAATATCTCTAATGGTAACGAATACCCCGCTACAACACCTCATATCCAACCAAGGTTAAAGGTGTTTTTCGTAGTAGTGATATTTATAATTGTTAAAATTCAACAGATCCCTAACAAGGCAAAAACATAATTCATTAACAAACGAATCCATGAACTAAAACAATGAAGTCCAATATACGCGAACCGAGAAAACCAGGACCAAGCAATGAATCCCACTACACGCAAACCGATAAAATCGTACCTAAGTTATAATAGACTGAAGGATTCATTAGACACATACTAACTGCAGTGCCGCTTTCATTGGCTCTGCTTCTAGACTGATTTCTAATTTTTGCAATCTCAAAACAAATTTGTTTTATCTTCATCATTTTGGCTTTGTTTGGGAGTTTATAAGAGAATGGAATGAAGGACTTTGAAAAAAATGGAAAGATAGAGTGGAAATAATTAGATTTTTATTGGGAGGATTTTAGAGGATTTGTTTTCAAAATATCTCTAATTTAGGAGAACTTAAAATTTGTATTGGAAGAAAGTTTTGAAGGATTTTGGAGAGCTTACATAAATTCTTCATATGTATTTTATGTTGTTATAATATTCTGAAAATTAAAAATATAGTGATAAAAATCCATTTATCATTCTTGTACTAGTAAAAAACTACAGGTGCGTATGTTATCCCTTCAAGAGAATTGGGTACTCAGAGGTCTTAGTAGGTTTATAACAATTTGGGAATGGTTAGGGATTTGCCAACGACGGTGAGAAGCCATGTATGGTGGTGGTTTTAGAGATATTTCTCACATGAGGCGATAGGCTTTGTATGCAAGCGTGTAGCTTTGGGTGTTCTATAAGTTACGATCCCCCTTTATCCATTTAGGGGAGAAGTATACATACGGGTTTTCTAAGCCTAGGGTTTTGGAAACCCTTAGAAGTAGTATCTTCTCCCTCATGACTAGGAGAGACTGTTGACTACTTATTTTCTCGGAGAGTCAAGACATGACTCATTCTCATATGACCGGTGAAAGATAACAATATTATACATACCATTTGTCCCAAAGGGCGAGCTACCATGCTCTGTGAGAATGTCTTCTAAGCGACATCGCTCTATGCAAGGACCCTGAAGTCGCCCATGTTTGGAGTTATCATAAATATAGCAATGCAGAATCCCTTAAGTATAAGGATTATAAAGGGCGAAGTGTTTTTAAGGATTATTTTATTTGAGAGGCGAGTCCTCAGTTGAAGGTGACCTTATTAATGTAGTTGCATGTCCCTACTTCGTTCAGGGGGAGCTTCTATATCCAGTTACTTTGTTTCTTGTCTTATCGCTTTCATATTTGTTTTTATTTTGATTCGTTGAGTCTCCTTCATGATTGAACTTCTTGGAATTAAGTTTGAAAAGATTCGTTTTTAGCATGCATACAACTTTTGTTAGATTTGATCTTGATCATGATGTTGTTTGATCAATAGCATATGTTAGTGGAATGAAAACATTTTGTATTTTAGTTAACATTTGATTCAAAAGTAAAATCTCAAAATGATTTTGAAAATTTGAGATTTTACAAGATTGATTTGAATCATTCAGTTCTACACTAAATTCTTGATCCTGATGAAATTAGAAAGAAGTGGAACACAATCATTTGATTAAAATAAAATTTTGCACTTGATCCAAATCATTTTTCAGGTGACAGATTCTATTTGATTTGATTCGAATCAATATTTGTACATAATTCAAATAAATCTATTTTTTCAAAAATTCATTGTCAGTTCTGTGGCATTTGATTCGAGTGAACTTTTACACATGATTCAAATCACGTGGAATTTGATTCCAATCACCGTCTGCTTGATTCAAATCAACTAGAAGGTTTTCAAACATTACTCATTTCTTTTATTCCACTACACTTGCTCATTTGACTCAAATCATAGATTGCTCTTGATTCGAATCTAACTGACTTTTTCAACCATTTTGTATGCTTAATCTCAAGCATATATAAAATATTTTTGTCATCATTTCTCATCATAAAGTCTATCATTCCGATCATAATTATTAGTGTGATTTAGTGAAAAATTAATTTCCTCTAATGTTCAAAATCTTGCTACGAAATTCTTACATCTTCAACTTCAATTGAGTTTAGATCTTGATAACGAGAGTTATGTAATTGATAAAAAGAGGCGCATACTTGAAACTAATCGTTCTTGGAGATCTTGTTGAGTTTTTTAGGTAGTTAGCAAGATTGAGGGATTGTCAATGGTGGTGACAAATTCTATTGAAAATAAGTAGGTTCTTCTCTCCAGAATTGCGTTAGTAGTGACTGTGTGGAAGGCTACAGATAAGGCTGGGTTATATTAAGATCTTCGGAAAATTTCACCGCTCAAGGAATCGGTAGGATCAAGGGGTTGATAGATACACACGAAGGCTTGAAGCATAATTGGTGTTATTGGAAGATTCAAGAGACATATTTGAGTAAAGATTACGTGGAAGAGTTTGGCAAGTGTGCGATATACAAGTTGTACATCCCAGAATTCCCAAAGGATGAGTCGAATATAGCATGGGCAAGTCGGATCCCAGATAAGGAGAGGAAAAATGTATAACATGAGCAAGTCGGTCTCGGTCCCATAAGAACACTGGTAGATGACATCAGGTTGAATCTGATTTATTGAAAGGTGTTACAAGACGACATGAACAATCACTTACAAAGGTTACGATATAACCCCATGATTGTATGGGGGTTGCAAAAATTGATGGAAGAAGCATTACTTGAGAGTTAGGGAGGATGACAGACGTTACCCAAAATCACTTAAACATGGGATCTGAAGGGGAATTCCTTAAATGGCCTTTGATGATTTGACAAGTATAAAAAGAGACTTCCCGACGAGAAAGAGGATAAACAACTTACACCTCCTACAGATAGGACGATTGTAATCTCATTTGACTTGCCTCTGGGAGATTTATCCAAATAGTATTTGTAAGGAACATTTTGCGCCCACCGTGGGAACTCGATAAAACTTTCCCAGGCCTCACAAAACAATACATTTCACCATAACAATAGAATGTTTGGGTCATCTCCTAGCCGGAGTGAATCTCACACCCCACCAGACATTACACAACTCCTTATGATTATGGAGAACCTGCACCAACAAAATGAAATTATGTAAGAAAGTGTCCACATACTGCAACAGTCACAAAACACTAAGGAGGATGAAGAGGAGGAGGATCTCATTTATCCTCAACCTCTCTCAGAGACAATTTGGTGCGATCAAGTCCCAAAAAACTTCAAACCACCACCTTTGCCATCCTTTGATGGAAAAGTGATCCTCAGGAGCACAATATATCAATTAATAATCAAATGGCAATAATCAGGGCATCTGACTCCCTGAAATGCAAACTTATGGATGGAACATTCAAAGATGTGGCATTGCATTGGTACATGAGTCTTCCTAGACTATCAATTATCAGCTACCAACACCCGACTAGGAAGATGGTATAACATTTCTCCGCCAGCAAAGATATAAAGGTGACTACCACCAACTTGTTCAATCTCCACCAGGATCTCTCAGAGAGTATATGGCACGATTCAATGAAGAGACCATAAAAGTCTCCCATCCAAATCAAGAGATGTTCGTAGGAGCTTTCCAAAACAGCTTGAAGACGGCCATTTCAATGAATCATTAGCGTAGAAGTCGACCACTAGTATGAAGGAGGTCATGAATAAAGTATAATGTTATATCAAGGGGGGGAAGAAACATGGAGAAAAGGTCCTGAGATGCTAAAGAAAAGACACAATCTAGGCATGAAGGATCTGAGTCTAGGAAGGGACACCACAAGCACGGATCGAGGGAAAGGTCGAAAATAAAACCTTCCCGGAGGCCATACGATAAATTCATCGAGAACTTTACTCCTCTCAATGCAAAACGTGATGATATTTTGCGATGGGTGTATCATCTCAATCTAATACTAGAACCTACTCGTCCCAAGAGGTTCAATGTTGTGCTAGGAAAAGATGGAGAAACATGGTGCACCTATCATTGTTTGAAAGGTCACCATACTGAAGATTATCACCAATTAAAAAGAGAAATCATGATCTTGGTCCACAGAGGACGTTTATTATCGTATGTAAAAGAGGCTGAAGGATTGGTAGGAAAGATAAGTCCTTCCAAAAGAGAGCTAAACTTAGAGAATCTATCTTCCAATAAGGGAAAGAACACTAAGGAAGTGCATAAGACGCAGATGGACCGACATACACTCAACACCATATCGGGAGGATTCACTGGTGGAGAAGAAGCAAGCTCGGCCAGAAAAAGATAAGCTCGATCAGTAATGAATGTGCCACATAATCTATTGTCAGACAAGGAAGAAAGACCTATTGTTGTCAATTTTCAATATAGGATTCAAAGGGGGTGGGGGGTACTTGCGCATGAAAATGACCTGATGATCATAAAAGTAGAAATTCACGATTGGAGTGTCAAAAGGGTGTTAATTGATCTAGGAAGCTCGACTGACATACTGTATTGGGATGCTTTCAAAGGCATGAACATGGATACATCCGAGTTGCTACCCTTCAAAGGTACCATAATCGGTTTCTCCGGGGAACAAGTCCAGGTATTGGGACACCTACCCATCATTGTCATCTTTGGAAGTGGAAGTAACGCCAAAGGAATCAAGGTGAGATACCTAATAGTAAACGCGTCATTACCATACAACATCATCACTGGAAGGTCGTCGTTTAATTCTCTGGAAGCTGTGTTGTCCACTCTTTACCTAACTATGAAGTATTCCCTAGAAGGTGGACAGGTCAAAGTAATCGAAGGTGATCAGGTTCTAGCTAGGAAATGCTACAAAGATAGTCTAAAAATCTAAAAAGGAAGACCAAGAAGGAGCATCCTTCAATGGAAAACACTTTGAAGGTAAACTTGGTCGACCTTGATCCTCGGGACGATCTAGAAGATAATACCTTGATCCCTATTGGAGAATTGAAAATGGTACAAATATCTGTTGAGGACTTTTAAGTCACATAGATAGGCTCAAAGTTATCTCAAGAAGAGGAATAAGACATCATCAGGGTACTAAGGGACAATGCCGACCTCTTCGCATGGAAGCGATCGAATATGCCCGGGATCGAACCAAATATCGTATTTCATCAGCTTTTTCCCTTGATCCATCATCGAAGGCTGTAATACATAGGAAATAAAAAACAGAGAGGAAAAGAGGAAAGCCGTCACATAGGAGGTCAGTAAGATCTTGAAGGCCAGATTCATCTAGGAAATAAAATATCATACCAGGTTGTCCAATGTTGTCATGGTAAAGAAGAGATCGGGAAAATGGCGTATGTGTGTAAATTTCACCGATCTTAATAAAGCTTGCCCAAAAGACCCATATCTATTGCGACATATTAATAGTTTGATTGATGATGCATTAGGGTTCCATTTGTTCAGCTTCATGGACGCCTATTTAAGGTAAAATCAAATATGAAAGAGCCCGACTGATGCTCCCAAATCAACACTCATGACTGACAGAAATAACTATTACAACATGTAATGTCGTTTGGTCTTAAAAATGATGGGGCTACGTATCAAAGGTTGATGCACATGGTCTTCTCAGCACAAATAGGAAGAAACCTTGAATTATATGTTGATGATATGTTAGTCAAAACCCATGAGGAATTAAAACATGTAAAGGAATTTCTACATGAGACTTAATCCCGACAAGTTCTCCTTCAAGGTACAAGTCGAAAAATTTCTAGGTTTCATACTGGCACATCGAGGAATATAGGCAAATCCAAACAAGTGCAAAGAAATCATTAATATGAGAAGGCCGAAATCAGTGAAAGAAGTCCATCAGCTGACCGGGAGGCTGGCCACCTTGTCCCGATTTCTATCTTACGTAAAAGACAAGTCCATACATTTCTTCACGGCCATAAAGAAATTGATAGAGTTCAAGTGGACAAAAGAGTGTGAGAGAACATTCATGGAGCTAAGAAATTCCTGTCTACTATGTCAATCTTGGTTTGTCCTAGGGAAAATTCACCCCTTACCTTGTATTTAGCAGTATCCGAGAAGGCTATCATCTCGGTATTGGTCCATGACAATGTTGGAGATGAGAGGCCGATTTATTTTGTCAACAAAGATCTCAAAGGAGTAGAAATCCATTATCAAAAGATTGAACGATTAGCCTTGGCAGTAGTGATTACCTCCAGGAAACTTAGACAATACTTTCAAGGCCACCTCATCATAGTGAATACAAACTATCCCATAAACGAATTCTAAGGAAGCCGAATCTACAAGCAGGATGGTAGCCTGGGCAATAGAACTAACCAAATATGATATAACATACGCACCCAGGAACATCATCAAGTCACAATTATTGGCACATTTATTAATAGAGTTGAGCTCACCCCACCTCAGAGAAATGCCCAAGTAGTGGATCCTATCGGTGGAAGCCTCATCCAACCTCAAGGGTAGCATAACAGGGATAGTATTAGAAGGACCAGGGGAGCTGATCCTAGAGCAGTCTCTCTGTTTCAATTTTCAAAACAATAATAATCAAGCAGAATATAAAGCAGTAATTTCCAGTTTAAAGCTAGCTAGAGAAGTTGGGGTTTCTCATTTACTGGTTCACCTTGATTCGCAATTAATCGCTAGTCAAATCAGAGGAGATTATCAGACAAAGGATGCATTACCATTCAAGTATCTACAACGAGCGTTGCAATTAGCCAAAGGATTCACGAAATTTGAAGTATCACATGTTCCTTGGGAATAAAACTCCATAGCCGATTTGCTAGCCTGATTAGCCAGCACCAAGGGCCCTAGGTTAAATAGAAAGGTAAGATAGGAAAGTTTGGACGTACCAAGCACGAAAACAGAGGAAGTCATGGTATTAGAAAATGCAAGGGGTTGGATGACATCCATCATTAAATACCTAACCCAAGAGAATTTTCCAGATGAAGAGACTGGAGCCAGATGCATCAAGAGGATATCTTCCTGATACCTCATGGTAATCCACTAGTTATACAAGATGGGAAGATCTTCTATGATGTTGAGATGCATCTCTATAGAAGAGGTAGGTTTCATAATTAAGGAAGTGCATGAAGGGGTGTGCGAAAGTCATATTGGGGGAAGAGTTTTATCTGGAAAGATACTCAAGGGTGGGTATTATTGGCCGAGTATGCTACAAGAATTTGCATGATTTTCAAATTGTTGTGAGAAATGTCAAATCTACGCTCCCTTCATAGATTCTCATGTTGAGTTATTGCATTCAGTAATATCCCCGTGGCATTTTTACCATTGGGGATCAGATATTCTCAGTCCTTTTCCTTTGGCCGTCGGGCAACTAAAATTTCTCATAGTCGCAGTGGACTATTTCAACAAGTGGTTGGACGCCGAGGCCGTATCTTGAATCACCTTAGAGAGGGTAAGATGTTTTTATTGGAGAAATATCATATTCCACTTTGGCTTACCAGGTATCATCATATCCGATAATGGCATATAATTTTTGAGCTCGTCTTTTATAGAATTTTGCAGGCACCTCTCCATACAAAATTAGTTTGTTTCATTCGAGCACCCACATGATAATGTACAATCGCAAGCAACAAACAAGACCCTTCTATCAAGAATGAAGAAGAAGTTGGATAAAGCAAATGGACTTTGGACTGAGTACTTACATGAGATCTTATGGTCCTATCACATTACTCCTCATTCAACCACTAAGGAGACACCCTTTCAAATGTTGTACGGAGTCGACGCAATGATACTAGTAGAAGTCAATTCTAAAACCTGACATTGATTAAACTTTGATGACGAACTTAACAAGGAAGGGTTGGACAACTCGACTGACCTCATAGAAGAAATCAGAAGAATGGCTCACGTGAGAGAATGTGCATCAAAGAAAATCTTGACCAGAAGGTTCAACATTAGAGTCTGGCCAAGAAGTTTTCAAGAAGGTGACTTGGTTTTGAAGAAGATTACAGACACACAAAAGAATGGAAAACTCTCCCCAAACTAGGAGGGACCTTACCAGATCACACAAAAGATGGAAAATGGAGCCTACAAACTTGAAAATTTGGAAGGAATAGAAATGCCAAGGGCTTAGAATGTTTCCAACCTTAGGTTTTACTACAATTGACATTATCCAATGATATTAATAAATAAAGGTTTTGGGTAACACTCTTTTCCCTTGCAAGGGCAAGGCTTTTAATGAGGTACCCTCAATTCATATGTTTATGTGTCGTTTTTAATCTCTTACAATAAAGTCAAGCTCGTTCTGGGAGTGATAAGGATAATAGGAATCACCAATGACCTAAGTAATCGATCATGTAAATAAGAACCTCTGGCCTAATTATGTTAATAAAACCTATGACCTAAGTAATCGACCATGTAAATAAGAACCTCTAGCTGGGTTATATTAATAAAACCTCTGACCTAAGTAATCGACCATGTAAATAAGAACCTCTGGCCAAGTTATGTTAATAAACCTCTTACCCAAGTAACCGGCCATGTAAATAAGAAACTCTGGCCAGGTTATATTAATAAGACCTCTGACCTAAGTAATCAGCCACGCAAATAAGATCATATAGCTGGGTTATGTTAATAAAACCTCTGACCTAAGTAATTGCCCATGTAAATAAGAACCTCTAACCGGGTTATGTTAATAAATCCTCATACCTAAGTAATTGGCCATGTAAATAAAAACATATGGCATGATGATGTTAATAAAACCTCTAACCTAAGGAAACCGACCATGAAAATAAGAATCCCTAGCCAGGCTATAAAGCTTGTGACCAAATAGAGGGTCTAAACAACCTCTAATAAACAACTAAGTTAGTTTTCCAAAAGGTATAAATTATTCATAAACGTCAATTAGGAAATAACTCGGTACGCATCGAGGCCAAATTCTAAGGCATGCTGCTAAAACATAAACTGAGGTAATTTAGAGATAGGCCCTGAAAATATACGAATAATCAAGGTGGAACTGGATAACAAAACAATATTAGTATTCCCAAAAAAAGCCATAAAAAATGCTTAAACATATTACTAGAAATAAAAAGTATTATCCATTACAAATAACTCATCACCATTGATGGCTAACAACAAACATAAACAAACTTAAACATCATGATGTTTTTCTTCTTGAGCCTCAGGGGCCGGGTTGTTGGTTGAAACATCCTTCAAAACCCCATCTTCAAGAGAAGCTTCCTTCATGTTCACAAGTCGGCCATCCACTACAATCTTAAAGAAAACCATCTCAGACACATTAAAATCATGCATGATGCATAACGCTTTGGTTTTGGCTCTCTCAAAAGCTTCATCACCAACTGAGAGCAGGTCTACCTGGGCATCTTGCAAGGATTTCTTCTATGTCTCATTGAGATACCTCTCTTGATCCATATCATGAATCAAACCGACATTGGCCGTTTCAAGCTCCAAACACTCGAACTTTGTGGTCTCCTTTTGCTTCTTCATTTCCAATAGCTGGGACTCAGTGGTTTCCTTCTTCTTCTTTATCTCTAACCGTTGTTTATTTAGTTCCTCCACCTTGTAAGTATGAAATTTAAGACTATTCTTTAGCTAAGTTACCCCTTTCAGTTAAAAGAAAGAAAAGAACAAACCTAAGTAGAGGTTATGCTCATCGTCTCCCAAACAAGCTCAAAAACTTTAACAAAACCCCATCCATTTGGGCATAATTGAGAAGGAGCAATTTTTAGGGTTTGGAGGAGACCGTATTTAAAGGCAGTGAAGGGGATACAAATCTTAAAAGACTCGATTACCCCTAAGTAAAAGTAAAAATACTCATCAGACACTCCATTTGGACGAGTACTGCAAACCCTCTCACCAATCACGTAAGGTTCTAGCACGACGTCCACCTCATTCTCGGTAGAGGAAATTTGATTGTTAGAGTGAAGTTTTAAGATATAGTTGTCATCGATGATGTCGTGGTCATAACTTATTTGTCAATCAAAGACCATGCCATCTCCATTGAAGTATCCAGGGAGCCTTATGAGGAAGACTCTGAGTCAGTTTTACTATGAGGTGAAGAGATCTCACCATAAACTTCCCTAATAATATGATCAAACTCCGCTTACTTCAGATGGCCCTCACATTCTCTCACGCTTTCTTCCCAAAGTTTTCTTCTCTCATGGGTGGTAAGGGAAATCGTTGCTTCCCCCAAATCGCCACAATACCGTATTATAACCATAATAAAAGAATAAAAAAGAGACAAAGGGAGTAAATAAGGCAGCAAAATAATACCTGAGGTTTGAGTTTAAAGAAAACAATTTATAGAGGGAGCAAAGGAAAACTAGGTAGCAAGTCTCGAAAGGAAATGAGAAATCACAAGTTAAGTAAAGGAACAAAGAAGGAAGGAGTCTTTTTATGGAAGTGAGTATAAAATGGTCAATAAGCTATATCAATCTAAGATCATGATGATAAGTTGGATTTCCCGTAAAAAAACATCATGAAAAGGAGAGAGAAAATGATGGTAAATATTTCTCTTTTTAAAACCCACTATCACACGGTAATTTACCGAATAGGTGACCGACTCAAGAAGGAAGGAATTCTAGGACTCTTCTTTCTAAACACTTCAACCTATTGGATCTCGTGATGGGGGGATTATGTACATTCCAAAATTCCCAAAGGCCGAGTTGCATATAGCATGGGAAAGTTGGATCCCAGACAAGGGGATGACAAATATATAGCATGAGTAAGTTGGTCTCATTCCTATAAGAACACTTGTAGATGACATCATGCCAGATCCAGTTTCTTGAAAGGTGTTACAAGGTGACATGAACAGTCACCTACGATGGTTATGAGATAACTCAATGATTGCATAAGGGGTACATAAATTGATGGAAGAAGTGTTACTTGAGAGATAGTGAGGACGACAGACGTTACCAGAAATCACTTAAACATGAGAACTGAAGGTGCATTCCTTAAATGGTCCTTGATGATTTAACAAGTATAAAAAGGGACTTCCCAATAAGGAAGAGGACATATAACTTACACCTCCCACAGACAGGACGATTGTGATCTCACCTAACTTGCCTCATGGAGATTTATCCAAATAGTTTTAATTAGGAACACAAGTCAAGATCCAAATTAGGAGATTTATTTTCTCAGATGTATTGTGGATTGGTAATTTAGCGAACTCTTGGAAATATTTTTCAAATAATAAGGAACTATGCAGGTTCTAATGGGAAACCATTGAAGAGTGCACATAGGCAAAGCAATGACGAACATAAAGCCCTATAGATCTTGGTGTCATCTCTCTCTCTCTCTCACACACACACACACACACTTTTGCATTTAAGTTCGTAGTGATTGCATGCTTAGGTTTTTCAATTCCGTCGTATTATATCATTTTATCTTGATAGCGATTTATTACATAAGCATTAGGTTTTGTTGGAATTGGATAAATAGTTAAGCTAGTCTTATGATAAATAATCTGAAGCGAATTGAATTTGTAACTCCATCAATTGAATCGTTGTGTAAACCTCTTGTGCATTACACAATTGAATCAATTCATTCGGATCGTTTCAATCATATTAATCTTTGATATTTGTGAAACGATTTGTGTTTTCTTAATCAATACTCAAACTTTATAATTTTCATTTTTGCATCAAACATTCTGCTTGCAACTCATATTTTGAAAACACTCTAATTTGGGAAAATGGAGATTTATTTTAAATTTGGGTTTATTCGCCCCCTCTAGACCATTTTTCTACTTCCAAATTCACACCCAATAATTGGCATCAAGAGTTGGTCTTTTGATTATGTCTAATCAACATCCAAAAGTTTATGAATATGTCGGAAGATGATGATCCTAAGGAAGCGATAATAGAGCACCAGTTTTCAAAGGAGGAAATTATACTTATTGGAAATCGATCATGTATGTACACTTGTTATCAGTTGAAAAACATTTATGGTGTGTCGTCACTAAGGGACCATTTATTCCCAAGGGTAATGACGATGTTTTTAAACATCCAACAGATTGGGATGATATTGAAACCAAAAAGGCTTCATATGATTCGAAAGCGAGGAACATACTTATTTCAACACTAAGTGTTAAAGTGTTCTATTCGATTTTGCATCATGAAAGTGTTAAAGGTATGTGGGATTATCTCTAAACTCTCTATGAGGGAACGAAGGACGTAAGGATTCTAAAATCACCATGTTTACAAAGGAGTTTAAACTATTTCATATAGAACCCGAAGAATCTATGGATTCCATGCAAACTAGATTCCTCCATTTAATCAACAAATTATGAGACTTAGGTAAAACCTTTTCCAAAAAATATTTTACTATAAAATATTGAGATCCATGTGCAGGGAGTGGACACCAAAATTCACTGCTATTAGTACTTTGGAAATTACAAAACTGTTTGAGAAGTTAGCTGAATATGAGAGTAAGCTGAAACGAATCACTGATAATGAAGTAAAGTAAACAATTAAAGAGAAAGGAAAAGAAGAGAAACAAGATCTTTCTTTGAAAGCTTCATCTTATAAAGGTAAGAAATCAAAGGGAGAAATCAAAGGAAGAAAATGACAACTCGGACGAAGAAGTTTCCGAAAAGGAAGAAACGTGTTTATTCGTTAGACGCTACAATAAATATCTTAAGAGAAAAAAGCTCAAGCATACTAAAAAATGTATAGTGAATTTCAAAAATACGCATCCATCAAAGAAGGATCACAAGAAAGAAGATGATGAGATCACATGTTACGAATGTGGTAAATTGGGACATTATAGAACTGTCTGTCCAAATCTCACGAAACATCATAAAATCAAAGATAAGGCTTTCTACAAGATGAAGGAAAAATATTCCAAAGGTTGTAGAGCCCAAATCGCATGGGAAGAAGAGGTTAAGAGCTCCTCCTCTGATTCCTGATTGTGTTCCTATGATGAGTGTGGCAACTTTTGCTTAATGGCATATAAGAAAGTTGGAACTTCAAAGGTATATAATTATGATTCTGAAAATGAGTATACTTACAGTGAATTGTATAATGCATTCAATGACATGTATGGTGATTCCATTAAAGAGCTTAAAAAAATATCTATCCAAAAAGAAATGATTATTACACTTGAATAGGAGATACATAATCTTAATCGTGCTTTAGATTGTCTCAAGGAAGATCATACATCTCTTATGGTTGAGTGTTATATTATTTTAGATACTTTAGCTGAAAAGTTAGAAGTTATAGAATATATTGAGTGTCCAATTTTAAAACTTGAAACTGAAACTCTTAAGGGAAAATTAAAACATGTTTCCTCACTATCTAATATTTGTTGTAGTTCTTCAAGTGAAAGAGGGAATGGTTTTAAGAAAACCCATCATGTCACTAGGAGAAATAAAAGGAGTGTTTCATCTTAGGAACATTCAAGTTCCCAATGGTAAAATGACATGGATTCCTAAATGTAACTCAACTAACCCTAAAGAATCCACTAGTGTAACGACCCGTATAATATATATCTAGAATAATATCATACAAGTGTTATTATTTGGTATTGACACAATCATAAGTGCCTATTGACATCATTATATACACATGTCTAAAATAAAAACATAAATCGCACATGACATACAATAATTCCTAAATAATAAAAATCTAAGAACTATGTACAATATCTTCATTATACACAACTCCACAGCGGAAGATCACGATAATCAGCATCCCTTGAAACATCAGTAGACGACCTCTCTTGAATTCAACCTGTAAGGAATACCTGAAAAATAACAACAATAATGGGATGAGATAATAATCTCAGTGGGTTATCCTATCCTATGGGTCCACTCGGCTCTACAGGGTTTCTACTCGATTCTAACTTAAGCATTCACCTTCCGTTACTTGTGCATCACTCGCACCTTGTAATTAGGACTTGAGTAACGAAGGGATAATTGCAATGTATGGAAACATGTCACCTGAGTTCACATAACTCAATAAATCACTATTCAAATTCACGAAACATCAATCCCCGAGCGGACCTACGTCTAAGCCAAGCTCGGTTCATACATGCTCGTATGATTCGACTTTCATGGTGGATATCGGGTCCTCTAATCCCCAGTTCAAGCGACTATCACCCATATGAGACTCTAACCCACTTAGGGTATCTTTCACTGTATGGGACTCTAACCCACTTAGGTATCCACCTTTCCCCCATGTCCTCCATGGTTGGGGATCAAACCCAATTGAGGCACGAATCATTGGTGCCACATCCCCACTTACCGCTTTACCTAAGCCCTTGAAGTGGTATGTGTACAATCACAACTTGTTCCGAATACGTGATTAATTCTTAATAACAAATAGGACTTTCGAAGCAACGCTCCTCACCAAAATAGGACATTTGGAACAAAAGTTCCTCACCAAAATATCAAACTAATTCTCTTGGTATCATATCAATTCTCATGGCATCATAACATGATCCATTCTTATTACACAAAGTCACACATGTTCCATACAAAGCATATTGATTCATTTATCAAGTGAATACTTGTCCACGATACACATCTAGGTACCGTTACGTCCAAGCATCACCGTATACTCATTTCCATAACCTAGATTATCTTTCTAAGTTAATAATCAAGTTATACTCCTAAGGTTTTCTCATTGATCATCATATGTTTTTAGCCATTCATGCACACACATAATAACAATACTTAGTATGTATTATAATATGATTCATAACATTCATAAGGTATACACAAAGTAATTATAATATGGTACAATAAACATAGTCAAGTTATTACACTCAATTAATTTATCAATCTATCCTAATCAAGATTTAGTTTAACATTTATTCATTGCATAAGTATTCAACAACAAAATCCTTGGCCTAGTGGTAAGGCTTGTATCATACCAATGACGTCCCGGGTCCGACCCCCACTGGTGACATATTTTAATTTATCAAGGAATTAATTCATGTCAATTGATTGATCAAATGAAACAATCGATTGAATGAGAGGACCAGGAATCGATCGATTCTTACTTTTTCTTCAGAAATTCATCTCTTAACTCCATCTATTCCAACCATAACCATCTCTAATTCATTCCAACAACCCAACCAATATGAGCATTATGAAAACAAGAAACAACACCCTAATCCATCAAAAAATATAAATAACAACATACATGAGATCATAACTTCATGTCATGGTTAACAACAACAACACAATCCATAAAGCCATGTCTAAATCCTTGGAACCCTAAGAGTTTCTAAACCCCATCCCCAAAGTTATAACTAAGAACTCACCTTGATTTTATGATGAAGATTATGAAATAGATATTAACTTGGTGATGATGATGATGATGATGAGATGATGGTAAGGATTTGGTTTGATAGTTGATGTTTCCACTTCTTCTTCAAGTTTCCTCTTATCTCCTTCTCTTCTCCATTCATCTCATTTTCTCTTCCTTTCCCCTTTCTTTCTTCTTTTATTTTTCTTTCTAATATCTCTCCTTCTCTTCCTACTTACTCTTCCTTCTTATCCAGTTCTTCCTTCATTTCAATCACCACCAGACAATATACACACATAATATATAATATCAAGTAGTAATAAAAAGATCTCAATTGATATTTTATCTTCCAGTACCAATTGACCACTTATTAATGTTACCAAAAATATCCTCTCTTGTACTTATTAATATTGGTCTATCTCTTTTATTAATAATTATTCTCATCAGAGTTCACTAGTTACTCTATTGGTTTCAACTGGCAACTAATTGAGCATTTAAGGGAATATGGGATATTATTTTCTCCCCCCCTTAAATTGAAATTCGCCCCCGAATTTCCTCCGCTCAACAAATAAACACTTATTCCATCAACGTCTTAGACCAACACCTGACTTCTCTTTGATTTCAAACCTCTTACATATTCATTCTTCCAACTCATCCTCCTTGGCACACTTCTCTCTTGTGTGAACTCTCAATACTTCATAGTCTTAACCATATCCTCATTCCAATACTGGATTAACATATAAACTTTCTCTCACTTAATTCATCTAATATACCGCTGTACATCAGTTGGTCACTTTCCTCTCGGAAACCACGACATCCCTTCCTTGCACTAAGTTACACAAAACATAATTACGACATCGTTTCTTGACTTAGGTAATCAATACTCATTAAATCTTCATAAGAAAACTTATTGATTCCTTGACCACACACAATATTGACTCTTTCAACAAATGCGATAACTTTGTAATCCATCTATTGATAATCTCATAAAGTTCACTTGATCTGATACTATATGTTGTAAGCCTCTACTCCTACTGTTTCACTTCTCTCATACTACTTCAATAAGATATCACCATTAGCACGAGATTGTCTTACTCCCATTCTTATGAGTAACTATCTCTCTGACCTTATAATCTTGATTGATCTATTTCATCCATCACCTTTCACTATGCTACTCTGATTCCAACAATGGAACACTTGGGATTCCTAGGCACCACTTGTTAGCTAACAATCTACATAAAAGACCACGCTTATCCTCTAGAGTGCCCACCACCCAAAACAATACTAGGACCTCACTAACATCCATTAGTATAATAAATTTCTCACTGACACACAAAGGTTTAGAATATGACCAACACTCTCCATAAGATAGATATGCAGGAGTCATATGACTACAACCATAAAAGTGTATGACATTCATATTTATTCTAGGGTCGAATGAACATATCTAAATTAGTTTGACAATATCTGATTCTTGCTACTACATTCCATATCAAATCCTCTTATTGGGTCATAATCCATTCAAGGTTTCTGCTGACACAGGATCTCGACCAATAACAAAATAACACCATCAAGGAACTTTGAGTCATCCATGAGACACCACTTCTAAGAAGCCTTAAGCAAACTAGACTGTAACTGTGAGTTTCCATACTAGTCTCAGAGTTACAACATGCTTCACACCTTTAGAAATAACATTGCACTTCTTATCTAGAACCCTTCATCTGAAAGTCCTGATCCATCTTCAATAATCTTAGCTCATGCTCTTACTAATATACAACCTGAGTTACATGGTTAACTTCAGGAATATCTGATTCTCGTTCCTCCTTAGAAGTATAACTCGTGAATCCTTCCAATAGGATAGAGTGTCGTTGTATACAAAAATACTACTCTCCTGGGGGTCCACATTCGAATCCATGAATCCAAGAAATTATCGAATGCCATAATCTGACTAACCAATTTACACCTTACTAACGCATACAATATACCGAACTAATCTTTTCTAGATCACCACTTAGTGAGTCTCTTCCAACTTCACTCCTTATGGTTCTCATTATTCGTAATAGTGATACACCCAAGAGTTACTCACACCAAGTATGGTTCACTAGGTTGATTCCCCAAACATCTGACTTCTATAATATCTCTATAGATGACCAAGTATGCAGTAGACCTTCAGAAATCCCAATTTCAAAACTATCAATCTGACTTGTGATGACTTATAGCTCCATCCACAACGGTACACTTATGAGATTTAGGATAGCCTTAGCTCCAACAAGGTGTGAATGTTTGTACTCCATGATCAACCAACCAAACACTATTCAATAAGGTAAATAACAATCGGACTTCCAATAATCCACTATTACTCTTGCAATTCAAATAAGATGCACTTAAGATGAACCTTAACATTGCCACACACTTATGACTGGAATTTTCTTCTAAACTAATACCTACTACACACTTCATCATACTGGGGTTACTTGTCTAGATGACTTGCTATGGATAATCCTCATTGTCTCCCCATGAGTTCTTACAACATAGCTTATTTCACATCCTACACTTAGTGCCCATACTCAAGTGGGGCTTGTCTTTCGTTGTCTACCATAAACTCGACTTCTCAGAATATAAGACTCATTACTCAATAAAGTGTGTGTTACTTCACATCCGTCTCGGGACAAGGAATCTATTACACACACTTGTGACCATAATGCCGATATCACATACTTCTCTTAATACCAAGGTTTAACTTTTTCCACTACACTCCCTCCTCTATAAATCTACACATGTGAACGATCATCAACCATAAACCCCTATCTTAGCCTCAATAAAATCCTTATGACTCCATAGTCTCCTTATCTGAAGTGCAATCCCTTACGATGATTTTAGTGCAAGGTTTACACTACTCCCAAACTCTATGTTTGCTTCTTTTCTTCGGTAAGCCCATTAACTCCAATAATAGAACCATTCTACTAGAATTCCTCAAATCTAAATTACTTGATATTTTCCTCAACACAAATCCTTTTAAACCAATCCTAATAGAGCTTTCATTGTTATATAATGCTTATTCTCTCTTCGACACAAATCCCTTTCAATCGATCCTTGGTAACTCAACATTCCATAACAGTTTCTTACTAACACTAAACGTTTGACGAGCTATCCTGAATCTGATCTCCCTTCTAAGACTGAATATACTTGATTTATATTTTAACCTTCATTTTGTCCTTACCTATTTCACTTGGAATAGGCAGCCATGTCCTCGAGTCTCTCCTTAGACTTCACCACTACCTTAGGCTCCCAACAAATCTGAACGTCCTTATCTCTCAAGTTCTCAACCACTTGCAAGGTACCATTCCAAATATACTCTATGAAGTACTCTCGTTCTTCCAAAATGTTTTAGTGGCCTTAGAAACTGAAAAACTGATACACTACCTCACTTCCAGACCTTATGACATATGTGCAACATAACCATCCTTTCTCCTTCATTGTACGGAATTACTTACAACACTTATATGAAATTACTTACAATAATTATTCCATATCAGTGGGTATATCTTATTCCAATAGAAAATCCATGTCTCTCTCAAAGCTCTGACAATTTATCCAATAGAAATCCTCAACTTCCCGACTCCATCAGCATTACAGGATTGTTTGAACCATACACTACTCTTCAATTCTACATTACTCGAATCACAACTCCTATTAAAACTTAAACTAACCTATTTGGGTCTCCTTCCGTTCTAACTCTTGGCTTGAGCCTACCCTCAAAGCACAAGTTCCACCAACACTTCGGAGTCCTTGTGGTCGCTCAATCATAATCCTACCTACCACGTGTAACACCCCGATAAAAATAAGATAATTATTTAATTTAAGTTAATATTATATTTATTAATTTAATTAAATAATTGGAATTTTTGGATTATTATTATTATTATTATTATTATTGGAATAATAATTATTGGAAAATATATAAGTTGGAAATAAGGAAAAAAAAGTTCCATTTTGGTAAAAAGAGGGTTTTACGTGAAAAGCAGAGAAGCGACTGAAAAGAGGAAAAAGGCAAAGAGGCAGAGCAAGAGGAAGAAGGTTGGAGAAGAGAAAAGCTTGAAGCTTAAAGATTCGCCGGATTAACTCAGGTAAGGGGGGTTTATCGTCGTTTAATGGGTATTATGGGTTAACATGTAATGGGTAGTGATAACCATTGAATCGACTCTGATTAGAATGATGCATGCTGAAATTGGTGAATCTATGGATGAATGTGATATGAGTTATAATTGAAGAAAATTCGTAAGGATTAGATGGAATAATGTTAGAATTTGTGAGATTGAATGTGTATGATCTGTGTTAGACAATATGAATGAATGTTGTGTAAAAATTGGAATGTGGAAGGTTGGATCTGAGAATCTCGTAGCAGAGAAAACCATAGCAGATCTGGAATTCTGGTTTCTGGTCATACGCGTATGGCACTAGGCAATACGCGTATGAATGAAGAAGATGATGATTTTAACGTAGTTTTGTCTCTGTTGGTACGCGTATGAGGATGTGGTACGCGTAGCATACGCGTATGAGGCAGGCAATACGCGTATGGGATTGGCTGAGAAATGGGCCATACGCGTATGGGACTAGGCAATACGCGTATGGGCAGAATTGTGATTTTTCTGTGCTGTGGTTGTGCAGTTTTTGGTTGTTCAGCTGAGTAATGTAATTTTAGCTGATGTATGATATAGTAGGGATCGTTTCCCGTTGTTTTGAACAGTGTAGGTATTAGTAGAGTGTGCTAATACTGTGATTATTAATTAGCATGATATGATATGATTCTGTGATAAACATGCTGATGATGTATGATGGTATGCATAATAATGTGAATGTATCTGTTATGTATGCAATTGTGAATGGACTGTTTATGGCTTAGAGTGTGAGCATATGTCTATTTTGAATTGTTGTTGATGTTTGCATGCTAGGTGATTTGGCATGTATATTATGGCCTTTATGGTGGTAGCTAATTCCCATGGTGAGGAATTAGTGAGTGAGTATTGTGGATTGTTGTTGATGTTTGCATGCTAGGTGATTAGCGTGCATATCATAGCCCTTGGGGTGGTAGCTAATTCCCATGGTGAGGAATTAGTGAGTGAGTCACTAGGTCTCAAATGAGTGGGACTAGTGAGCTTGGTAGCCGTATCTGGATTTGATCGGTGAGGTTGAACTATATGTTCACGAATAATCGGTACCGCATGCATGGAGTCTCATTGCATAATATATGTATGGCGTATAATATGAATGGATGTATTCCAATATTATACGTGTGTTTTGTGTTGAGTTGAGTATGATGATGATTACTAGTTGATGTTACCGTTGTTGAATGTGTGATATGATTAGGGTGATGAAATGTGTTAATTTACTTAGCATTACATGATATTTTATAATGCTTATTATATCGATTGAGGAACTCACCCTTACAACTATGTTTCAGGTAACGAGCAGTGATTGAGTAGAAGCTAGTCCTTGGAGTCTAGTGTAGTTCCTTAGTGGGTCATGCTCTGGTAGATGTAACATCGGGACGGGATGTTTTACTTGTTTTTCATTGTTGATTGTTGAACAAGTTTACATGTAATGTGTTACATGTTTTGCATTGTTGTTAGATTTTATCCGCTGCGAATTATGCAAATGTTTTATTTTGATTAAATAAATGAGCATGACAGGATATTTTGGTGAATGGTGTGAAGTGTCAAGTGTGACACCCTTAATTGCATATCTACTCTGATTATATTTTGTGGTTTTAATTAAATATTGGGGTATTTTTAGAAGGGTGTTACATTAAGTGGTATCAGAGCATAGTCGGTCGAGTCGAGTCGTAATTATTCTGTTTCCCTGTACGTGATAGGTGTTGTGCAACCCTATCAGTACTTATTGTTTTAGCTTGTTGGGTTTTCAGAATAGAGATGGCTGGAAGAGGTAGAGACGATGCTGCGATTGCTGAGGCTCTGGGTATGCTAGCTGGAGTACTTGGAGGGAATCCGAATTTTGTGGGAATGGGAGCTGCTCGTCAACTGAGTGAGTTCCAGAAGAATAATCCTCCAATGTTCAAGGGAGCATACGATCCAGATGGTGCTCAGAAGTGGTTGAAAGAGTTTGAGAGGATCTTCCGAGTGACTGAGTGTGCCGATAACCAGAAGGTCAGGTTCGGTACGCATATGCTGTCAGAGGAAGCAGATGATTGGTGGGTTGCTACCCGCACTGAGTTGGAAGCTGCTGGAAGTACTGAAATCACGTGGGCGGTGTTCAGAGAGAGATTCCTGAGGAAGTACTTTCCAGAGGATGTCAGAGGAAAGAAAGAGATAGAGTTCTTAGAATTGAAGCAGGGCAACCGGTCTGTTACTGAGTATGCTGCTAAGTTCACAGAGCTGTCGAAGTATTACACTCCCTATAATGAGGCTACTGGGGAATTTTCAAAATGTGTGAAGTTTGAGAACGGGTTACGTCCCGAGATCAAGCAGGCTATTGGGTATCAGCGGATTAGAGTGTTTTCTGACTTGGTTGACTGTTGCAGGATTTTTGAACAGGATACCAAGGCCAGAGCGGAGAGCTATCAGCAAAGGGTTGATAGGAAAGGCAAGAATCAGAATGATCGTGGGAAACCGTATGCAGCTGGCAAAGGTTTCCAGAGACAAAGTGGGATGAAGAGGCCTAGTGGGGGAGACTCCAGTGCCCCTGCTAAGTGTTACAGATGTGGTCAGGCGGGACATCGTATCCATGAGTGTACCAGTAATGAGAAGAAGTGTTTTAAGTATGGAAAAGGTGGTCACTTGGCTGCAGAGTGCCGGTTGAAGACTGTGACTTGTTTCAACTGTGGAGAGGTGGGTCATATCAGTCCACAGTGTCCTAAGCCGAAGAGAGAGAACCAGTCGGGGGGCAAGGTCTTTGCTTTATCGGGTTCTGAGACTTCTGCAGATGATCGTTTGATCCGAAGTACGTGTTATATTAATGGCTTTCCTCTTGTAGCTATTATTGACACAGGTGCGACTCATTCCTTTATATCTTTGGATTGTGCTGTGAAACTTAGATTAGAGATATCTGAGATGCATGGAAGTATGGTGATTGATACTCCTGCGAAGGGTTCAGTGACTACTACTTCAGTTTGTTTAAATTGTCCTTTGAGTATTTTTGGTAGAGACTTTGGGATGGACCTAGTGTGTCTTCCACTAGTGCAGATTGATGTTATCCTGGGTATGAACTGGTTGGTGTTTAACCGAGTGTATATCAACTGTTTTGATAAGACTGTGATTTTTCCTGAGATTGAGGAAGGAAAGAGTTTGTTTCTATCAGCAAGGCAGGTGAATGAGGCAGTAGTAGATGGAGCAGAGTTGTTTATGCTGTTAGCGACTTTGGAGGCTAAAGATAAACTGGCGATTTGTAATCTAGCCGTGGTGTGTGATTTTCCTGATGTGTTTCCTGAAGAAGTGAATGAATTACCGCCAGAGCGTGAAGTTGAGTTCTCGATTGATTTGGTACCTGGTACTAGGCCGATATCGATGGCTCCGTATCGTATGTCTGCTGTTGAGTTAGCTGAATTGAAGAGTCAGCTGGAAGACCTGTTGGATAAGAAATTTATTCGTCTGAGTGTGTCACCGTGGGGTGCACCAGTGTTATTGGTTAAGAAGAAAGAAGGTACTATGAGGTTGTGTGTGGACTACAGGCAACTGAATAAAGTGACGATCAAGAATCGGTATCCTTTGCCGAGGATTGATGATTTGATGGATCAGTTGGTTGGGGCAAGTGCGTTCAGCAAAATAGATTTGAGATCGGGGTATCATCAGATACGTGTGAAAACTGAGGATATTCAGAAGACTGCTTTCAGAACAAGGTATGGACATTATGAGTATTCTGTAATGCCTTTTGGTGTGACTAATGCGCCTGGGGTATTTATGGAGTATATGAATAGGATTTTCCATCCGTACCTAGACAAGTTTGTTGTGGTGTTTATTGACGATATTTTGGTGTATTCGAAATCTGAAGAAGAGCATGCTGAACATTTGAGAGTGGTTTTAGGAGTTCTACGAGAAAAGAAGTTATTTGCTAAACTGTCCAAGTGTGAATTTTTGTTAGAAGAGGTTAGTTTTCTTGGTCATGTGGTTTCAAGAGGTGGTGTTGCTGTTGATCCTTCTAAGATAGAAGCGGTATCTAAGTGGGAAGCTCCGAAGTCAGTTTCTGAGATAAGGAGTTTTCTTGGACTTGCAGGTTATTATAGGAAATTCATTGAGGGATTTTCTAAGTTGGCGTTACCATTGACGATGTTGACTAGAAAGGGGCAAGCGTTTGTTTGGGACTCAAAATGTGAAGAAGGTTTCCAAGAGTTAAAGAGAAGGTTAACTACTGCTCCTATTCTGATATTACCAAGTCCGTCGGAACCATTTGAGGTTTACTGTGATGCTTCATTGATGGGTTTGGGTGGTGTTTTGATGCAGAATAAGAAGGTTGTAGCTTATGCTTCGAGACAACTGAAGGTTCATGAGAGGAACTATCCGACACACGATTTAGAGTTGCCAGCTGTGGTATTTGTTCTGAAGTTATGGAGGCATTACTTGTACGGGTCGAGATTTGAGGTTTTCAGTGACCATAAAAGTTTAAAGTATTTGTTTGATTAGAAAGAACTGAATATGAGACAGAGGAGATGGTTAGAGTTTCTGAAGGATTATGACTTTGGTTTGAACTACCATCCGGGTAAAGCAAACGTGGTGGCTGATGCATTGAGTCGGAAATCATTGCATATGTCTATGTTAATGGTTAAGGAATTGGATTTGATTGAGCAGTTTAGAGACTTGAATTTGGTGTGTGAGAGTACTCACAATAGTGTTAAATTGGGAATGTTGAAGTTAACGAGTGGTATTCTGGATGAGATTAGAGAGGGTCAGAAATCCGATGTGCTTTTGGTTGATAAGTTAACTCTAGTGAATCAAGGTCAAGGTGGTGAATTCAGAGTTGATGAGAATGGTGTTTTGAAATTCGGTAATCGGGTGTGTATTCCGGATGTTACCGAACTTAAGAAGAGTATTCTTGAGGAAGGACATCGTAGTGGCTTGAGTATTCATCCTGGGGCTACGAAGATGTATCATGATTTGAAAAAGCTATTTTGGTGGCCGGGAATGAAAAGAGAAATTGCGAGTTTTGTTTATTCTTGTTTGACTTGTCAGAAGTCAAAGATTGAGCATCAGAAGCCGTCTGGGCTAATGCAATCGTTGGCTATTCCAGAGTGGAAGTGGGATAGTATCAGTATGGATTTTGTTTCTGGTTTACCGAGGACAATTAAGAATTTTGAAGCTATTTGGGTGATTGTTGACAGATTGACAAAATCGGCTCATTTCATTCCGATCAGAATGGATTATCCGTTAGAGAGATTAGCTGAGTTGTATATTGAGAAGATTGTAAGTTTGCATGGTATTCCGTCGAGTATTGTTTCGGATAGAGATCCTAGATTTACATCGAAGTTCTGGGAAGGTTTGCAGAGGGCTTTGGGAACTAAGCTGAGATTGAGTTCTGCATATCATCCGCAAACTGATGGTCAGACTGAGAGGACGATTCAGTCACTAGAGGATCTTTTGAGGGCTTGTGTTTTGGAAAAGGGAGGTGCTTGGGATTGTTATTTACCTTTGATTGAGTTTACCTACAACAATAGTTTTCATTCGAGCATTGGTATGGCACCGTTTGAAGCTTTGTATGGTAGGAGATGTCGGACACCTCTATGTTGGTATGAGTCCGGTGAGAGTGCTGTGGTTGGACCGGAGATTGTTCAACCAACTACGGAAAAGATTAAGATGATTCAGGAGAAGATGAGGATTGCTCAGAGTCGTCAGAAGAGTTATCACGACAAGAGGAGGAAGTCACTTGAGTTTCAAGAGGGAGATCATGTGTTTCTTCGTGTTACTCCGATAACTGGGGTTGGTCGAGCTTTGAAGTCGAAGAAGTTGACACCTCGATTTATTGGTCCTTATCAGATTTTGGAGAGGATAGGGAAGGTAGCCTATCGTATCGCTTTACCGCCGTCACTTGCGAATTTGCATGAGGTTTTTCATGTGTCTCAGTTGAGGAGATACATTCCTGATCCGTCGCATGTGGTCCAAGTAGATGATGTACAGGTGAGAGATAACCTGACTGTTGAAACATCACCTATGAGGATCGAGGATCGAGAGTTGAAGCAGTTGCGGGGTAAAGAGATTGCTTTGGTAAAGGTAGCTTGGGGAGGACCAGCAGGTGGCAATGTGACTTGGGAACTTGAGAGTCAGATGAAGGAGTCTTATCCGGAGTTATTCGCTTGAGGTATGTTTTCGAGGACGAAAACTCTTTTAGTGGGGGAGAGTTGTAACACCCCGATAAAAATAAGATAATTATTTAATTTAAGTTAATATTATATTTATTAATTTAATTAAATAATTGGAATTTTTGGATTATTATTATTATTATTATTATTATTGGAATAATAATTATTGGAAATATATAAGTTGGAAATAAGGAAAAAAAAGTTCCATTTTGGTAAAAAAGGGTTTTACGTGAAAAGCAGAGAAGCGACTGAAAAGAGGAAAAGGGCAAAGAGGCAGAGCAAGAGGAAGAAGGTTGGAGAAGAGAAAAGCTTGAAGCTTAAAGATTCGCCGGATTAACTCAGGTAGGGGGGTTTATCGTCGTTTAATGGGTATTATGGGTTAACATGTAATGGGTAGTGATAACCATTGAATCGACTCTGATTAGAATGATGCATGCTGAAATTGGTGAATCTATGGATGAATGTGATATGAGTTATAATTGAAGAAAATTCGTAAGGATTAGATGGAATAATGTTAGAATTTGTGAGATTGAATGTGTATGATCTGTGTTAGACAATATGAATGAATGTTGTGTAAAAATTGGAATGTGGAAGGTGGATCTGAGAATCTCGTAGCAGAGAAAACCATAGCAGATCTGGAATTCTGGTTTCTGGTCATACGCGTATGGCACTAGGCAATACGCGTATGAGATGGTCTGGTACGCGTATGGCACTAGGCAATACGCGTATGGATGAAGAAGATGATGATTTTAATGTAGTTTTGTCTCTGTTGGTACGCGTATGAGGATGTGGTACGCGTAGCATACGCGTATGAGGCAGGCAATACGCGTATGGGATTGGCTGAGAAATGGGCCATACGCGTATGGGACTAGGCAATACGCGTATGGGCAGAATTGTGATTTTTCTGTGCTGTGGTTGTGCAGTTTTTGGTTGTTCAGCTGAGTAATGTAATTTTAGCTGATGTATGATATAGTAAGGATCGTTTCCCGTTGTTTTGAACAGTGTAGGTATTAGTAGAGTGTGCTAATACTGTGATTATTAATTAGCATGATATGATATGATTCTGTGATAAACATGCTGATGATGTATGATGGTATGCATAATAATGTGAATGTATCTGTTATGTATGCAATTGTGAATGGACTGTTTATGGCTTAGAGTGTGAGCATATGTCTATTTTGAATTGTTGTTGATGTTTGCATGCTAGGTGATTTGGCATGTATATTATGGCCTTTATGGTGGTAGCTAATTCCCATGGTGAGGAATTAGTGAGTGAGTATTGTGGATTGTTGTTGATGTTTGCATGCTAGGTGATTAGCGTGCATATCATAGCCCTTGGGGTGGTAGCTAATTCCCATGGTGAGGAATTAGTGAGTGAGTCACTAGGTCTCAAATGAGTGGGACTAGTGAGCTTGGTAGCCGTATCTGGATTTGATCGGTGAGGTTGAACTATATGTTCACGAATAATCGGTACCGCATGCATGGAGTCTCATTGCATAATATATGTATGGCGTATAATATGAATGGATGTATTCCAATATTATACGTGTGTTTTGTGTTGAGTTGAGTATGATGATGATTACTAGTTGATGTTACCGTTGTTGAATGTGTGATATGATTAGGGTGATGAAATGTGTTAATTTACTTAGCATTACATGATATTTTATAATGCTTATTATATCGATTGAGGAACTCACCCTTACAACTATGTTTCAGGTAACGAGCAGTGATTGAGTAGAAGCTAGTCCTTGGAGTCTAGTGTAGTTCCTTAGTGGGTCATGCTCTGGTAGATGTAACATCGGGACGGGATGTTTTACTTGTTTTTCATTGTTGATTGTTGAACAAGTTTACATGTAATGTGTTACATGTTTTGCATTGTTGTTAGATTTTATCCGCTGCGAATTATGCAAATGTTTTATTTTGATTAAATAAATGAGCATGACAGGATATTTTGGTGAATGGTGTGAAGTGTCAAGTGTGACACCCTTAATTGCATATCTACTCTGATTATATTTTGTGGTTTTAATTAAATATTGGGGTATTTTTAGAAGGGTGTTACACCACGCACATACAATTAGGTTGATAAGGCCCAATACTATATACAACGATATTAAGAATCATGTTGGCTAAACACACATATGAGGAAGGAATAGATTTACTTATGATGTTTCAAGGCTAGGTCGATAATCAACCTGCTCTAATACCAACTGTAACGACCCGTATAATATATATCTAGAATAATATCATACAAGTGTTATTATTTGGTATTGACACAATCATAAGTGCCTATTGGCATCATTATATACACATGTCCAAAATAAAAACATAAATGGCACATGTCATACAATAAATCCTAAATAATAAAAATCTAAGAACTATGTACAATATCTTCATTGTACACAACTCCACATCGGAAGATCACGATAATCAACATCCCTTGAAACATCATTAGACGACTTCTCTTGAATTCAACCTTCAAGGAATACCTGAAAAATAACAACAATAATGGGATAAAATAATAATCTCAGTGAGTTCTCCTATCCTATGGGCCCACTCGGCTCTATAGGGTTTCTACTCGATTGCAACTCAAGTATTCACCTTCCGTTACTTGTGCATCATTCACACCTTGTAACTAGGACTTGAGTAACTAAGGGATAATAGCGATGTATGGAAACATGTCACCTGAGTTCACATAACTCAATAAATCACTATTTGGATTCACAAAGCATCATTCCTCGAGCGGACCTATGTCTAAGCCAAGCTCGTTTCATGCATGCTCGTATGATTCGACTTTCACGGTGGATATCGGGTCCTCTATGAGGCTTAGTCCCTAGTGCAAGCGACAGTCACCCTTATGGGACTCTAACCGACTTAGGGTATCTTTTACCATATGGTACTCTAACCCACTTAGGTGTCCACCTTTCCCCCATGTCAGCCATGGTTGGTGCTCAAACCCAATTGAGGCACAAATCATTGGTGCCACATCCCCACTTACCGCTTTACATAAGCCCTTGAAGTGGTATGTGCACAAGCACAACTTATTCCGAATACATGATTAATTCTCAATAACAAATAGGACTTTCGGAGCAATGCTCCTCACCAAAATAGGACTTTTGGAATAAAAGTTCCTCACCAAAATATTAAACTAATTCTCACGGTATCATATCAATTCTCATGGCATCATAACATGATCCATTCTTATTACATAAAATAACACATGTTTCATACAAAGCATATTTATTCATTTATCAAGTTGTAAGACCCTAATTTTGACCCTAAGATCCCTCATGGCATCATATCATTGCACATTGCATTTGCCTCAAGGATCATAGCATCTTGGCTCTTTAACCCTTGGGGTGGGACTTGTGTGAGTTGGTTTGAGACCACCAAGCATGCTTGAATTGTATATTATTGCTAACCAAAAGCACAAAAATATGTCACTAACATCTGTTGTTTTGTAGCTTGAGCAATCATAAGATCCAAGGCTCCTAGGAGGCCCCTATGCTCAAAGAATGGTCAGATGAAGTTGAAAGCAAGCATGAAAACGGTTCACAAGGATATCAATCATCATATATGCCTTCCAATTATCTCAATTTGTCAATTTGATCAAGATAAACCAAAGGGCTTGAGGATTGTTTCCCAATGAAACCCTAATTCATCTGTGCATCAATTGTGCCTTGCTCATGAAGCAACCTCAACCCATGATCAAATACAATCAAGGTAAGTTATTTCATTCATCATTTCATGCATATATGTGCCTATGTGAGTGTCCTAAATCATCAATTCATCAAGATTTGTAGTTTGGACTTGAGAAGTTGATCAGTCAATTCATCTGACTATTTTGAAATTCACTGAGACCTAACTTTTGATGTGTTTGTCAAATGAAGATTACCCCAAGATAAAAAATGTTCTTAAGAACCATATGAACAACTTTCATGTTCATAAAAAATTTATTTGAATCTTTGAAGCTCATCATTCATTTCAATATATTATAGGTCATTTTGACTGAAACCCTAATTTTGGGTCAACTTCCCAAGGACCTAACTCCCTCATTTTTCATGATTTTGATGTGGGATCAAATGAATTGTAAATTTTAAGATGTCTAATTCATTTTTTATGTTTAACAAAATTTCATAATCCTAAAAGAAATACATGTGATAATGCAAAACATTATAGGGCACTTTGGACCAAAGTCATTGAAATGTGAAAAAGTCCAACTTCAAGTGCCCATAACTTTCTCATTAAAAATCCAAATGATGCAAAATTTAGTCCAAATTCATTTTCTTGAAAAGATATATAACTTTTATGTTGAAGGTTTTGTCATTTGAGGCTTGCATCATTGAAACAGAAGGGCTTGAAGTTGGTCCATTTTGGCAAAATTCACATACACATGTTTTGCACCTTGAACTTTATTATCAGTTTTCATTAATTTCCCAACTCCAAATGGATTTTTGTTCAACATAACAATTGTTCCTCATGTCAAGACCTTTCCAACAATTACCAACAAGGCCATGTTTCATTTTGGTAAGAGGTATTTTTGAAGAGATAAAGTTTACGTGCATTTATGGAGACCATGTCAAATATTTGTGCACAAGCCAATTCCATTAAATTTGCACGTCCAATTCATCTTGCTTACATCTGAACACTCAATTGCCATTGCATTTGGGCCTCCCATGCGCCTGTACAGGCACATGCATGGAGGCCCTCATTTCATGCACACATGAATTTCACCTTGTTTGCATCACCTTGTGCTATAAATAGAGATGCTCAGCTTCATTCCAAACCAACCTTAAGGCGCCTTATATGCTGCAGAACTGAATCCTCATACCTCACCTAAAGGAATTTTGCATTTCACTTTCATTTTTCAGTTTCAATTTTCAACTTCCTTGGTTGATTATTGAACTTTAATTCCTTAGCCTACCTCTATTTCCATCTCAAGAACACACTGCTATCAAGAATTGGGAGGGATCGTGCTTCATAGAGATGCACTTCAAAGGTTGTTGTTCAAACTTTTTCAATTTGAATCTCACTGGATCTTTCTCATTTCTTGTATTTATTGGCTCCTCTGAAGTCCTCTCATAAGAGGCAATTGAATTGTGTATTTAATTTCACGAATCCATCAAGTTCAGATTGAACACCATAATTTTCTCTCTCAGATTTCTCCTTCTATGAGAGTCTAGAGGAGAAACCAATGGCACAGGGGTGATGTACATCACCCCAGCTTTCCAATGATATGAGGATCGTCCATTTTGGTTTAGATTTCATGACCTGCAAATGTCACAGGAGTTAACATACTCGCCGGAGAAGACGGTGGTGTACACCACCGTCCACCATGCCAATTTGAATCTAGGTCGTTGATTGTGATTTCCAGATTGAATCATGGCCTTCCAATGTTATGACCATTTAAAATACATTGTGCTTCGCCTTTGACTCTGATCCATCGTGCGCGCGCGCCTCTCCACCTTTGGATGTGCCACCTCATTTAATGAGATGAGATCCAACACGCCAGGCTTTTCCTATTTTCTAATTTATTTCATTTTATTTTCTTTATTTCATTTTATTTTCTTTATTTCATTTTATTTCAAAAATTCATATCTTCTTCATTTTAAATCCAAAAAATATGGGACCAATTGCATTATTTCCCTTTTTAATTCTAGTTTCTGAAAATGATTTTTAATCTTTTTTATTTTATCATTTGATATTTTTTGTTAATTTTCTCTTTTTTGATTATTTTTTATTCATTTTAAATAGTTTCCAATATTCAAAAATGCAAAAATATTTTCTTAACATCTTTGAATGATGATGGATCTATGAAAAATATTCTCATCAATTTCCTAATTGATTTGAGATTTATTTGAGATTTTAATATAATTATGTTATTTTTTATTCATTTTTAATTATTTAAAAATAGTTTCTGGTTTCCAAAAATGCTAAAAAAATTTGTCAAACTTAGTTTGACCATGTTGAACTTAGGATGATCCATTTGGACTTTTCCAAGTTGATTTGAAATGGATTTGAAGTGTGACATTTATTTGATTATTTTAATTCAAGTATTATTTTAATTCTCAAAAATACCAAAAATATTTTATTTGTTTCTTGACTTCTAAACTTCATTTTGCTTCTGTTTACCATTGATTGACTTTGATTCTATTCATGTTTGATCAATGTGTGTGGGATATCTCATTTGAATTTCAATTCATGTACATTCTTCTTCTTCTTCTTCTTCTTCTTCTTCTTCTTCTTTTTGATCAATGAGTTAGAGATTGGTGGTTAGCCTTGACATATGAGGGGCTTAACCTTCTTTGATTCAAATCTAATTCATCTTGATCAAAGATCAAGTGAATGGCTTTGCATTAGAGATAGGTTGCTTCTTGGTCAAGCAAAAAACCTAAATCAATACAAGACCATTCTTCTTTTCTTTTGGCATGGCAAGTTATAGGAGCTTGGCTTACTAGTCATGGTCTCTAACTTGTGTTTGTTGCCTATAGTTTTATTGACCGGCCTCAGATAGGTGTGACTACTACATTAGTCCACTTACGATTGCTTAACATAGCGCTAAATTGCCTTATGACACACTAACACTAATTACTAACACTAACTTTTAATTCAAGTCTTTAATTCTTGTAATTTACATTAATGCAATTTAATTTCTTGCACATTAATTCATTTGCTTTTTCCCTTTGCTCACTTGAGCTCATGTTTATGTTAATGCAATTTGCCTTTTGCTCACTTGAGCATATTATTGTGTATATACTATTGTGCTGGTTTTGTTTTGATTGTGTGAACCCAATGCAAATGGACAAAAGGACTTAGATTTTAGGACCTTACCCATGCTAATGAAGTTTGAAGAGCAACTAGGCATCATGCCTTTAGAGTGCTAAAATTGTCAAAGAGCAACTAGGCCTCATGCCTTTAGAATGCTTAATCTTGAAGATGAACATTGAAAGGACTTAATTCTAAACTCACTCTTGTCCATTCTTTCTATTGCATTGTGGAACTTTTTTGATTTGTGTGTTCTTGTGCTAGGGATCCCAAACTTGCCAAGTAGAAGAGCCATTGTCATGAGCGTCCAAAGTGAGAGATACAAAAGCCAATTGGAAGATTCCTAGAAGCTTGATTGTTATTTGCTTGATTGCTTGAGTTATTTGCTATTTGCTTTCTAATTCCAAAGGATGGGAGCAACTTGGATCATCACTATGATCTCAAGAAGGAAACTCTAGTGTGGTTTTATTTCTCTTCCTTCATCTTTGCATGTTTAGGGCCTAGCCATTCTTCTTCTTCCCTCCACTCTAACCCAAGCCAAACTTTTGTGCAAACATTAACATTGTTTTCAAAAATTAGAAACCTAAGCACTATGCTTTTGATTTTCCAACTTCTTTTCATAACACTTATTTTGAATTGAATCCTTAAGTCAACTTTGACCATACTTTGTGAATACTTCTCATTTGTAAATACAACTCACTCAATTGTTTTTGTGGTTTGAATGTCCACTTTTGCCAAAGCTTTTCATAAACATTAGCTATTAGGTTTTAGTTATCCTAGAGGTTGATATAATACTCACCTACATCCTTAGTGATGAACTATAATACTTCCATGCTTATTATAGGGTTAACCCCTCACTAGCATGTTGAAGCTCTCCTCACATGGTGGATTTGTGGTTTTAGGTTGAGTTTTCTCCCTTTGATAACAAATGACCTTAAGGTTTTTGGACCAATCAATTCACCAACTTCTTTTGAGATTTTTACCCCAAACTAGGAGGTTTTGATCCTAATCTTTTTTTAAGATGGTACGTAGGCAATGGGTTTATCCATTCAAACACAAAATTGTAAATAATTTGTATATTCTCTTCTCATCTCACCAATCATGTTTGCACAAATATTTTTTCACAAATACCAACCTACCTTACAAATTTAGTGAAAAGGGCTCCCTTAGAGTACTAAGGATGTTTTGGGTGCTTAAAACCTTCCCATTACATAACCAACCCCCTTACCCAGATCTCTGACATTTTTATTAGTTTTTGATTTGATAAAACTTCTCGGTTTTTGTTCGCTTTCTAACCTTTCCTTTGGATAAATAGAAGTGCGGTGGCGACTCAAATTGTATGATTTACTTTTGATTTAGTCAATAAATCCAAAGGTAACAAATACCCCGTTACAGAAAAGTGGCGACTCTGCTGGGGAGGCATTTGCCTTGTGGGTTTTGCCTACTTTTCACTTTTGTTGTATTGTATTATTTATATTACTTGTGACATATTTTTGTGCAAATTGTGGATTACTGTATTGTTTATAATGTATGAATTGATTGATATATTAATTGCTTGTGTGCTTGGTGGTTTCTTGTGAGATGAGTTCTGTACCCGAACTCGAGTGCACTTATGATAGGAGAATGGCATAGTCTTGTTGACTTGTGTGGAGTTATTCCTTACCAAGTTGACTTGCAAGCCCATTCACTTAGTGGAGGTTATGTTGGGATCAATAATGTCACACGAGTAGTCGTGGTTAGGCATTACTCTTTTCAATATATGCCTTAGAAGCCAAGGACCTTAGTTTACCAAGCCCATATTGGCCTATTTTTAGGATGTAGTGCGAAGGTCGTTCAAGTGTAAGATTTGATACGATTGTTACGCGATACTACATTCATAAGAGACTCTCTTAAGAATATTTTTGGAATACGAGTAGTCGTTCCTCCGATAATATCCGAAAGATGGGATGATGACTATGGGAACCTCTTGTAGAACATGATTGTCAGGTTTAACCAAAGTACACTCCCTTTGGGTGGTTCTTAACAAAGGCCCCGTGCTCGTGACTTGCAACAAGCCATTGATTCATGGTTGATCCATTCTTGTATATCCTTAATATCAATGGAACTTGGGTTTCGATAAGGTATAAACCATAATCCACCAAAATGGATGATTGATATTAAGGATGACTTGATCCATCCCATGACCTTTGTGTGGTGTGTTTTTCTTGATCCTTGAGTGTGATCGTTGCATCCATGCATTCATGCACCCATTTGCATCCATATCATCAACAATGAGAAAAATTTCAAGGAACTTAAGAGGTCTATTTAAAAAATTTCAGACATGGATAAGCAAAGAAGGAATACGAAGAAGTACAGTTTCAAACAACCCGACTTGAAAGAGTTAAGGAGTTTGACATCCTATGTATTAGATCCCTTGGAGTTCAAGGCTCGTCATGGGAAGCTTATGTCTATTCTTGCTACTTAGGTGGATGAAGGTCTGATGAGTGTGTTGGTGCAGTTCTATGATCCTCTGTATCGTTGCCTCACTTTTCCGGATTTCCAGCTTCTGCCTATGCTTGAGGAGTATTCCTATATTGTGGGTATACCTATTCTAGATCAGTTGTCGTTCAGTGGCTTGGAGAGAGTTCCTTCTTCCCAAGAGATTGCTGATCTGTTGCATATAGATGAATCTATTGTGGGTGCTCATATAACTACCAAAGGTGGAATTCAAGGTCTCCCATCTGATTTCCTCATTGCTCAAGCTACTTTGTCTGGGAAGGCCATGAGTGAGGACGCCTTTAAGGCCATATTTGTACTTCTCATCTATGGGCTAGTGTTATTCCCCAACATCGACAACTTTGTGGATGTGAACGCTATTAGGATTTTCTCTACTCTTAATCCCATTCCGACTCTGTTGGGTGACACTTATTTCTCTTTGCATATGAGGAATACAAAGGGTGGTGGTACCATTGTGTGTTGTTTGCCTCTGTTGTACAAGTTGTTTATTTCGCACTTGCCACAGACGGTCGCCTTCAAGGAGAACAAAGGATGTCTACGGTGGTCCACGAGACTTATGTCTCTCACTAATGATGATATCTTTTGGTATAACCGTGTATATGATGGTGTGCAGATTATTGACTCTTGTGGTGAATTCTCTAATGTGCCTCTTCTTGGTACATGTGGTGGGATTAACTACAACCCTATTTTGGTATGTCGTCAGCTTGGGTTCCCCTTAAAGGATAAACCTAATAACATTTTGTTAGAAGGTGTGTTCTTTCAAGAGGGTAAAGATCCCCAAAACTCGAAGGGCGGGATGGTCCGCGCTTGGCGCAAGATTCATAGGAAGGGAAGGAAAGAGCTTGGTCCGAAGAATTGTATTGCTTTGGAACCCTATACCTCATGGGTGAGGAGGAGAGCTTCTGAGTACCGCATTCCCTATGACTACCCGAGACCTACACCTATGGTTATGGCTGGGCCTTCAACCCTCCCTGACCAAGGAGTAGAGGAGTTGAGAGATGAAGACCGTTCGCGTGCTTGGGTTCATGAGCGAGAGGAGCTACTTCAGCAGCTCAGAGATAAGGATGCATTGATAGAGTTTCTTGAGCATCAGGTTATCGCCGAACCTGATGATGTGGTGACTTCTCTTTTTCCTCAGTCTTCCAGGTTTTGGATGAGGAAGTACGATCGACTCGCCAAGGAGAAGGCAGATATGGAGGCGGCCTATGAGAGAGAGGTGAAGAGGCTTCGTGCAGCTTATCTTCTGGTCTCGAGAGCTTTGGACGATTGTTTCTAGGGTTCCATAGGATGTTCATTTTCCTTCTCTCTTATATTGTATTTGGTTACCAAGACTGGACTTCTTTGGTGTAAAAAATTTTCCAGATATTATTGATATGATTATTCCATATATGTCTAAATGGTTAGTATTCCCAATATTTGCAAATAGGACTTTAAAGTTCCTCTGATAAAAAATAAAATAAAATCATATGCACAAGCATTGCATGCATCACGTGCATAAGCAGGTTTTGTTCCATGGCTTCTTGTTCAGTGGTCTAACTTTGTGTTCTTCATTTATTTTGAAGACAAGATGATGCACCGGTACTACACCAGAGCCAACTCATCAAAGATAATGGATCACCTAGATCAAGAGAACAGAGAATTGAAGGAGGAAGTGGCAAGATTGACTGCCCTGATGGAGTCATTTTTGGCCGCCCAAAGCCAGTCTTCTCCAACGCCTTCAACTCCTCCCTAGAGGACAATCATTTCTGAAATTGCCTCTTCTACCGTGCCTACTTCTAGTGCCCACTTTGCGCCTACTGCTATGCCAGCCGGGTTTCCCTGGGGGATGCCCGCGAACTTTGTTCCCGAGGGTCTCGCCCCTACTTTTGCTTCTTTGTTGACATCTAGCCCGGTCCTTGGTGTGCCACCTCCAGTCTTGCATGCTTTGCCGAGAGTAGATGACACCATTTACCACTCTGAGCCATCTGAGGGCCCAGACGTGTACGAGAAAAAGGATGTTGTGAATGATCAATTCCTTGAGCTGCGCAAGGAACTCAAAACTCTCATAGGGAAGGACCTCTTTGGCAAATCTGCCGTTGAGCTTTGCCTTGTTCCTAGTGTCAAGATTCCTGTCAAATTCAAAGTGCATGACTTTAAAAAGTACAAAGGAAACACTTGCCCGCTCAGTCATTTGGTTATGTATGCACGTAAGATGTCGACTCAGACCGACAACGATCAACTCCTGATCTATTATTTCCAGGATAGCATGTCCGGTGCCGCATTGAGATGGTACATGGGTTTGGAGAGCGCGAACATCCGCTCCTTCAACGACCTTGGGGAAGCCTTCGTCAAGCAATACAAATACAACGTTGATATGGCTCCCGATAGGGACCAGTTGAGGGCCATGTCCCAGAATGATAAGGAAACTTTTAAGGAGTACGCCCAGAGGTGGCGAGAATTGGCTGCACAAATTGTGCCCCCGCTAGAAGAGAAGGAAATGACCAAGATCTTTCTAAAGACCTTGAGTTCAATCTATTATGAGAAGATGATTGCTAGTGCTCCTTCTGACTTCACCGAGATGGTGAACATGGGGATGCGTCTAGAAGAGGGAGTCAGGGAAGGGCGCCTGGTCAGAGAAGAAGGCTCTTCTACCAAACTTTATGGGGTGTTTGCAAAGAAGAAAGATGGTGAGGCACATGCTGTGACCTCCCATGTTAAATCAAGAAGACCCTATGTTAAAAGGAAGATTGTGCGTCCCGCCAATAACCAGCACCAGGTGGCTCATATAGCACCTGTTTTCAGAGAAAATAAGCAATATTAGCATCATAATCAGAACCAGCAACAACAACATCAACAATATCAACAACAACAACACCGTCCTCAATAGCAGGCCTACCAGCCTCGAAACAACAATCAGACCAGTACAAGCTATGATAGGAAGAGGGTCAGTTTTGATCCTATTCCCATGACCTACGCAGAGCTATATCCTTCTCTAATTGAAAGGAATATGATCACTCCACGTGACCCACCTGCTATACCTACCAACCCTCAATGGTGGTATAAGCCTGAGCTTGACTGTGTTTATCATTCCGGTGCTCTCGGACATGATGTGGAGAACTGTTACCCGTTGAAGACCAAGGTTCAAGACCTTGTGAGAAGCGGTATATTGTTTTTCGAGGACGTAGGTCCTAACGTCAAGAAGATGGCAGGAAGCAGAAGGCTTCTTCTACTCTCATAATTAAGCCAGTTGGCCCTGTGCCTTATTCTTCCAACAAAGTTGTTCCCTATCGTTATAATGTTGTGGCATTGGAAGATGGGAAGGAGGTGCCCCTACCCTTCACCTTTGTTGTTAACATTGCTGATGTCATTGGTCTGACCCGTAGTGGTCGTGTTTTCTCGGCACCGCCGAAACCCGAGTCTGACACCAGAAGAGTTTATACTGCTGATAGTGTCGTTCGTCCTTTGGGTAATTCTTCTATTTCTCCGAATCCGGCACTTGATGTTAATAGACATGTTGTCACTGTTGCTAAAACTCTTGTCCTTGCTGGCAAGAATGGCATGATGAAAGAGGACTGTGATGAGATGCTGAGGCTCATCAAGAGGAGTGAATACAATGTTGTAGATCAGCTTCTACAAACGCCTTCAAAGATATATGTTGTCTTTGTTAATGAACTATGAGCCACACCATGAAGCTTTGTAGAAGGTGTTGGACGTGGCGTATGTAGATCATGATGTCACAATAGAGCAATTTGATAGTATTGTTGCAAACATAACTGCTTGTAACAATTTGAGTTTTTGTGATGCTGATCTCCCCGAGGAGGGAAGGAACCACAATTTGGCACTTCACATCTCCATGAATTGCAAGAATGATGCCATGTCTAATGTGCTGGTAGACATTGGATCATCGCTGAATGTGTTGCCAAAATCCACTCTGGCAAGACTTTCATACCAGGGGCCTCCCATGAGGCAGAGTGGAGTGGTCGTGAAAGTTTTTGATGGATCGTGCAAAACTGTGATTGGCGAGGTTGAGCTCCCAGTCAAGATTGGACCTAGTGATTTCCATATCACTTTTCAGGTCATGGATATCCACCTATCATATAGCTATTTGTTGGGCAGACCATGGATTCACGAGGCAGGCGTCATGACATCCACCCTACACCAAAAGTTGAAGTTCGTCAAGAACAAAAAGTTGGTGGTAATAGGGGGAGAGAAGGCTCTCTTGGTTAGCCATCTGTCTTCCTTTTCTTATATTGATGCTGAGGATGAGGTTGGGACGCTGTTCCAAGCCTTGTCTATTGCTGAGCCTTCTAAGAAAGGAAGTTCTTCATTTGCGTCCTACAATGATGCGAAGTTGGCCATTGAGCATGGCGCAACTACTAGTTTAGGACAAATGATTAAGCTGGAAGACAATAAGTCCCGGGCTGGCATAGGGTATTCTTCAGGCACTTTCAACAAGCACGGTCTGTTTCAGAGTGGTGGTTTCATCCACACGGTTGAAGACCAAGAAGCTGTTGCTATTGTGGAAGAGGATGCAGAGGAAGATTCTGGCAACTTTGTCATCCCTGGAGGAGTCTGCAATAATTGGGTCGCTGTTGATGTTCCAACAGTTATCCATAAGTCCACGTAATGTTCGTTTTTGTTTAAAAACCTTCTCCCATGCCAAAAGGAGAAGTGATGACATTGTTGGCCCATAAATATAATAATATTCATTCAATATATTCATGTTAAATGTTTGTTTTTCCAAGTTATTTTCACTTTTTGCTTTTTTGAATGAAATTGGTGATCACCATAAAACCCTAAAAAATAGTATAAAATCAATAGTTTCATCTGCATAATGATTTGCCTTGTTTGAATTCTAAAATCTCTTTTATATCCAAAATCATTATGCAGGTTGATCAAACCCATTGAACATAATGATCCAACACCATCTCCCAACTTTGAGTTCCCTGTATTTGAGGCCGAAGAAGATGATGTTGAAGAGATTCCTGACGAGATTACCCATCTACTTGAGCACGAAGCGAAGATCATTCAGCCGCATCTTAAGAATCTGGAAACAATCAACTTAGGGTCTGAATATTGTGTTCGTGAGGTGAAGATTGGGGCACTCCTTGAAGAGTCTGTTAAGAAAGGGTTGATTGAGTTGCTACGAGAATATGTCGACATCTTTGCCTGGTCATATGAAGACATGCCTGGTCTGGATACTGATATCGTGCAACACTTCCTGCCTTTGAAGCCTGAGTGTGTGCCTGTGAAGCAGAAGCTCAGAAGAACTCATCCCGATATGGTAGTGAAGATCAAAGAGGAAGTTCAGAAGCAAATCGATGTGAGGTTTCTTGTGACTTCTACATATCCTCAATGGGTGGTCAATATTATGCTCGTGCCTAAGAAATATGTAAAAGTCCGAATGTGTGTGGACTATAGAGACTTGAATAAAGCTAGTCCGAAAGATGATTTTCCTCTACCACATATTGATATGTTGGTAGATAATACAGCTAAATTCAATGTCTTCTCATTTATGGATGGATTTTCCGGATATAATCATATCAAAATGGCACCCAAGGATATGGAGAAGACAACATTCATCACACCTTGGGGAACATTATGTTATCGAGTGATGCCCTTCGGTTTGAAGAACGCCGGAGCCACGTATCAACGAGCTATGACTACCTTGTTTCATGATATGATGTACAAGGAGATCGAGGTGTATGTTGATGATATGATTGCAAAGTCAAGAACGGAAGTTGAACATGTAGAGCACTTCTTGAAGCTTTTTCAGCGTTTGACGAAGTATAAGCTTCGTCTGAACCCTAACAAGTGTACATTTGGAGTCCGTTCTGACAAGTTATTGGGCTTTATTGTCAACGAGAGAGGTATTGAGGTTGATCCTGCCAAGGTCAAAGCAATACAAGAGATGCCTGCACCCGAAACTGAGAAGCAAGTCCGAGGTTTTCTTGGCCGCTTGAATTATATTTCCAGATTTATATATCACATGACTGCCACATGTGCGCCGATATTCAAGCTCCTCCAGAAAGATCAGTGTCATGATTGGACTGAAGATTGCTAGAAGGCCTTCGATAGTATCAAAGAGTATCTGTCTGAGCCTCCGATTCTGTCTCCACATGTGGAAGGGAGACCCTTGATTATATATCTGACTGTTCCTTAAGACTCCATGGGTTGTGTCCTGGGTCAGCAAGATGAATCAGGGAAGAAAGAATATGTTATCTACTACCTGAGTAAGAAGTTCACTGATTGTGAGTCTCGATACTCAATGCTTGAGAAGACATGTTGTGCTTTGGCTTGGGCTGCTAAGCGCTTACGCCAGTATATGTTGAATCATACGACTTGGTTGATATCCAAAATGGATCCAATCAAGTATATCTTTGAGAAGCCTGCTTTAACTGGGAGGATTGCTCAATGGCAGATGCTGTTGTCTGAGTATGATATTGAGTATCGAGCTCAGAAAGCTATCAAAGGTAGTATCTTGGCTGACCACTTAGCACATCAACCAATTGAGGATTACCAGTCAGTTCAGTACGACTTCCCTGATGAGGAGATTCTGTATTTTAAAATGAAAGATTGCGATGAGCCTACGCTCGATGAAGGGCCAGAGCCTGGTTCCGGATGGAGCATGGTGTTTGATGGCGCTGTAAATCAATATGGAAATGGTATTGGGGCAGTGATTATTACTCCTCAGGGCACACATTTTCCTTTTACAGCAAGGCTAACTTTCAAATGCACGAATAATATGGCGGAGTATGAGGCCTGTATTATGGGATTGGAAGAGTGTATCGATCTTAGGATCAAATATCTTGATGTTTATGGCGATTCGACCCTTGTTGTTAATCAAATTAAGGGTGAATGGGAGACGAATCAGCCTGGCCTCATCCTATATAGAGATTATGCGAGGAGGATTTCAATGTTCTTTACTGAGGTTGACTTCCATCATATTCCTCGAGATGAGAATCAGATGGCAGATGCTCTTGCTACACTTGCTTCGATGATTGTGGTGAAATTCTAGAATAAAGTCCCCAATATTACTGTGATGCGCTTGGATAGACCAGCTCATGTATTTGTAGTAGAAGAAGTGAAAGATGATAAGCCATGGTATTTTGATATCAAGTGTTTTCTTCAGAGTCAGATTTACCCGCCCGGGGCATCTGTTAAAGATAAGAAGACTTTGAGGAGATTATCTGGCAGTTTCTACCTCAATGGCGATGTGCTTTATAAGAGGAATTTTGACATGGTTCTGCTTAGATGCGTGGATAGACACGAAGCAGGCCTGTTGATGACTGAAGTCCATGAGGGTTCATTTGGTACTCATTCCAATGGACATGCCATGGCTAAGAAGATGTTGAGAGCAGGCTACTATTGGCTGACAATGGAGTCTGACTGCTGCAAGTATGTGAAGAAATGCCATAAGTGTCATATTTATGCGGATAAGATTCATATTCCTCCGACACTTCTGAATGTGATTTCATCACCATGGCCTTTCTCTATGTGGGGAATTGACATGAGTGGCATGATAGAGCCGAAAGCGTCCAACGGTCACAGGTTTATTCTCGTAGCAATTGATTACTTCACCAAATGGGTTGAAGCGATGTCATATGCAAACATGACCAGGCAGGTGGTTGTGAAGTTTATCAAGAATTAACTCATATGTCGTTATGGTGTGCCAGACAAGATCATTACTGATAATGGATCTAACTTGAAAAACAAGATGATGAAAGAGTTGTGTAGCGAGTTCAAGATTGCACATCATAATTCTTCTCCTTATAGACCCAAGATGAATGGGGCTGTTGAAGCTGCTAATAAGAACATCAAGAAGATTATCTAGAAGATGGTTGTTACGTACAAAGATTGGCATGAGATGCTGCCATTTGCTTTGCATGGTTATCGTACTTCTGTCCGCACTTCAACAGGGGCAACCCCTTTCTCCCTTATATATGGCATGGAGGTTGTGCTTCCCGTAGAGGTTGAGATCCCATCAATGAGAGTCTTGATGGAAGCCAAGTTGGCTGAGGCTAAATGGGTTCAGAGTCGTTATGATCAGCTGAACTTGATTGAAGAGAAGAGATTAACAGCCGTGTGCCATGGTCAGTTATATCAGCAAAGGATGAAGAAAGCCTTTGATAAGAAGGTCAAGCCTCGTGTGTTCCGAGAAGGTGACCTTGTGCTCAAGAAAGTTTTGTCATTCGCGCCCGATTCCAGGGGAAAGTGGACTCCAAATTATGAAGGTCCATATGTTGTTAAGAGAGCCTTTTCAGGCGGTGCTTTGATACTTACAACTATGGATCAGGAGGATTTCACTCGTCCTGTGAATTCAGATGCAGTCAAGAAATACTTCGCCTAAAATAAAAACAGAATAGCTCGCTAAGTTGAAAACCCAAAAGGGCGGCTTAGGCAAAAATGAGCGTCTCGGTGGATTGAAAACCCGAAAGGGCGATCAGGCAAAAGTTAGAGACATAAAAAATGAATATATCCCGCTAGATTGAGTACCTCACCCTGGGGAAATCTAGGCAAAAATTAGGGATTTGGCAAGTAACTGCATCCTGACAAGACTTTGTTCTACAGTTGTCGTCTATCAAAGATTCTCGCTCAATCACCGTCAACTGAAGCTTCAAATACAATGGATTCAGAGTTGGTGGAGAAAATGGTCATTATGTTCAATGTATCCCTTTCCCAATATATATCACCAATTTCAAATTTGTAAAGATCCATGGAGTCTTGCCATTTGCAGACTACCATTCCATCAAATAAACTTGAGCCTTTATCCAATTCGTTGCACTCTTATTTGTTTCTGTTTTTAATTGATAAATATCATTGTTTTAAATATCATTGATAAATATGGTGGGACACCTTCATTGTTTTAAATTGATAAATATGTTTGCAGGTTTTAATTGATAAATATCATTGTTTTAAATAAATGAAGTTTTTTATAAACTGTTTTTAAATAAAGTGAACATTCACAATGAAAATAAGGATAATTGGGACACCTTCAGTGCTCTTCCGAGGATAGTATGATCTCCAAAAGGGTAAGACATTTGTTCATTATTCCTAGCATATTTGTATCCTCTTCATTATCTTTCAGATGGTCTCCTCCGCGAGCGCAGAAGAAGGTTAAGCATCACCAATTTCCCCAGAGAGTCTGGAGCTTTGGTCCTGATTTGTTTAGAGGAGTATATCTCTAACCCCCCTCAACTCCCCAAAGAGTCTAGTGTTTGGAGTTTGGCATTGGTCTTCTAGATCCCCAGTTGAGTTGGGATTTAGCATTTGTGTTGTCAATTATATGGTTGTCATCCCTTGTGTGGATTGACCTAAAATACCTTATAGATTGATAAATTGATATGCTATCTTTTCGAGGAAGTTGGTCTTCCCTCGTTCAGATTGGGATTCTCCCGCATTGTGAGCAGGAAATCCCAGCATGAGTGGAATTTTCAACAAGTGGGTTTGTAGCTTATCCCCATCAGATTCGCATACTTTGATATCCAACAGGTTTGCTTCCCATCCATCCTCAGCAGGGATCTTCATGTTAGACTTCCCTAATTTGGTCGCCAGCGGGTTATCTCCAAGCTGATCGCCTTCAGGTTATCCTCGATTTGATCACCAACAGTCTTCCCCCATGAGAGTTGTCTGATCGGAGCCTGATTGTTGTTGTTTCCTCTTTCTCTGATGGTTTTCCCTCCTAGGGGAGCGGGTGATGGAAATGTTTATTTTCTATCGCCAGTGGAGCATTGTTTTCCCCTTCCTCAGCAGAGACTATTTCTCCAGCAATATGAGGAATTGTGTTGGTTTTTGAAACTTCTGTTTGGTGGTTGTTCCCCACAAAGTTTCCTATCTTGCCCCGGTAGTTCCCCAGTAGAGTTTCTTCTATGATGGAATCTTATCCGTGTGATTCCCCTAGCTGAGGCTCTACCTGATCCTAGCTTGGCGTTGGAACTTCTAAGGAAGATTTTTTCTCTTCCTTCCCCGGTGGAGTGAATGGTTCTCCTTCTCCGCAGCAGAGATATTCCTCTGTGGCTAGAAGTGATTTTTGTTTGATGTGCTTCTGTTTGGTGGTTGTTCCCCACAGAATTTCTACATCACCTCCTGATAAGATCTCTATTAGAGTTCTTCTTTGACCGATCTTATCCTTGTCTCTGCGCACTGTTGGAAGATCCCCAGCTTTGGTGATTGTGATCCCTTGCTGTTCCCAATAGCAGTCTCGGATTCCCGGTGATCCTTCTTGTTCCCCTTGCAGTGATCTTTGTCGATGGCAGCGACTTCGCTTGATTCTCAGCATTGGTCTTTATCCCCGACAGAGATTGGTGTTTCCTATTATTTGGTTGCCCCCACCAGATTGGATTTTCTCCTATGGGCCTAGCTTTCTCTTTTGAGATGTAGTACCGGATGTCTGTTCATTGATTCTTGGACCTGTTTGTGTTAGATATGTCTGTTTGTCAGCATTATCATACATAAACCACGCATATACATGCATAATTTTAACATTCAGATATTCATGTTGCATTCTTTGCCATGTACCTTTGTTTGTTGTCTCCTGCTATTTGGTGATATATATTTCCCCAAGCAGATGTTTGTGTCTGATCTTTCCATATAGAGTCAGCCCCATAGGCAGAAAGTGTTTATCCTTTCTTCCATATTCCCCACTGAGTTATGTCCTCGTGGATGATTGTTGTTTCAGTTTCCTCCCGAAATGTGTATTGGGATGGAATTACTCCCCTGAGTTATATCCTCATTGGGTTGAGTCTTGTTTCATCGTGTCTCTCTAGTTTGTTCCTAGATTGACTACTCTTGTTATTTCCCCTGCAGCTTCCCCGTAGTTTAGATGAATGATTGCTCAGTAACCAGTAATTGTCCATCTTTTCCCCGACGGAGATTTGTGGCCTTCTACCCAGTAACCGGTAGTTGTAAGTCCTATTTCTGTGGTTTTCTACCCAGTAACCGGTAGTTGTAAGTCCTATTTCTGTGGTTTTCTACCCAGTAACCGGTAGTTGTAAACCCCACTTTATACCCTTGCAGAGTTAACCTTTGATTTCTATTCATCCTAACCGATGACGGTTACTCTCTTCTGTGTTTTTCTACCCAGTAATCGGTAGATGTAATCCCCTCTTTGTTGGTTATCTTTATCCAATATTCGGTATTGATATTCCTTCCTTTTGAGTATACCACCCAGTAACCGGTGATATATCTCTTGGATAATTGCTCTGATCAAGCAGTTTATCCCCAGCGAGTCATCTTTCATCTACCCTTTGTTTGGTAATGATTGTTTCTCCCCTTGATTGGTCATCATTTTATACCCAGTAACTGGTATCTCGATGTCCTTTCTTTTCGGTCGATTTATCCTTTATTAACCCAGTAACTGGTTGTGGATGATCTTCTATGCGAGTATATTATCTATGTTCTGACGGTAATAGACAATACATCTCATGCGCTCTTCGGTCGAAGTCTTTTTCTTCCCCAGTCGAGTAAGATTCGTATTTCCTTATGGAATTGAATGCCTGTCCTGTAAGCGAGTTTTCTTTTTCAGCCCTCCTTTTGGATGATGAGTGTTTTGGAAATATTCCCCAATTCACGCTTTGGTTGGTCACCTATTATATGCCCAGTAATCGGTATCCCTGGTGTTCCTTCCTTCTGCTCCCTATTATGACTTTTTGTCCCCTGTGGAGTCAGATTTTCCTGAGTTTAGATATACCTTTTTTAGGTCTTCCTCAGATGTTTTTGGATGATTGATATCTTTCACCCTTGTACCGGTCTTAGATATTCATTCTCCCCGAGCGTGTTGTTCCTTCACCCTTATATCGGTGTTTTGATCACATGTCTTCTTGAGCTTATTACCCAGTAATCGGTAATACCTCATTTGTTTCCTCAGCTGAGTCCTTTGTGGATTTTTCCAGCCTGAGTTCCTTGGTGGATTTTCCCCACTTGAGTCCAGATTTTTATACGACGTATCCTTTGTGGATAGTTTTGCTGTATTGGCATATTCCCCAATACATGCATCTTTGCGTCAGCTCGAGTCTTTCCATTGATTTATTTTCATAGAATCCCTTCGTGTCTCTCAGCAAGTTTTCAAGTCGTAACCTGCTCATGCATTTTATCCCTTTATTCCCCGATAAAGTCCCCAGAGTCTCTGTCCCATTTACGAGTGTATTACTCATATGGATTTTCAGTTTCTCCTAATTTCTTTTCCTTTGTGGACATATATCCCCACAGAGTATTAATTTTTGCATACATACATTTGCATCATGAGGTCTCTTAGGGACCAAAATCCGTCTCTCTGTTATTATTTAAGCCCATTCTACCTCGTCGAGACGAAGATTTTAACCTTCATATCTCCGGTTAGAATGACCTAAATAGGGGCATCTGTAAGACCCTAATTTTGACCCTAAGATCCCTCATGGCATCATATCATTGCACATTGCATTTGCCTCAAGGATCATAGCATCTTGGCTCCTTAACCCTTGGGTTGGGACTTGTGTGAGTTGGTTTGAGACCACCAAGCATGCTTGAATTGTATATTATTGCTTTTCTTATTTTGTTTACTAACCAAAAGCACAAAAATATGTCACTAACATCTGTTTTTTTGTAGCTTGAGCAATCATAAGATCCAAGGCTCCTAGGAGGCCCCTATGCTCAAATAATGGCCAGATGAAGTTAAAAGCAAGCATGAAAATGATTCACAAGGCTCTCAATCATCATATATGCCTCCCAAGTATCTCAATTTGTCAATTTGATCAAGATAAACCAAAGGGCTTGAGGATTGTTTCCCAATGAAACCCTAATTCATTTGTGCATCAATTGTGCCTTGCTCATGAAGCAACCTCAACCCATGATCAAATAAAATTAAGGAAAGTTCTTTCATTCATCATTTCATGCATATATGTACCTATTTGAGTGTCCTCAATCATCAATTCATCAAGATTTGTAGTTTGGACTTGAGAAGTTGATCAGTCAATTCATTTGACTATTTTGAAATCCACTGAGACCTAACTTTTGATGTGTTTGTCAAATGAAGATGACCCTAAGAGAAAAAATGTTCTTAAGAACCATACGAACAACTTTCATGTTCATCAAAAATTTATTTGAAGCATGGAAGGTCATCATTAATTTCAATACATTATAGGTCATTTTGACTAAAACCCTAATTTTGGGTCAACTTCCCAAGCACCTAACACCCTCATTTTTCATTTTTTTGAGGTGGGATAAAATGAATTGGAAATTTTAAGATGTCTACTTCATTTGTTATGTTGAACAAAATTTCATAATCCTAAAATAAATACATGTGATAATGCAAAACATTATAGGGCACTTTGGACCAAAGTCATTGAAATGTGAAAAAGTCCAACTTCAAGTGCCCATAACTTTCTCATTAAAAATCCAAATGATGCAAACTTTTAGTCCAAATTCATTTTCTTGAAAAGATATATAACTTTTATGTTGAAGGTTTTGTCATTTGAGGCTTGCATCATTGAAACAGAAGGGCTTGAAGTTGGTCTATTTTGGCAAAATTCACATACACATGTTTTGCACCTTGAACTTTATGATCAGTTTTCATTAATTTCCCAACTCCAAATGGATTTTTGTTCAACATAACAATTGTTCCTCATGTCAAGAACTTTCCAACCATTACCCACAAGGCCATGTTTCATTTTGGTAAGAGGTATTTTCAAAGAGATAAAGTTTACGTGCATTTATGGAAACCATGTCAAATATTTGTGCACAAGCCAATTCCATTAAATTTGCACGTCCATTCATCTTGCTTACATTTGAACACTCAATTGCCATTGCATTTGGGCCTCCCATGTGCCTGTACAGGCCCATGCATGGAGGCCCTAATTTCATGCACACATGAATTTCACCTTTCTTGCATCACCTTGTGCTATAAATAGAGATGCTCAGCTTCATTCCAAACCAACCTTAAGGCGCCTTATACGCTGCAGAACTGAATCCTCACACCTCACCTAAAGGAATTTTGCATTTCACTTTCATTTTTCAGTTTCAATTTTCAACTTCCTAGGTTGATTATTGAACTCTAATTCCTTAGCCTAGCTCTATTTCCATCTCAAGAACACACTGCTATCAAGAATTTGGAGGGATCGTGCTTCATAGAGCTGCACTTCAAAGGTTGTTGTTCAAACTTTTTCAATTCGAATCTCACCGGATCTTGCTCATTTCTTGTGTTTATTGGCTCCTCTGAAGTCCTCTCATGAGAGGCAATTGAATTGTGTATTTAATTTCACGAATCCATCAAGTTCAGATTGAACACCATAATTTTCTCTCTCAGATTTCTCCTTCTATGAGAGTCTAGAGGAGAAACCAATGGCACAGGGGTGATGTACATCACCCCAGCTTTCCAATGATATGAGGATCGTCCATTTTGGTGTAGATTTCATGACCTGCAAATGTCACCGGAGTTAACATACTCGCCGGAGCAGACGGTGGTGTACACCACCGTCCACCATGCCAATTTGAATCTAGGTCGTTGATTGGTATTATTTTAATTCTCAAAAATACCAAAAATATTTTATTTGTTTCTTGACTTCTAAACTTCATTTTGCTTCTGTTTACCGTTGATTGACTTTGATTCTATTCATGTTTGATCAATGTGTGTGGGATATCTCATTGAATTTCAATTCATGTACATTCCTCTTCTTCTTCTTCTTTTTCTTTTTGATCAATGAGTTAGAGATTGGTGGTTAGCCTTGACATATGACGGGCTTAACCTTCTTTGATTCAAATCGAATTCATCTTGATCAAAGATCAAGTGAATGGCTTTGCATTAGAGATAGGTTGCTTCTCGGTCAAGCAAAAAACCTAAATCAATACAAGATCATTCTTCTTTTCTTTTGGCATGGAAAGCTGTAGGAGCTTGGCTTACTAGTCATGGTCTCTAACTTGTGTTTGTTGCCTATAGTTTTATTGACCGGCCTCAGATAGGTGTGACTACTATATTAGTCCACTTACGATTGCTTAACATAGCGCTAAATTGCCTTATGGCACACTAACACTAATTACTAACACTAACTTTTAATTCAAGTCTTTAATTCTTGCAATTTACATTAATGTAATTTAATTTCTTGCACATTAATTCATTTGCTTTTGCCCTTTGCTCACTTGAGCTCATGCTTATGTTAATGCAATTTGCCTTTTGCTCACTTGAGCACATTATTGTGTATATACTATTGTGCTTGTTTTGTTTTGATTGTGTGAACCCAATGCAAATGGACAAAAGGACTTAGATTTTAGGACCTTACCTATGCTAATGGAGTTTGAAGAGCAACTAGGCCTCATTCCTTTAGAGTGCTAAAATTGTCAAAGAGCAACTAGGCCTCATGCCTTTAGAATGCTTAATCTTGAAGATGAACATCGAAAGGACTTAATTCTAAACTCACTCTTATCCATTCTTTCTATTGCATTATGGAACTTTTTTGATTTGTGTGTTCTTGTGCTAGGGATCCCAAACTTTCCAAGTAGAAGAACCATTGTCATAAGCATCCAAAGTGAGAGATACAAAAGCCAATTGGAAGATTCCTAGGAGCTTGATTGTTATTTGCTTGATTGCTTGAGTTATTTGATATTTACTTGCTAATTCCAAAGGATTGGAGCAACTTGGATCATCACTATGATCTCAAGAAGGGAACTCCATTGTAGTTTTATTTCTCTTCCTTCATCTTTGCATGTTTAGGACCTAGCCATTCTTCTTCTTCCCTCCACTCTAACCCAAGCCAAACTTTTGTGCAAACATTAACATTGTTTTCAAAAATTAGAAACCTAAGCACTATGCTTTTGATTTTCCAACTTCTTTTCATAACACTTATTTTGAATTGAATCCTTAAGTCAACTTTGACCATACTTTGTGAATACTTCTCATTTGTAAATACAACTCACTCAATTGTTTTTGTGGTTTCAATGGCCACTTTTGCCAAAGCTTTTCATAAACATTAGCTATTAGGTTTGAGTTATCCTAGAGGTTGATATAATATTCACCTACATCCTTAGTGATGGACTATAAGACTTCCATGCTTATTATAGGGTTAACCCCTCACTAGCACGTTGAAGCTCTCCTCACATGGTGGATTTGTGGTTTTAGGTTGAGTTTTCTCCCTTTGATAACAAAAGACCTTAAGGATTTTGGACCAATCAATTCACCAACTTCTTTTGAGATTTTTACCCCGAACTACGAGGTTTTGATCCTAATCTTTTTTAAGATGGTACGTAGGCAATGGGTTTATCCATTCAAACACAAAATTGTAAATAATTTGTATATTCTCTTCTCATCTCACCAATCATGTTTGCACAAATATTTTTTCACAAATACCAACCTACCTTACAACTTTAGTGAAAAGGGATCCCTTAGAGTACTAAGGTTGTTTTGGGTGCTTAAAACCTTCCCATTGCATAACCAACCCCCTTACCCAGATCTCTGACATTTTTACTAGTTTTTGATTTGATAAAACTTCTCGGTTTTTGTTCGCTTTCTAACTTTTCCTTTGGACAAATAGAAGTGCGATGGCGACTCGAATTGTATGATTTACTTTTGATTTAGTCAATAAATCCAAAGGTAATGAATACCCCGCTACACAAGTGAATACTTATCCACGATACACACCTAGGTACCGTTGCATCCAAGCATCACCGTATACTTATTTCCATAACCTAGATTATCTTTCTAAGTTAATAATCAAGTTATACTCCTAAGGTTTCCTTACTGATCATCATATGTTTTTAACCATTCATGCACACACATAATAACAATAATTAGTATGTATTATATCATGATTCATAACATTTATAAGGTATACACAAAGTAATTATAACATGGTACAATAAACATAGTCAAGTTATTAAACTCAATTAATTTATCAATCTATCCTAATCAAGATTTAGGTTAACATTTATTCATTGCATAAGTATTCAACAACAAAATCCTTGGCCTAGTGGTAAGGCTTGTACCATACCAATGAGGTCCACATTATCCAATTGATTGTACCCAAGAACCAATCGATTGGTTCTTAATTTTTCTTCAGAAATTCATCTCTTAACTCCATCTATTCCAACCATAACCATGTCTAATTCATTCCATCAACCCAACCAACACGAGCATTATGAAAACAAGAAACAACATACTAATCCATCACAAAATATAAATAACAACGTACATGAGATCATAACATCATATCATGGTTAACAACAACAACACAATCCATAAAGCCATGCCTAAATCCTTGGAACCCTAAAAGTTTCTAAATATCCCTCCCCAAAGTTCTAATTAAAAACTCACCTTGAATTTATGATGAAGATGATGAAATAAAGATGAAGTTGGTGATGATGATGATGAAGATGAGATGATGGTAAGGATTTCGTTTGATGGTTGATGTTTCCACTTCTTCTTCAAGTTTCCTCTTCTCTCTTTCTCTTCTCCATTCCTCTCCTTTTCTCTTCCTTTCCCCTTTCACTCTTCTTTTCTTTTTCTTTCTGATATCTCTCCTTATCTTCCTACCTACTCTTCCTTCTTATCCATTTCTTCCTTCTTTTCAATCACCACCACACAATATACACACATAATATATAATATCAAGTAATAATAAAAATATCTCAATTGATATCTTATGTTCCAATACCAATTGACCAATTATTGATGTTACCAAAAATGTCCTCTCTTGTACTTATTAATATTGGTCTATCTCTTTTATTAATAATTAATCTCATCAGAGTTCACCGGTTACTCTATTGGTCTCAACTGACAACTAATTGAGCATTTAAGGGAATATGGGATATTACAAATAGTTAGGGACCTAAATTACCTATTTGATTTGTCACGGGAAAGTATTATCTTCGTAAGAAGATTGTGGTTTCTAGATAATGGATGTTTAAAACACATGACGAGAGATGCTTCTATGTTCATCAAGTTCGATGAGAGGGAAAGTGGTCACCTCACGTATGAAGACAATACAAAAGGTAAATTTCTTGGTGAAGGTATTGTAGGAAATCCCTCCATAATTACCATTGAAAATGTGATGTTAGTGAAAGAGCTTAAGCACAACTTGCTAAGTATTAGTCAATTATGTGATAAAGTTTATTCGAATGTTTTTTTTACTTTTAGTCGTGTATTGAGCATAAGACTGGTAAGGACCTTGTGTTTAAGGGTTCTAGGGTTGAAAGTGTCTATATGCTTGATCTAGATGACGTGTTAATGCATGGGACTAAGTGTTCAGTAACTAATAATGAGGATTCTTGGTTATGGCATAGACGTTTAAGCCATGTTCATTTTGACTTGCTAAATAAAATAGCATCATAAAATCTAGTAGTCGGTCTTCCTAAAATAAAGTTTTTAAAAGACAAATTGTGTGATGCTTGCCAAATGGGAAAGCAAATAAGAGTGTCGTTTAAACCGAAGAAGTTTATTTTGGCATCAAAACCTCTTGAGCTTCTCCATTTAGACTTTTTTGACCCTTCGCGGGGAAAAAGTCTAGGTGAAAATTATTATGGATTTTTGATTGTTCACGGCTATTCTAGATTTACATGGATGCTATTTTTAGCCCATAAGGATGATACTTTTTAAGATTTTGTTGACTTTTCTATGGTTGTTCAAAATGTTTTTGGTTTTAAAATCATCAGTCTCTATAGTGATCATGGTGGGGAATTCGTTTACCATCATTTTCAAAATGTTTGAACCAAAAATGGTATTGCTCACAATTTCTAACGTCCGAGAACTCCGAAAGAAAATGTTCTTGTAGAGCATAAAATTAGTGTTTTGGAAGAACTAGCCCGAACTATGATAAATGAGATGAGCCTACCTGAGTATTTTTAGGAAGATGCGATTAACACCGTATGCCACGTCTGAAATAGAGTGATCGTTCGATCCGTCCTAGAAAAGACACCCTATACGATACTTAAGGGTAAAAGACCTAATATTTCATATTTTTGAGTTTTTAGTTAGAAATGCTTTTTTTTAATAAAGAAAAAGATAACCTTGGTAAATTCAATGTAAAATCTAAAGAAGGTATATACTTAGGGTACTTATGTACGAGTAAATATTATAGGGTTTACAATCATAGGAATGCTTTTGTAGAAGTGGAAATTCATGTCGCTTTTGATGAGTCCATACCCCAAAAGTCAGGGAAGGGTATTGTAAGACCCCAATTTTGACCCTAAGATCCCTCATGTGATTTCATCTTAAGCATTAGCATTGGGATCATACCTTCGCATCCTCCTTACCCCTCCTTCATTGGGTTTGTTTGGGGAGAGATCACCAAGCACTTTGTGATTGTATCATACTTGTATTTTATCATTTTACTAACCAAAATACCAAAAATATGTCTTTGCATTTGCCTAACTCTTTTGTAGGTAGGGCATGATCTCCATTGATCTATCAAGTTCATATCTAGGGTTTGAGACCCTCATGACAAAAAGCACAACCATGAATTGATCCAAGAATGATTATGAGCATCATACATGAGTTCCAATGGTTTCTACATGTTATATTGATCAAGTTTTCTTCAAGAGTTTGAGGGTGATTTGCCTTGGAAACCCTAGTTTGACTGGGTATCTTGAGTAACTTCTCCAACAAGCTATCTTTCCATTTGATCAAATATCTTAAGGGACACTTAAAAATTCATCATCTTATGAATATATGATCTACCATGAGCCTATAAATTCAAGGGAATTGAAGGTTAGCAAGTTGGTTGATGGTGGTTGGCCAGATGAATTCATCTTATCAAAACTGGGTCTTCCTAGACCCTATCTCCTAAAATTTTCACCATATGAAAATTATTCCAAGATAAAAGTTACTATAAATGACATTACAAACAACTTTCATGTTGATACCTAGACCTAGTTTTGCTTGGAAAATCATTTTCTATGTTGAAACATTATAGGTCATTTTGTCTAAACCCTAATTTGAAAGTCAACTTCCCAAGGCCATAACTTGCTCAACTTTTATGACATGAAAGATTTCCAAGTTGAAAAATCAAATGCAAGATGCCTACTTCAACTTTGATGTTTGGAATGGGAGCTAATTAAACTTTTATGAGCATGTGATATGAGACTACATTATAGGTCACTTTTGACCTATACCATTGAACAAGTGATTTTTCCAAACTTCAAAAATGCATACCTCTATCATTTCAAATCCAAATGACATGAAATTGGTGACACTTCTTAAGGCCTTTGAAATATATACAACTTTGATGAAGACACTTTTCTCATTTGAAGCTCACATAAAAAGTTAAGCAAGGTGGAATATTGAGATATATGGCTTGACACTTAGAAAAAATTTCAACATGTTAAAATTTCCAAACTTCCACCTCAAAATTCATCATTATACAAGCTTCAAATGGAAAAGTGTTGAACATGAAAGTTGTTCCCCTTTATCTAACCTTTCCAAAAAGTGCAAGTTCATCCATTTTGGACAAGAGTTGCTAGGGTTGTGCGTGGCATGAACATAGTATCATCATTTGGCAAAAATCAAACTTCAAATCTTCCCACACACTTGCCTTGCAATCCAAGTTGATTCTAGACTCTCTCACACTCATTTGTGGACCTTAAGCAATGATTTCAGGGGCTTGTACACGCCCATGCACCCATGCATCATCAATTGCCAATTTTGGAAAGTGAATTTGAAGGTGCAAATATCATGAGTTGCAGCTATAAATAGAGCCCTCTAGCATCAGAATTGAAGATATTCGCACCAGCTTTGATCCTAAACCCCTAACCCTTCCATTTGAGAGGATAAACTTGAGAATTTCATCTTGAAATTGAGTTTGAATCTCACTGTTTTGAGATTCAAAACTCCAGGGATCCAAGACCTTTTGTGCATTTCATTCTACTTCTGCAAGCATTCTGAGTGAGATCAAGCACGAGTCAAGGCAAGAACAGTTGAATCCAGACCTACATTGAAGGTATTTTCCAAAAAAAATCATCTCTTAGATTCTCTCTCAATCTTGCTCAATTCTTTTAATTCTTTGGTTATCTGAAGTCCTACCAATGTAAGCAAGAAGATTGAGTTACTTAGAGGTCAAATCGAAGCAACTCAGTTGACATACCTCAAATTTCAACTCCTCATATCTTTCCATATGTGAGGAGTTAGTTAAAATTGAGGTGATATTCGTGATCTACGCCATTTTTCCTTTCAGATCATGTCCTCCTTTTTCATTTTTGATGAGTTGATGAATGGATAGGTTCGGCCAAGGTCGCCTGAGAAGACGACCGGCGCTTTGCTCTGGCAATGATGTGGAATGGTCCTGAGCCTTTGGATTGATTTAAATTGTTTTAATCATGAGCGTGCGTTTTAATTACCAAGCGTGTGGACCTTTGACTCAGGTGCACCATGGAACGCGTGTTGGTGGCCACTTGATCTGCCACCTCAATTAATGAGGGAGATTAAGTGGTCCATGTTTTTTCTGATTATTTGAATTTCATTTTATTTGCTTTATTTTCATTAATTCATATTAATTTTAATATTGATTTAATAAATATGAGAGTTTCACCAAAAAAAATCAAAAATTTTCCTCTTTCATATTCTGAATTAAATTTTTTTTTGGATCATTATTAATATTTTTCATGATTTAATTGATTTTTCATTTGTTTTTAATTGTTTAAAAATACTTTTAAGTCTTTAAAAAATCTGAAAAGTTTCTCCAAGGTCCTTTGACCTTGTTTGACCTATGATAAATCTCATGGCCATTTATTTGGTGTTTTGATGAGGTTTTAGGAATTTGACAAACCATATTTAATTTAAATGTATTATTTTAGTATTTTTAATTGGAAGAAATGCCAAATAATTTTGTTGACCAATTGTGATGACTTGTTTGTATTTGACTCTTGTTGTTGGGCCTTGATCAAGGTTGATTTGACTTTGTCAAATTAATATCATTGGATTTAGGGGATTAATGGAATGTACGTTCCATCTCCCAAAATGAATGAATGATATTAATTTGGTAAAATTCCTCCTTTGATCAATTTGTGATTTCATCCATTCCCATCCCTCTTCATCTCATTCCCTTTTTTTATGCATTCATCTCATTTGGCCTATGATATCTCAAAGTCCTAAAGCTATTTGATTGAAAAATTAACATGAGTATGGATGAGATTAGGTCACACCTTTTGCATATTTTTTGTGTGTGGTATGTTTCATGAGCATAGTTCATAATATTATATCTCTAACATGCATTAACACCAAAATTCTATTGTTCGGCCTCAAATAGTTGTGACTTCTACATAAGTCTAATTACGATTGCTTAACATAATGCTAAATTTGTGATATAAAAGGCATAGAATTCTAGTTAGTGAGATTTTAAGTCTCCCCTCTTTCATGGTATTGTGTGGAAACTTGGCCTTTTTTCCTTTCTTTGGAAGATGTCTTGGTTCAAGGATCCATACTTGTGATAAGTGGGTTGAGGGTTCTCCAAAGAATGTCTAAAAATGAAAAGCAAAAACAAAATAATACTAACTTCTAACCTATTAACTACTAACTTTTAATTTCAAGCTCTTTACTTTAATTCATTTAATTCTAGCTTTTATACATTTGTCATTGTTCATATCATTCTAATTGTTTATGTTAATGCAATTTTCACTTTGTCCACTTGGACCATATTGTGTGATATATTTTGTTTGTGCTTTTCTTGTTTGTGTGGTCTTTGACCATTAATGTACATAACAACAACAAAAACCTTAAACAACTTTTGTATGGACTGTTGGCTTGATCTTGGACAAATGGACTTCGAACTTAGGCAACATTCTGATGCTAAAGGACTTGGCCAATGCCAACTTATTGAGAAACCAAGTGATTACAATTTGAAACTTCATATGATACATCATTCAAGATCTCTCTAAGTTCATCTACAACATGACCATGGTGAAGTTGTTATTTTGAACCTGTGACTTGTGGAATTCATCTGTTATATGGGCTACCTTGAAGAAGATCATGGAATGGATAAGCTTGGATGTGGCCATCTTTATTTGATGCCTTGATTTTCAAGATAATATAATTGTGCGTTTGTGTATTTCTTGATTCTAAAAGTCCAAGGGAATTATGGGTTTCTATTGACATTCTTGTCTATTGGATTGCTACCCATTTGGTCAGATCTTTTCAACTCTAAACTTTTAATTTTTGTACATAGGATTAGTCTCTTCATCTTCTCCCCACTTCTTTAATTTCAAAATCTCGCCCTCTCTTTTTTTAAAACCCTCTTTGAGTGAACTTATTTTGTTCTAAAACTTTGACCACTTTTGCAAAAAGATAGAAACTTTGTCCTTATGCCATTACATTTTCAAACTTCTTTTCTTAAATCAAAGTTGTAAATAAACTTAACTATACTTGACTTAAACTTTCACAAAAAAATCCAAAAAGAACTAACTCATTCAAACCATTTTTAGGCCTTTGTGCCTTTCAAACTTAATTTTTGTTAAAAGCAATGCATCCACTTTGAAATTTATATCACGAACTACGAGGCCTTGATCCCTAATTTTTATGTTGGTACATAGGCACAAGACCGAAGGTCTTGCCAAACACAAAAATACAATTAATGAATTCTTTTCTCCTCCCCCCATTCTATTTGTTTGTAAACATCACTTTGTCCCAAATACATATGCACACAAAAAGGGCTCCCTATGAGTACCCATGACACTTTGGGTGCTAACACCTTCCCTCTGTGTAACCAACCCCCTTACTTGTAATCTCTGACATTTTATTAGTTTTGGTTTGAAAACTTCTTACTTTTTGGGTTTTGTTCGTACTTTTTCCCTTTTCCCATGGAAACAATAAAAGTGCAGTGGCGTCTCTTATTATTTGATCTCTAGCTTATCCATAGCTTGATGATCATGAATTTACCGCTACAGGTATTTATTCCGATGTTTCAGGTATAATAACAAAAAGATTGATTAAAATGAAAGTTCTAAAGAGGATCCTGATCCAAAAATAAAGGATAAGGACATTACAGAAAATAAAGAGGAAAGCTAATATGAGCATGATAAACAATAGCTAATGATTGAACCTAAATTGACATCTAATTCCTTTCTTGATGATTGATGGTTACTTGCCATGCAAGAATAACTAATCAAATTTAAAATAAATAAGGTTTGGGAGCTTGTTCCACGTCCAGTTGATAAAACCATCATAGGCACACGATGGGTATTTAGGAACAAGATGGATGAAAATGGGGTAATTACTAGATATAAAGTTAGGTTAGTGGAAAAAGGATATAATTGGGTTGAAGGGATAGACTATGAGGAGACTTATGCTCTTGTAGCTCACGTTGAAGCTATTAGACTCCTTTTGGCATTTACTTGTTGCCTGGACTTAAGCTTTACCAAATGGACATTAAGTCTGCTTTTCTAAATGGCAATGTAAATAAGGATGTGTACATCTTACAACCTCCAGGTTTTAAGGATCAAGGTAATCATAATCATGTTTTTAAGTTGAAAAGAGCTTTGTATGGTCTCAAACAATACCCTAGAGCTTGGTATGAGAGGCTGGGTGTATTTTTTATCAAACAAGGATTCAATCGTGGGAAAGTCGACATCACTTTGTTTATAAGACATAAGGAAAAACATATTCTCTTAGTTCAAATTTATGTAGATGATATCATTTTTGGGTCTACTAATGAATCTCTTTGTTGAGAATTTTCTAGTTTGATGTATGGGGAATTTGATATGTCACTTATGGGAGTATTAACATACTTCTTAGGATTGCATATCAAGCAAGGCGAAGAAGGCACTTTCATAAGCCAAACGAAGTATTGTCTAGATCTTCTCCAGAAATTTGAGATGAAAGATTCAGAGACTATCTCAACACCAATAACTTCAAATGTGCTTATTGACAAAGATGAAAGAGGAGTGGATTTCGACGTAACCAAGTATCAAGGTATAACTGGATCCTTGATCTATTTAACCGCAAGTAGGCCATATATTATTTTTAGTATGTGCATGTGTGCTAGATAGCAAGCATCGCCTAAGGATTCCCACTTTAAGATCATAAAACATATTTTGAGGTATCTTAAGGGAACCTCCAATCATGATATTTGGTATTGTAAGAACAAAATTAGTTCTATAATAGAATTCCAGGATTTTGATGATAACAAAGGATGAAACCAAAAATGGCACCCTAACGAAATTTTTCTAAGTGTGCAGGACTCTGAAAACCAACAAAGGACTCTGATCATTTTATCAGATACAAACCTTGATCAGATACAAAGTGCTAGAAGATCAGACGCATCTGAGGAAGAAGTGCGCCCAAGAAGTTCTGAATCTAAGCAAAGACAGTAGAAAGAACCAGAAGCTCTAACATCCATTATTCTTAGTTCTGATGATCGAGAAGACTAGTACTCTGAGAAGCTCTGATGTAACTTCAACATAATCTCCTTTTGACGCATGACTCCGATATAACAAGACTCTGATGAAGATTCTTCAAATCCAGAAAGAATAACGGAAAGAATTTCTCAATATGGAAATGAAGTATTTTAAGAAAGAAGTTATTCAAGGAGACAAAATGGTTATGGCAAGAAACACAGAAGTAATGACATTGAATGCTCATCAAAGACCAATATTTTGTCATCATTCCAACGGTCCTTCTCACTACTATGTAAAGGACAGCCTACCTCATTGAGAGACACAACAACAACGCACAGAAAAGTCATTCATATTCTCTCTCAATTCTTCACGAGTTGCTGCTCATACGTGAAAACTCTTGCTTATATATTCTGTTGTAATACTTGCTTACTCTTAGAAGCACCTTCTATTACAAATCTATTTTGCTAAAATTGTTTTTGTTCCTCAAGTGACTTTGCGTATTTTGTATACTTGAGAGGACTAAGAGATCATTCTCTTAGACGTTTGGTTGTATAATCTTTCAAGATTAGTGGATTAAGTCCTTTTTGAAGGCGAAATCACCTTGGCCGGGTGGACTGGAGTAGCTTTGTTTTCTAAGCGAACCAGTATAAAATTATGTGTGTTTTTATTTTTGAAAAATATTTTATTTTCTAAAACAATTCAACCCCCCCCCCCCCCCCTTTCTTGTTTTTCTCACCTTCAGTTGGTATCAGAGCTTCGGCTCTGTTATTGATTTTCTAATCAAACACTTAACAGTGTAGAGAGATCCAGAACGAGAAAAACTATGGCCAACACCAATGAAAGAGATAGTTACAACGCTAAGCCTCCAGTCTTTGATGGAGAGAAATTTGATTACTGGAAAGACAAAATTGAAAGTTTCTTTCTGGGCTACGATGCTGATCTCTGGGACATTGTCACAGTTGGATACATACCACTTGTAACAGATGCTGGAGTTGCCATTCCCAGAAACAAAATGACAGATGATCAGAAGCGCGAATTCAAGAAACATCACAAAGCCAGAACGATACTTCTCAATGCCATATCCTACAATGAGTATGAAAAAAACACCAACAGGGAAACAGCCAAAGAAATACTTGACTCCCTGAGGATGACTCATGAAGGAGACTCTCAAGTCAAAGAAACAAAGGCTCTGGCTCTAATCCAGAAATATGAAGCCTTCAAAATGGAGGATGATGAAACTGTAGAGGTAATGTTTTCTAGATTCCAAACTCTAATTGCAGGTCTTAAAGTGTTAGATAAAGGATACACAATTGCGGACCATGTCAAAAAGATAGTCAGAAGCTTGCCAAAGAAGTGGAGACCCATGGTCATGGTCTTAAAGCTATCAAAGGATCTGAACAACATCAGCCTTGAAGAACTTGTCAGTTCACTCAGAAGTCATGAGATAGAACTGGAGGAAGATGAGCCTCAGAAGAAGATCAAGTTTGTAGCACTAAAGTCCAGATCTGAAAGGCGCAAGTCTGACAGAAACAAAGCCTTCCAGGCCGAAGAAGAAGACGTGGATGACTCTGAAAAGGAAGATTCTGACGATGAGGAAGAACTATCCCTTCTTACCAGAAGAGTAAAACAACTCTGGAGAAAAAGGAATAATAACTTCAGAAAACCAAGATCCAAAGGAGATCGATAAGAATCAACCTCAAAAGGTAAATCTAACAAAGATGTTACGTGTTATGAATGTAAGGAAACAGGTCATTACAGAAGCGAATGTCCCAAGTTGAAGAAAGACAGTTCCAGAAAAGAGAACTTCAAGAAAAATTCCTTCAGAACCAAAAAGGGACTGATGGCTACCTGGGACGATAGTGAATCTGACTCATTAGAATCAGACTCTGATGAACAGGCAAATGTGGCACTCATGGCTACCACATCCAAGAATACTTCAGATGAAGTATCTGAATCTGAAGAGGTATTTTCTGAACTTTCTCGATCTTACCTAGAATCATGCCTATCTGAAACTCTAAACTCATATCAGAAACTCAAACAAAAATTTAAAGGTATAAAAGGTGTGCTTGAAGAAACACAAGAAGAATATGGCAAACTTGAGATAACAATTTTAGAACTTAAAGATGAGAACTAAACCTTGATATTAGAAAGAGATTCAACAAAGAAAAATTGCTCAAAACTTGAAGAGGCGTTATCTCAAGCTCCACAAACTTCAAACACAATAATTTATGAATATGAAAAATCTTTTCAAAAGTTTCTGAAAAATGGGATAGAGAGGAGCAGAATGGCATCCATGATTTATGGGGTCAGCCAGAACAATAGAAGAGGAATTGGGTATGATCCTAGTGAAGATAAAACTTCTACTAATGACCAACCAAAATCTCCATTTTCCTATCATTATACACATACACAAGCACAACGATTTAATAATGCTAGAAAACCCAAAGTGTTAAGAAACTCTAGGAAAACTAATCACAAAGGACCCAAAAGATTTTGGGTACCAAAGGATAAGATTGTTTATGTTGCAGATATGCTATGCAACAGAGTTAAAACACCAGTCATGGTACCTGGACTCTGGATGCTCGCGACACATGACGGGAAGAAAATATATGTTCCAAAACCTGGAACTTAAAGACGTTGGATTCGTAGGGTTCGGAGGAGATCAGAAAGGAAGGATCAGAGGCTCCGGAACTATTGGTAATGGTACTCTTCCCTCTATATCTGATGTTCTCTATGTAGAAGGATTAATGCATAATATGTTATCAATAAGCCAATTAAGTGATAATGGGTATGATGTAATCTTCAATCAAAAAACATGTAAAGCCAAAAATCAAAATAATGGATCTGCCGTATTCACTGGCAAGAGGAAAAAAATATTTATAACATAAACCTTTCGGATTTAAAAGAACAAAATGTAAAATGTTTAATGTATGTTCATGAAGAGCAATGGGTATGGCATAGACGCTTGGGCCACATTAGCATGAGAAAGTTATCTCAGCTAAATAAACTCGAGCTAGTCAGAGGTCTACCTAAGCTGAAGTTTTCTTCAGATGCTCTATGTGAAGCATGTCAGAAAGGAAAATTTTCAAAATCATCTTTTAAAAAGAAAAATATTGTTTCTACCTCTAAGCCTCTGGAACTTCTTCACATTGATTTATTTGGTCCTGTGAAAACAGCATCAATCAATGGAAAGAAATATGGACTATTTATTATTGATGATTTTACTCGCTGGACATGGGTAAAATTCATAAAACACAAGAGTGAGTCTCACTCTGTATTCACTAGCTTCTATTCCAAAGTGCAAAACGAATTTGACTCTAAAATCATCAGAGTCAGAAGTGATCATGGTGGGGAATTTGAAAATAATTTTTTTGAGGAATTATTTGACTCTAATGGAATATCCCATGATTTCTCCTGCCCTAGAACTCCACAACAAAATGGAGTTGTAGAGAGGAAGAATAGGACACTCCAAGAGATGGCCATAACCATGATCAATGAAACAAATGTGGCTAAGCACTTTTGGGTTGAAGCAGTAAATACAGCGTGTTATATTCATAATAGAATCTCCATAAGACCTATTCTGGAGAAGACTCCCTATGAACTGTGTAAAGGAAGAAAACCCAACATTTCTTATTTTCATCCTTTTGGATGTTCCTTCTTTATTCTAAATACTAAAGAACATCTGAACATGTTTGATTCTAAAGCATAAAAAGGTATTATGTTAGGATACTCAAAACGCTCTAAAGGCTACAGAGTATACAATACAGAAACCAAAATTATGGAAGAATCAATTCATGTCAGATTTGATGATAAGCTTGACCCTGAAAAGTCAAAGCTAGTTGAGAAACGTGCAGATCTGGAGATTACTCTTGCAGGTTCTGACGAGAAGATCAAAGCACCTGAAGCAACTGTCACTCAAACTCCCAAAGAAAGCTAAAAGTCGCCTCAACATATCTGAAAAGCTGATTCTGGGAAACAAGGATGAACCTATCCGAACTAGGTCAACCTTCAAGGCACCTAAAGAAACTCCTCTGGGACTAGTATCTCTGATCGAGCCTACTTCCTAAGATGAGGCACTTCAAGGTAGCGATTGGGTTCTAGCCATGCAAGAAGAGCTAGATCAATTCACAAAGAATGACGTCTGGGATCTTGTTCCTAAACCTAAAGGCACTCACATTATCGGAACCAGATGGGTGTTCAGAAACAAGCTGAATGAGAAAGGAGAAGTTGTCATAAACAAAGCTCGGCTGGTGGCTCAAGGTTACAGTCAACAAGAAGGCATTGACTACAATGAAACCTTTACCCCATTCGCCAGGTTAGAATCTATTCGCTTACTTGTCTCATTCGCTATAAATCATTCTATCAAACTGTATCAAATGGATGTCAAGAGCGCATTTCTTAATGGTTATATATCAGAAGAAGTGTATGTCAACCAACCTCCAGGTTTTGAAAATTCAAATTGTCCAGAACATGTTTTTAAACTTAAAAAATCTTTATATGGACTAAAACAAGCTCCCAGAGCGTGGTATGAAAGATTAAGTAATTTTATTCTGGAACATGATTTTATCAGAGGGAAAGTTGACTCTACACTCTTTTGTAAAAACATTAATAATGATCTCATGATATGCCAGATATACGTTGATGATATCATTTTTGGTTCAGCTAACGCCTCTGTATGTCAAGAATTCTCTGAGCTAATGCAGGCAGAATTTGAAATGAGCTTAATGCAAGAACTAAAGTTATTTCTAGGAATTCAGATTAATCAAGCTTTAGAAGTCACCTACATTCATCAAAGTAAATACATAAAAGACATTCTGAAGAAATTTGAAATGGCTGAATGCAAATCTGCTACGACACCCATGGATCCAACCTGCATTTTTGAAAAAGAAGAAGTTAGTCAAAAGGTTTTTCAGAAGCTCTATCGTGGTATGATATGCTTTCTTCTCTATCTGACTGCTACACGTCCTGATATTCTATTTAGTGTTTGTCTCTGTGCCAGATTCCAATCAGATCCTAGAGAATCTCATTTAACAGCAGTTAAGAGAATTCTCAGATATCTGAAAGGAACTCATAACCTGGGCCTGATGTATGAGAAAACATCAGAGTATAGACTATCTGGTTTTTGTGATGCAGATTACGCAGGAGATAGAATGGAACAAAAAATTACATCTGGAAATTGTCATCTCTTGGGAAAGAATCTGATATCCAGGGCCAGCAAAAGACAATCAACCATGGCCCTGTCTACTGCAGAAGCGGAATACATTTCAGCATCACTATGCACTACCCAGATGCTCTAGATAAAGAATCAACTAGAGGATCTTCAAATCTTTGAGAGTAACATTCCTATCTTCTGTGACAATACTGTTGCCATTTGTTTAAGCAAGAATCCTATCTTGCACTCCAGAGCTAAGCACATAGAAATAAAACATCATTTCATTAGAGACTATGTTCAGAAAGGGGTAGTAAGGTTGAAATTCATTGATACAGATCATCAATGGGCTGACATCTTTACCAAACCTCTAGCTGAAGATAGATTCCTCTTCATCTTAAAGAATCTGAACATTCAAAATTGCCCTGAATAAAATGTGCCTCTGAGTGAGCAAAATAAGATTCTGATGTAAACAACTGGATTCTGCATCTCACTCTGATACTCCTACCAGTTAGAAGTCATCTGAGTTAGAAATCTCCAGGAACCTACCCTTTGGTATTCCTGAAGATCAGATAAAGCAAACACGTGGAGCACCTTGCGTCTGACCTTGGAACTTCTAGACAGCTGTCTAGCAGTAATCAAGAAACAGTCTCTTGAGATCTCCTCGAGCAGTGTACTGACTGTTGGGATTATACATCATTTATGAGCTGTAATCATTCTCCCTCTAACGTGCATATTTGGTTTCTGTGCTAAACTTTATTTTGTATGTCGTTTTGCATGCGCCCTAATTTGAGTATTTAAACTTTTCTCTTCACACATTGCATACTTTTCACCCTCACAAACACTCTTGACCCTCTCTCAAGGCATTCCTACAGCGTGCATTCAAGTTCTTCAACCTTCAACTCAGTTCATCAACAATATTCATGGATTCTCAACAACAATCAGTGTATAACCTCTCTCAACAGATGAATTCCAACGAGCAAGCTCCAAGTTCAAGCACTCCAAACCCAGCGGTTACCGGTGTCGTCTCCACTCCCATCTACAAAGAGCCTCACATTCTTGATCGTGAGCCCCATACCAACCTTGCAACATCTTTTGAGAAACTGGAAGTTTTATGTGAATCATTGGTGGATTTTGAAAACATGCGAAGGAATGGTGTTGACCTCACTGAATAACTGCAGAATCAAGGTTGGGGAAACTACTTCCAACGTCTGTATGGTCCAGTTTACACAAACCTGGTTAAGGAATTCTGGAGATTTACTGACGTTGACGATCACTACATCGTCTCCTATGTTCTGGGAGTGAAGATGGTGATCACTGAGAAGTCCATTGCTGCTCTTCTGGGCATGGAGAAAGATGGAGGAAGAAGAATTTATAACATTAATCCTAGGGCAAAATATCTGTCCCAAGAGATTAATCCAACAATCTTCCAACAGAATGCTGAAGGAAATCACTCAAAGAACAAGGAACTACACCAGAACCTCCGAGTCTGGCTGAAAATCATTTTGGGCACCATCCATCATCGCCCAGCCTCAAACTCCTCAGACTACATCAACACAGATCAGAAATGCATTTTGTACTGCATCCACAAGGGTCTGAAGCTCTGCCTCCCTGCACTCCTCTTCAAGTATCTCAGAGACTCTCTGAGAGATACCAGGAACAACATGAAGCCCAAAAACTACATTCCCTTGGGAAGACTCATCTTTGACGTCCTGATAGAAAGCGGCCTCGTAGATCATCTGATTCAATTCAGACTCATGGAAGATGTGATGATCGACACTGGAAGAGCTCTGAACGCCCGCAGTCTGAAGAGCATGGGGATTCTGGATCAAGTAAGGGCCAAACCAACTCTGGACACCTCTTGGGAAGCCCTTAAAGATCAGAGAAAGATTCCACATGGACTCTATCTGTTCTCAAAGATCGATCCTCCAGAGGTAATCTTGTATTACTTAGATGATCTGCAAAAACAAGGAGTAGATATCTCAGACTTCAACTTAAGCCAGCTGCCAAAACATCCGCCCAACTTCATGAAGCGACCACGAGGACCATCTGAGAAGGCAAAGCAGGCGAAGAAAGCGAAGCTGGGAGAATCCTCTGGATCAAGACCTCTAGTACCTCTGACTGGATCTTCTGGTAAGCTTGTCTCTCTCGCTCCTTCTGTACAACTTAAGCCTATTGCTTCTTCTACCCCTCAACCAACACCCATATACACTAACTCAGAAACTCCTCCCTCAACCACCAGACCATCTAACCAACCCTCTCAGAAATTCAACCTTGCCACCACAACCCTACCTGTTTCAGAAGCAGAAATGCTAAACGAAACAACCTCACCCTCTTCATCTTCTTCTCCAGAATCACCCCCTACTATAACATTTCCACAGATACTGAACCATCTGACCCTCCCTCTCCGACTCTGGCTCAGCTCCAAACACGTGCTCTGGCCTCCCAACAGCCAACACAATCCATACATGAACCAGAAGTCACCTCATAACCCACGGAAGAACCAAACACAACCACATCTGACCCTCCACCATCTAAAACAACTCACGCTGAAACTCAACCACCCAACTCTGACATACCCCCACCAAATACATCCGTTGAACCACAAACTCTCACACTCAACCTAAGCCCTCCCACTTCTCCACCCCTAGCCTCTGAACCTGAAAACACTCTCCCAACCCTTGAGGAAGCAATAATGGTGTTTGCAGAAGCTTCAGTTGACAAGGTCAAGTCTCTGACCATCAACTCTGGCATCAGTGATGATCCTTCTGCTGTAAGGACTCATTGGAACAGAGTGATTAGTTGGATGATCTCTGAAGCCTTTAAGTTGAAGGGCCTCTCTGAGCAAGTCCACAACGACTTCATCAGAGACGCTGAGATCAGACTATAGGAGCGCCTAGCCAGAGAAGCTGAGGAGCGAGCCCGCAAAGAAGCAGAAGAGAAAGCCAAGCAAGAAGAACTGCAAAGGATAAAGGAAGCTGATGCCGCTGCTGCCGCTGAAGCTGAACCCAAAGTTGTCGCTGAAGTAGAAGCATGCCTTGCTGAAGAGTCTGCCACCAGGGTAGAACAGGATGCTCTGATTCAGGGGGATTCCTCCACTTTTGTCCCTCTGGTCCTAAAGACTCTGGAGGAACTTCAGAAAGAACAGCAGGAAGTCCAATCCAGATTGGATCAACAGGATTCAGTAAATGTCAACATCAGAAATCTGCTGACCCAGCTGCTCCAGAGGATGCCTCCACCTCCAAACCCTTAGGCACCTAGGACTTGTTTATGTGTTCTTTGTTTGTTGCTCTGCTTTGCTTGTTGCCTTCTGTTTTGCTTGTTTGTTGTCTGTGTTTCTGGCATCTGTATCTGCTATATGTGATTATATATATATATATATATATATATAACCTTTTGCTCTTTCATTTACAGTCTTTTTGATTCTGACAAAAAGGGGGAGAACTAAAGACAGCTCTGATGAAAACATATCTAACTCCTATCAGAACTCTGTAAACATCGTCTCTAATCTTTTTAACTTAGAAATTTGCAGGAAAGTATCTAGAAACACCATAGCATGGAAGGTCCGGTAAGAACTTCTGAACTCTCAGACTTATCTCAGAGGGAGCTCACTTCCATCTGATCTATAACTCTTATCTAAAAATTGGTTCATCTATGAACTAAGACTGTTTTGTCATCATCAAAAAGGGGGAGATTGTAAGAACAAAATTAGTTCTACAATAGAATTCCAGGATTTTGATGATAACAAAGGATGAAACCAAAAATGGCACCCTAACGAAATTTTTCTAAGTGTGCAGGACTCTGAACAGCAACAAAGGACTCTGATCATTTTATCAGATACAAACCTTGATCAGATACAAAGTGCTAGAAGATCAGACGCATCTGAGGAAGAAGTGCGCCCAAGAAGTTCTAAATCTATACAAAGACAGTAGAAAGAACCAAAAGCTCTAACATCCACTGGTCTTAGTTCTGATGATCGACAAGACTAGTACCCTGAGAAGCTCTGATGTAACTTCAACATAATCTCCTTCTGACGCATGACTCTGATATAACAAGACTCTGATGAAGATTCTTCAAATCCAGAAAGAATAACGGAAAGAATTTCTCAATATGGAAATGAAGTATTTTAAGAAAGAAGTTATTCAGGGAGACAAAATGGTTATGGCAAGAAACACAGAAGTAATGACATTGAATGCTCATCAAAGACCAATATTTTGCCATCATTCCAACGGTCCTTCTCACTATTATATAAAGGAAAGCCTACCTCATTGAGAGACACAACAATAACGCACAAAAAAGTCATTCATATTCTCTCTCAATTCTTCACGAGTTACTGCTCATACGTGAAAACTCTTGCTTATATATTCTGCTGTAATACTTGCTTACTCTTAGAAGCACCTTCTATTACAAATCTATTTTGCTAAAATTGTTTTTGTTCCTCAAGTGACTCTGCATAGTCTGTATACTTGAGAGGACTAAGAGATTATTCTCTTAGACGTTTGGTTGTATAATCTTTCAAGATTAGTGGATTAAGTCCTTTTTGAAGGCGAAACCACCTTGGCCGGGTTGACTGGAGTAGCTTTGTTTTCTAAGCGAACAAGTATAAAATTTTGTGTGTTTTTATTTTTGAAAAAGCTTTTATTTTCTAAAACAATTCAAACCCCCCTTTCTTGTTTTTCTCACCTTCAGGTATCCTAAAGGAAGTTCTTGTAGCTTAATGCCCTATTCTGTTTCCGATTTTGCAGGGTACAAGTCGAATAAAAAGAGTACTAGTGGATCTTGCCACTTATTTGGAAGCTGCTTAATTTCTTGGCATAATAAGAAGCAGCATAATGTTGCTATTTCTACCACCGAGGATGAATATGTAACCGCCGCTAGTTATTGTGTAGAAGTCTTATGGCTTAAGCAAAAATTATTGGACTATGATTTAAAACTTGGTTGTTGTGATACGGTGAACTGACTTTGTGTTTTTGCTTCGAAAAGCAATGTTGCGGACAGCAAGAGTCGCCACCGACTTTTCTTTTATCCAATAAGGAAAGGCGGAAAAGAACAGGAAAGACCTTGATTAGATTTTGAGTTCGGGAGGTACATTATACAAAGGGAAGGTGTTAGCACCCTTTGTATCCATGGTTATCCATGGGCTCTTAATTGCTTAACTCACTTATGTTTTCCTTGTTTGAGAAAGTGTTTGAGAAAGTGTTTGAGAAATGTGGTGTGTTTAGAAAATATTTTGAAAGGAGAGTTTAACTTTGTAATGATTCTTGTACGAATGTATACAAAGTGTTTATCTCGTTTGATTTTGAAAGATGTTTAGAAAGATATAACTCGGCGATGATTCTGGTGCGAATGTATACCAAGTGGTGATTTTCTAAAAGATGTTTTGAAAAGTGTGAGGTGTGAAAAGTATTTTAAGTTGTGAGCAAGCATTTAAGAGTTATACCTAACCAAGGTCTTTATAGGTATTTCCTATCCTTAGGAGGGTAAAACTGTCCTTACTATTGAGAAGTAAGTAGTCTTATCCTTTGGATGTAAAGGGACATCGTGGGGTCGTCGATTGGTCATTGAAGGCAACATTTGTAAGGATACCTTAGCATTCGAAGGGACGATCATCATTTAATCGTAGGCTACAACGAAGGGTCATCGAGGGACAAAGTCATATATTCGAAGGCAACGTTCGAGGGACAAGGTCATATATTCGAAGGCAACGTTCGAGGGACTATGATTTATCTTGTAGGGACATTGACCTTTTGATCGAAGGGACTATGACTTATCTGTTTAGGGATGATGATGATTTAATCGAAAGGGTCTTTACTAAGGGTATCCCCACATTCGCGGGACATAACCGTAATATCGTAAGGCAACAAAGAGAGGGTTACCCTAGAGGTGCAAGTGTGGAAATGATTGGATTCGGATATATTATCTTGAATTAATTTATCTAAGTTCGATTATTTATCTTTCCATGCAATCCTATTAGCATACATCTAGACAGTTATATTCACAGTACGGAAAAATTAAAGTGCGAAAAATAAGACTACGCTATTACATGGCCTCAGGATGGGGGGTACATAATTTAAAAGGGGATATAAAATATCTAAATCTTAATTAACGAGTACAAAATTAAAAGGGCATACAAAATAATAAAACCTAATTAAACTAAAAAGAAAGAAATAAAAAAAAATTAAGAATGAATTAAGAATATTTTTAGTCTATAATAATAGAAACTTTTTTTTTAATGAATTTATGAAAAAACTTAGACTAAATTGATAGAAATTTTAAAAGAAAAGAGAAAAAAAAATATAATTAGATTTTTATTATTCAAAATAGCCCATTTTAATTAATTAAGTGATATATGAAAATTTAATTAATAAACTAGATTAAATTATATCCTAGTTTAAATAACTAATATAATATATTAATTAGAAAATTAATTAATGGGTTTTATTTTAATAATAGAAAAATAGTGGTGAATTAATTATAGTGGAAAGGGAGTAAACATAGTAAAAACACTGAAAAGGTAAAAAATAGGTTCTGGGGGCTCGAACGTTGCATTGAGGGGGGAGCTACCAACGAGCCATGTTGGTTCATTCGTTATTTATTCGTCTTCGTTAAAATATATATTAATTCTACATGGATTTTTCCATTTTGACACAACACCACCATGCATGTTACAGCTTTCTCTCTTACGGCAAGCTACTTTATTTTTCTCATGTTGTTTCTTTCATGTGAATACAACAAACTGGGGATTTAATTCTTCTAGCTTGCTCACTGTATGTGTGTTGTTCTTATTCAGGCTATGAGTGCTTTATGGTTGCTTCTCTTTTCCCTGCCCATGAATCTTCTTGCTTCTGCCTTGCCTTGTGTATCTTCTTCTGCTGTATCTCTCCTCTTTTTCGTCCTTTTCCTCTCGCTGCAGCCATATGAAGTATTTATAATGGTGTGGATTAGGGTTTAACCTTGCTAAATATTTGGACCCCTTCCTATACTTTAGGGTTTAACCTTGCTAAATATTTGGATCTCTTCCTATACTTTAGGAGAGTTAGGGTTTAACCTTGCTAAATATTTATTAAATACAAATATTATTATAAATAATGAATAATTTAAATGACTTTTAACAAATAAAAATTAATTTAAATTTTAGTTACATAATTGAATTAAAATTTAAACCTATTTCTATTTTTACTTTCATCATTTAAAAAAAATCAAAATTATATTACTTATATCAACTAAAATTATTTTATAATTTATGGGCTTTTAAAAAATGTTACTCTTATAAATAAATTTTATTAAGTAAAAAACGTGAATTACTAAATAAATACTATTTATAAATAACGAATAAATGGAAAATGAGTCACTAAATTATAAAAAATAGTTATTATAATTTAATGAGGTTTAACAAATAAAATTAATTTAAAATTTTAATTATACAATTAAAATTCAAATCTATTTTTATTTATCATTAAATTAAAACTATTTTATTTATATATATATATAATTTATTTATATCATACAGATAACCAAAATTATTATTATTTTTTATATCTGTATCACATAATAAATAAATTAAAATTTATAATTTATATGAGAATGTATGTTAATGAATGAATGCAAATGTGAAATGAATGTCATGCATGAATCAATTTATCATAAAAATTAACAGGCAAATTTTGGGGTATGACAGTTGTGTTTCGATTAAGTGTGATATTACTTATGCTATAAGTCTTACTAAGAATCTAATACTACATTCGTAGACCAAACATATTGAGATCCGACACCATTTCCTAAGAGATCATGTGGAAAAAAGATATGTTGTTTTTTAGTACGTTGACACTAAAAGTTAACTTACTGACATTTTTACAAAACCATTGTAATCGGTGTCTTTCCATAAGATTTGAAGGGATTTGGGAGTCTTAGACTCTTCATGTCTTAAATAGAAAGAGGATTTAGTTTTTAGTTTCATTTCTATATATGTTTTGATTGCACTAGCATCATTTTGAAGCAAATCGTAGCTTTCACCAAACTACAATGATATGTCTCTAACCCTTGTATCTTTCTATGTATTTGTGTAAGAGATATGCAATGGTTTGCTTATTTCCTTCATATCTTACTCATTCATCTCTAGCTTATGTATTTGATTGTTCTAATTTGCATTGAAGTCTTTTGAATGCATGTTGCTAATTATGTGCATTTAAAATCTTGATTACTTATTCATGCATTATTTATGATTTTTAATGCATACATTGATTTACAAGTTTGATCGCTTTGATATTAGTTGTTGAATATTGTGTTGCATGTCTATTTGCATTGTGTTGCTTTTGGAATGTCTATCTTTTTTAAATATAAGATCATTGTTGTTGTATATGCTTCTTAGTTGTTTAGCTCTTATGTTCTTTGGAATTAGTTGTTAGTAGTTTTTTTCTTGGTTTTAGACGCATTTTAAACTATCACTTTTTGATGTTGTCAAAGGAGGAGAAATTGTAATGAGTCTAGAATTGTTTTATACTTTTTATGTTGTGAATATTTTGTGCAATACGCGTTATACTCAAAGGTTGATTCAATTCCAAGTGAAAGTTTGCCAAGCACTAAAAAGTGGGAGATTATAGTTGCACATCCCTACTTTACTCATGGGGAGCTTCTATATCTGATTATTTTGTTTCTTATCTTATCACTTTCATCTTTGTTTTTATTTCGATTCGTTGAGTCTCCTTCATGATTTCACTTCTTGAACTCAAGTTTGAAAAGATTCATTTTTAGAATGCATAAAACTTTGGTTATATTTTATCTTGATCATGATGTTCTTTGATCAACATCAAACTTTAGTGGAATGAAAACATTTTGTGTTCTCGTTAAAGTTTGATTCAAAAATAAAATCTCAAAATGCTTTTGAAAATTTGAAAATTTGAGATTTTACAAGATTGATTCAAATAATCTGGTTTTACACTGAATTTTTTATCATGATCAAATTGGACAGTAGTGGAACACAATCATTTCATTCAAATAAAATTTTGCACTTGATCTGAATCATTTTCCTGGTGACAAATTCTATTTGATTTGATTCGGAATAATATTTGGACATGATTCGAATGAGTCTTTTTTTTCAAAAATTCATTGTCAATTATGTGGCATTTTTTTCGAATCAACTTTTGCATATGATACAAATCACATGGACTTTGATTCGAAACACTCCTTGTCCGATTCAAATTAACTGTAAGTTTTTCAAAAATCAGTTATTTGTTTTATTACACCACACTTGCACATTTGATTCAAATCATAGATTGCTCTTGATTCAGATCTAACTGTCTATTTCAACCATTTTGTGTGCTTAATCTTAAGCGCATATAAAATCTTTTGTCACCATTTCTCATCACAACATTTATCATTATGATCATAACTTTTAGTGTGATTTAGTGAAAAATCAATTTGCTCTGTTTTGAGTGTTCAAAGTCTTGCTATGAAATTCTTGTATCTTCAACTTCAATTGAGTTCAGATATTGATAATGAGACTTCTATAATTGATTGAAGGAGGCACGTACTTGAAACTAATCATTCTTGGATATCTTTTTGAGTTTTTAGGTTGTTAGCAAGATTAAGGGATTGTCAATGGTGGTGACAAACTCCATTAAAAAGAAGTAGGTTCTTCTCTCCAGAATGGCCTTAGTAGTGATTGTGTGGAAGGCTACGAATAAGTCGGAGTTCTTCTAAGATCTTTGGGAAATTTCACCGCTCAAGGAATTAGTAGGATCAAGGGGTTGGAAGCTACACACGAAGGCTTGAAGCATAATTGTTGTTATTGGAAGATTCAAGAAACATATTCGAGTAAAGATTACATGGAAGAGTTTGGCAAGTATATGGTATATAAGTCAAGATCCAAATTAGGAGATCTATTTTCTCAGTTGTATTGTGGATTGGTAATTGTATAAAATATTGGGAATATTTGTCAAATAAAAAGGAACTATGCAGGTTCTAATTGGAAACCATTGAAGAGTTCACATAGTCAAAGCAAGGAGAAAAACAAAATCACTATATATCTCGGTGTCATCTCTCACTCTCTTACTCTTTCATTTAAATATGTAGTGATTGCATGCTTATGGTTTTCAATTCCGATGTATTATATCATTTATTCTTGATAGCAATGTATTACGTAAGAATTAGATTTTGTTGGAATTGTATAACTAGTTAAGCTAGTTTTGTGATTAATAATATGAAGTGAATTGAATTTAGAAATATAATCATTGTGTAAACACCTCTCATACATTACACAATTGAATCAATTCATACCGCGCATTTCAATCATATTAATCTTTGATATTTGTGAAATGATTCGTGTTAACTTGATCAATATTCAAACTGTATAATTTTCATTTTCGCATCAAATGTTCCGTCGCAACTCATTATTTGAAAAACACTCAGATTTTGGAAAACGGAAGTTGAATTTTAAATTTGGGTCTGTTGGTTCTAAGTGTTGGCAGCAATTTTGGTAAAACAAAGAGTGTTCACAAGATGTTATGTGTGATGTCTTAACATGAGATATCCTATGTACCTGCTGGAGTTCAAGAACATGATCATGCAGGACTGTTTCAGAATGACATAATGACATGGCATCTGGTGATGTGTACCTGCTGGAGTTTAAATGAAAGACATGATCATGCAGGATTGTTTCAGAATGTCCTACACAATGTCATGGAATCTAATATGGTTGTACCTACTGGAAATTAAAAATGGAATTATGGAATTATGCAGGATTGTTCCAGGATGTCAGACCCGATGTCATGACATCCTGTACACAGAACATTCAGTATGAATGTCTGGTGTTTTGTGATTGCGCATTTAATGGCAATCTGTTTATGATTGAAGATCTGATTTGCAGGCGCATTCAATCACTGATTACAAACTAATTTACTTATTTTCCAAGGAGATTTAACCAGTTGTCATGAGAAGATTTAATTGGAAAATAGTTTTAGGGTTTTCAAGATGTCCAAGCTCAGCTGAATGCCTTTATAAATAGGACATGGAAAACCTAATTTTATACACAACCAATACTGAGCGAATTATAGAGAGAGAGCTAGGGTTTGTGTCTTGTTTGGTTGTGAGACTTGTAAGCCATTCAATTCATCCATTGATGATTGAATTGGTCTAATTTGTAGTTGTAATTTGTCACTCTAAAGCTTGTAAGCAAGAGTGTGTGTCTACTTGATCAAAGTTGTGAAGCAAGATCAAGTGTGTGTCTTCTTGATCAAAGCTGTAAAGCAAGATCAAGAGTGTGTTTTCTTGATTGAAACTGTGAAGTAAAATCAAGAGTATGTTATTGAAAAGTGATTTCTTTTCACAAGGGATTGTTGTTTAAAATCACAGGTGTGATTGTAGGGAAGTGAGTGGGTTCTCATATCTAAGAGTGCTTAGGTAGAAATTGCACGGGTAAAGATTAGGTGAGAAAGACTGTAACTTGTTGAAGTGTACGGAGAGTCTTTGAACTGATTCTATTTTAGTGAATTTCCTCCCTGGCTTGCTAGCCCCCAGATGTAGGTGAGTTGGACCGAACTGGGTTAACAATTACTTGTGTATCTTGCATTACTATTCTCTATCTTTATTCTGTCTGTATTACTCAGATATTCAGATCGTGACATTATCTTCGACATCTCATATCTGATACCTGAATTTCAGTTGGTATCAGAGCAGGCATCCTGCTCTGGTTCTGGGTGAGATCTAGGGACATTACTTTCTGGTACAATGGAGAGAGATGGAGGATCTGTTCACAGGCCACCAATTTTGGATGGATCCAACTATGACTATTGGAAACCTCGAATGGTAGCTTTCTTCAAATCTATGGATAATAAGGATTGGAAGGTTGTGCTAACAGGCTGGGTACATCCAGTAATTACTAAGGAAGGAGTAGCCACAACTGACAAGAAGCCTGAAGAACAATGGTCCAAGGAGGTGGATGATCTATCCCTTGGAAATTCTAAAGCCTTGAATGCTATATTCAATGGAGTAGACAAGAACATCTTCAGGTTGATAAATAGTTGTGAAGTGGCTAAAGATGCTTGGGACATTCTCAAAACCACTCATGAAGGCACATCTAGGGTTAAAATGTCTAGACTACAACTGCTCACCTCCAAGTTTGAAAATTTAAGGATGAAAGAAGATGAAAATATACATGAATTTCATATGAGCATTCTTGAAATTGCTAATGCCTCAGGAGCCTTGGGAGAGAAGATGTCAGATGAGAAGCTGGTAAGGAAAATTCTCAGGTCACTCCCTAAGAGATTTGCTATGAAAGTGACAGCCATAGAAGAGTCCCAAGACATCTCTAACATGAGAGTTGATGAGCTAATTGGTTCCCTACAAACATTTGAGATGAGATTGAATGATGGTTCAGAAAAGAAAACCAAAAGCATGGCCTTCATATCAAACACAGAAGAGGAAAACAATCAGGATGTTGATAAAGACTTGTCAAATGAAGTAGCAATGCTGGGAAGACAGTTCAGCAGACTATTGAAAAAGATGGATGTAAGATCCAAGGCTAATGTCAAGAACATCTCACCTGACATCAGTAGATCCAACAATGTTGAAAGAAGAGCAAGGTCAGGTGATAAACCCACAGAAGGAAAAGAAGTACAGTGCTAAAAATGTGATGGGTATGGACACATTAGAACGGAATGTGGAACCTACCTCAAGAAGCAAAAGATGAGTCTTGTTGCCACTTGGTCTGATGAGAGTGAAACAGAAGAAGTTGCAAACCTGGTAATTGCCTTGACAAGAAGATGGGGTTCTGATGAAGACTCAAGTGATGATGAAGTAACCTTTGAAGAGTTAGCCTCTACCTACAGAAAGTTGTGTCACAAAAGTGTAGAGTTATGTAAACAGGTTGAAAGCCAGAAGAAGGAAATAAATCAACTTGAGAATGAGAAGGTAGAACACTTGGAAACCATCTCCAAATTAAAAACAGAAGCAGTGGTTCTGAATGCCAAGCTAGATGAAAGTCAACAAGTTGAAAGCCAGAAGATAGTATAGCTGGAGAATAAGAAGGCAGACCATGTGGAAACCATCTCCAAGTTAAAAACTGAAGCTATGTTCTTAAATTCTAAACTAGAAGAGATGACCAAGTATGTAAGGATGTTAAGAAATGGATCTGACTCCTTAGACAAAATTCTCCAAACTGGACAAATCACAGGAGACAAATTTGGCATTAGGTATAATGATTCTAAGCCTGAGAGCAATTACACTGGTTTCAAACCTCAAACCAAACCTAAGTGCATCCATAGTAAAAGTAAACTTGTGATGTCACATCATATGTCACAACATAATAGGATAAGACAACATAAAGGGAAACACCAAAGATGGAGATGCCACTACTGTGGGAAATTTGGTCACCTGAAGCCCTTCTGCTATAAGTTGTATGGTTATCCTAGCCATGTTCAACATCAGATTCACTATCGACCCAGACCTAAACAGCACAGGCCTATCAACAAGAAGCAATGGGTTCCTAAGTCTAATGTCACAAGTCTATTAGCTCACATTCCCCTCAGAGACTCAGCCAAAGAAGAGTGGTATTTTGATAGTGGATGTTCCAGACACATGACTGGAACAAAGACCTGCTAACTGGTCTTCATCATCATGCCATAAGCTTTGTAACCTTTGGTGATGGAGCAAAGGGTGAAATCAAGGGAACAAGTAATCTTGATTGTCTTGGAGTTCCTGAACTTGACAAGGTCTTACTGGTTAAGGGCTTGACTGCAAATCTAATAAGCATCTGCGAACTTTGTGATCAAGGTCTGAATGTTAACTTCACCAAAACTAAATGTCTGATTACTAATAAAGACAGTGAAGTGATTATGAAAGGAATCAGGACCAAAGACAACTGTTACATGTGGAACTCTCAAATTGGTTATTCCTCAAAGTGTACCTATGTCAAAGGAATGAAGACTCTCAAGAGTGATGAAAGATAAGTCTGTGGGAAATGTCAGGCAAGGATGTCACACCAGGAGCTCAGACTTACCATCACTTTCAAAGAAGAAAAGCTCATGATGGCTCAAATAGATAGGAGGTTGAATCATAAGGGTGAATATGTTACTAGTCATATGCAGTCTGAAGTTGGAAAGAGCTTTGTTGAACTTGGGCTACAAGTCAAGCAAATAGAAGGGCCTATGTATCTATCTCAAAGCAAAAGTGCCAAGAGCAATGTTGAGAAGATTGAGATGGAGAGTGAAAGGATACCTACACATTTGAGAGAAGAAAATGGTGTTTATGCTGAAGATATAGCAGATGGTAGCAGCTGTTCTCAACAAGGTTGGTTGAAACTACTGATGATTGCATACAATGTCACACATGATGTCATGACATTGTATTATGACAATCTGGATGCTACAACTATGTCCAAAAACTCTATTCAGCATAGTTGGACCAAGCACATTATTTGCTGTCATCACTCCATTAGAAAATTTGTGAAAGACAAATTCATAGCTCTAAAGCATGAAATGCAATCAGCTGACAAGTTTGCAAGGGATTTGAGTGATAATAAATATGTAAGAGGGAAACTAGGGATTTGGATTCTTGAGAAATTATGGCAATTAATATGGAGTGGAAAAGGTAAAAAAAATATTGTTTTCCCAATTAAAAGAAAGAGCCACACTAATGATAAATCATTCCCTAGCATTGGAAATAATATCTATGCCATTTGCACACGCTACCTGGACACAACTCTTTCCATCTTCACCAAACTACTCAGAGAACCTCTACTAGGGCAAAGAAATTTCTTTCAAAGGTTCAACAACATGTCTCAACATCCTTCATCATATGGGTCAAAACCTCTCATCACGCAAAGACTCCCTCCATGGAGTTTCTAGATGAAGATGTGTTGGACGTCACTTCTCTTTGTGTGATACCCGGTGACGCCCCAGGCCCCTCTTCCACAGCTGGAAGTAAACAAGGTAATATCCCTAATAAATCTCCTCTTTCAAAAGACATGCATTATGTTGATCGTTCCATTAGGAACCTAGTTACTAGGATTCTAAGTGAAGGGCATTCAGTCAAGGGTGTTTCTACCCCTCTGTCCAGAAGAGACCCCTCTCCTGAGGAGGAAACCCAAGCTAAGAAAGATGATGACTCATCTAGATCAGAAAAAGAAGTGGTTGCTGAAGTGTTATGTTCCCTAGGTAAAAACTTACCTAGCAAGAAACCAGCAAGTATGTCTCATGAAACCGTTGAGGATATTGTTGATCTAGAGGAAGAGAGTTCAGAGGAAGAGGATGACACCTTGGTTCATCATGTAAAACCAAGTGCTGCAAAAAAATTGAAGACCAGAAAAGGGAAGACTGTGGATGAAATGCTGACATCCAGGACTAGGAAGAAGACTACTGGTGTAGGACCCTCCAAATCATGGAGCAAAGTAGAGGCTAGGAAGAGGAAAGTCAGAGATAGTTTTGACTCTGAAGAGGATATCAAAGACGATGTCCCAGACATCTCCTCTACAAAAAGGCAGACTGTTAGGAAGTCTCCAGGCAAATTTGCATTTGTGCACTTAGATAACATCTCTTTCCACTTAGAAGATGGTGCTGCCAAATGGAAATTTGTCATTCAGAGGAGAATAGTTGTTGAAAGAGAGTTGGGAAAAGAGGTTGTTGAGGTGAAAGAAGTTATGGAATTGATTAAAGTTGTTGGACTTATGAAGACAGATGTTGGTTTACCCCAATGTTATGAGGGGTTGGTAAAAGAATTTGTTATGAATATCCCTGAGGATATTTCTGAAAGGAGCACCAGGGAATTTTGCAAAGTTTTTGTAAGGGGTATGTGTGTGAGATTCTCACCAACCATTATCAACAAGTTCCTAGGGAGAGGAACTGATGGAGGAGTGGATTTAGAGACTACAGACAATGAGGTCTGTAGGACTATTACAGCTGGCCAAGTTAAGGAATGGCCTAGTAGGAATCACCTATCAGCTGGCAAGCTAACTGTCAAATATGTCATCTTACACAAGATTGGTTCAGCCAACTGGGTGCCTACTAATCATATCTCTACCATCTCCATTGGTCTTGGAAGAATCATTTATGCCATTGGAACCAGGATGAATTTTGACTTTGGAAGGTTTATGTTTGATCAAATTGTCAGACATGCCTCTACCAATGTTGTGAAGCTGCCCATTACCTTCCCATCCATTATTTGTGGTATTATCTTGAGCCAACAACCAGGAATTCTGAGTACTAGTGACATTCCAAGCAGAAGAAAGCCCCCACTATCCATTCATTTTAAGTTGTTTGAGGGAAGTCATGTCAATGATGTTGTCATGACATCTGCCAGAAAGGAGCCTTCATCTCAAGGAAGGTTAATTGATCAGTTGAAGGAAACTTGCAAGGAACTGGATAATGGTATAAGGGTGGCCAAGGCAAGAAAAGAAGCCTTGGAGGTTCTTATTAGGAGTCTAGAAAGGGAAGAAGTGGAAAAGGCAGGTGAAGATTCAGATGCAAATACCTCAAGTGAGAGGTCAAAAGCTCAATCCAGTGGCAACTCTGAAAGCCTTGAAGGCTCTGAAGGTGAAGGTGATACTTCTTCCTTTGATTAATGTTTCCCCCTTTGTGTTGAAGACTGGTATGAAGACTGTGTGAGGTATGTTGTGGTGAAGTCTATGATGGGTGTGCTGTGTTTGAAGACTATTCTGTTGTGGTTGATGTTATGGAAGTTGTTCCCCCTTGTTGTTTGGAAGCTGAATTTTTTATTGTTTTTTGTTTAATTGTGTAATTTGTGGCAGTCCTCATTGATGCCTGTTTGTAATATTTTGGGCTCTTAATGAGTTCCATGGATTTGTTCATTATCTCAGCTATCACAGTTGTGTATAATGTTGGTTTGTATCTCCTGAACAATTATGTTTTAACATGTTATATGTTATAACATCTGATCTGACATTCTCTGTTAGGCTAATTGACATTTATTTTGTCTAATTGGTCACCTTTGGTCAATTTTGACTAAAAAGGGGGAGAAGTGTTTATGTGGAGCTGGAGCTGTTAGGAGATGTATGTGGCTGGACAGATGGACAGCTATTGTTAAACAGAATGTTATTCTGTTTACAGATGTCAAAGGGGATGTCTGATGTGGTGGTGCACAGGTGGTGATGTTGAAGCAAATGTCAGAATAACATTCTGATTGTTACAGGTGTTGTGGTTACAAGTGTTGTTATTATCAAAGGAGATGAATGCACAGATTTAGGGGGAGAAGTAGCACCCTTGTGCATTTGTGTGTCTTACTAATTGCATCCATAACTAGTAATTTTGTTTGTGTTGCACAGATTTAGGGGGAGGAGAAGTACCTTTGTGCATGTGTGTATTACTAGTAGCTATAACTAGTAATTGTATTTGCTTCTGCTGCTGTTTAAACTGTTGTTTAACTGCTGATAGTTTCTCTTGTGAACATAAAAGGACAGATATATGTTTTAGCCAAAATTTCCAAAGGGGGAGTTTATTGGTTCTAAGTGTTGGCAGCAATTCTGGTAAAACATAGAGTGTTCACAAGATGTTATGTGTGATGTCTTAACATGAGATATCCTATGTACCTACTGGAATTCAAGAACATGATCATGGAGGATTGTTTCAGAATGACATAATGACATGGCATCTGATGATGTGTACCTACTGGAGTTTAAATGAAAGACATGATCATGCAGGATTGTTTCAGAATGTCCTACACAATGTCATGGCATCTGATATGGTTGTACCTACTGGAAATCAATAATGGAATTATGGAATTATGCAGGATTGTTCCAGGATGTCAGACCCGATGTCATGACATCCTGTACACAGAACATTCAGTATGAATGTCTGGTGTTTTGTGATTGCGCATTTAATGGAAATCTGTGTATGATTGAAGATCTGATTTGCAGGCGCATTCAATCACTGATTACAACCAGATTTACTTATTTTCCAAGGAGATCTAACCAGCTGTCATGAGAAGATTTAATTGGAAAATAGTTTTAGGGTTTTCAAGATGTCCAAGCTCAGCTGAATGCTTCTATAAATAGGACATGGAAAACCTAATTTTGTACATAACCAATATTAAGCGAATTATAAAGAGAGAGATAGGGTTTGTGTCTTGTTTGGTCGTGAGACTTGTAAGCCATTCAATTCATCCATTGATGATTGAATTGGTCTGATTTGTGGTTGTAATTTGTCACTCTAAAGCTTGTAAGCAAGAGTGTGTGTCTACTTGATCAAAGTTGTGAAGCAAGATCAAGTGTGTGTCTTCTTGATCAAAGTTGTTAAGCAAGATCAAGAGTGTGTTTTCTTGATTGAAACTGTGAAGTAAAATCAAGAGTGTGTTATTGAAAAGTGTTTCCTTTTCATAAGGGATTGTTGTTTAAAATCACAGGTGTGATTGTAGGGAAGTGAGTGGGTTCTCATATCTAAGAGTGCTTAGGTAGAAATTGCACGGGTAAAGATTAGGTGAGAAAGACTGTAACTTGTTGAAGTGTACGGAGAGTCTTTGAACTGATTCTATTTTAGTGAATTTCCTTCCTGGCTTGCTAGCCCCCAGATGTAGGTGAGTTGGACCGAACTGGGTTAACAATTGCTTGTGTATCTTGCATTACTATTCTCTATCTTTATTCTGTCTGTATTACTCAGATATTAAGATTGTGACATTACCTTCGACATCTCATATCTAATACCAGAATTTCAGTTGATATTAGAGCAGGCGTCCTGCTTTGGTTCTGGGTGAGATCTAGAGACAATACTTTCTGGTACAATAGAGAGAGATGGAGGATCTGTTCACGGGCCACCAATTTTGGATGGATCTAACTATGACTATTGGAAACCTCGAATGGTAGCTTTCTTCAAATCTCTAGATAATAAGGATTGGAAGGCTGTGCTAACAGGCTGGGTACATCCAGTAATTTCTAAGGAAGGAGCAGCCACAACTGACAAGAAGCCTGAAGAACAATGGTTCAAGGAGGTGGATGATATATCCCTTGGAAATTCTAAAGCCTTGAATGCTATATTCAATGGAGTAGACAAGAACATCTTCAAGTTGATAAATAGTTGTGAAGTGGCTAAATATGCTTGGGACATTCTCAAAACCACTCATGAAGGCATATCTAGGGTTAAAATGTCTAGACTACAGCTGCTCACCTCCAAGTTTGAAAATTTAAGGATGAAAGAATATGAAAATATACATGAATTTCATATGAGCATTCTTGAAATTGCTAATGCCTCAGGAGCCCTGGGAGAGAAGATGTCAAATGAGAAGCTGGTAAGGAAAATTCTCAGGTCACTCCCTAAGAGATTTGCTATGAAAGTGACAGCCATAGAAGAGTCTCAAGACATCTCTAACATGAGAGTTGATGAGCTAATTGGTTCCCTCCAAACATTTGAGATGAGATTGAATGATGGTTCTGAAAAGAAAATCAAAAGCATGGCCTTCATATCAAACACAGAAGAGGAAAACAGTCAGGATGTTGATAAAGACTTGTCAAATGAAGTAGCAATGCTGGGAAGACAGTTCAACAGACTGTTGAAAAAGATGGATGTAAGATCCAAGGCTAATGTCAAGAACATCTCACCTGACATCAGTAGATCCAACAATGCTGAAAGAAGAGCAAGGTCAGGTGATAAACCCAAAGAGGGAAAAGAAGTACAGTGATATGAATGTGATGGGTATGGACACATTAGAACTGAATGTGGAACCTACCTCAAGAAGCAAAAGATGAGTCTTGCTGCCACTTGGTCTGATGAGAGTGAAACAGAAGAAGCTGCAAACCTGGTAACTGCCTTGACAAGAAGATGGGGTTCTGATGAAGACTCAAGTGATGATGAAGTAACCTTTGAAGAGTTAGCCTCTACCTACTGAAAGTTGTGTCACAAAAGTGTAGAGTTATGTAAACAGGTTGAAAGCCAGAAGAAGGAAATAAATCAACTTGAGAATGAGAAGGTAGAACACTTGGAAACCATCTCCAAATTAAAAACAGAAGCAGTGGTTCTGAATGCCAAGCTAGATGAAAGTCAACAAGTTGAAAGCCAGAAGATAGTATAGCTAGAGAATAAGAAGGCAGACCATGTTGAAACCATCTCCAAGTTAAAAACTGAAGCTATGTTCTTAAATTCTAAACTAGAAGAGATGCCCAAGTATGTAAGGATGTTAAGAAATGGATCTGACTCCTTAGACAAAATTCTCCAAATTGGACAAATCACAGGAGACAAATTTGGCATTGGGTATAATGATTTTAAGCCTGAGAGCAATTACACTGGTTTCAAACCTCAAACCAAACCTAAGTGCATCCATAGTAAAAGTAAACTTGTGATGTCACATCATATGTCACAACATCATAGGAGAAGACAACATAAAGGGAAACACCAAAGATGGAGATGCCACTACTGTGGGAAATTTGGTCACCTGAAGCCCTTCTGCTATAAGTTGTATGGTTATCCTAGCCCTGTTCAACATCAGATTCACTATCAACCCAGACCTGAACAGCACAGGCCTATCAACAAGAAGCAATGGGTTCCTAAGTCTAATGTTACAAGTCTATTAACTCACATTCCCCTCAGAGACTCAGCCAAAGAAGAGTGGTATTTTGATAGTGGATGTTCCAGACACATGACTGGAAACAAAGACCTGCTAACTGGTCTTCATCATCATGCCATAAGCTTTGTAACCTTTGGTGATGGAGCAAAGGGTGAAATCAAGGGAACAAGTAATCTTGATTGTCTTGGAGTTCCTGAACTTGACAAGGTCTTACTGGTTAAGGGCTTGACTGCAAATCTAATAAGCATCTGCGAACTTTGTGATCAAGGTCTGAATGTTAACTTCACCAAAACTAAATGTCTGATTACTAATAAAGACAGTGAAGTGATTATGAAAGGAATCAGGACCAAAGACAACTGTTACATGTGGAACTCTCAAATTGGTTATTCCTCAAAGTGTACCTATGTCAAAGGAATGAAGACTCTCAAGAGTGATGAAAGATAAGTCTGTGGGAAATGTCAGGCAAGGATGTCACACCAGGAGCTCAGACTTACCATCACTTTCAAAGAAGAAAAGCTCATGATGGCTCAAATAGATAGGAGGTTGAATCATAAGGGTGAATATGTTACTAGTCATATGCAGTCTGAAGTTGGAAAGAGCTTTGTTGAACTTGGGCTACAAGTCAAGCAAATAGAAGGGCCTATGTATCTATCTCAAAGCAAAAGTGCCAAGAGCAATGTTGAGAAGATTGAGATGGAGAGTGAAAGGATACCTACACATTTGAGAGAAGAAAATGGTGTTTATGCTGAAGATATAGCAGATGGTAGCAGCTGTTCTCAACAGGGTTGGTTGAAACTACTGATGATTGCATACAATGTCACACACGATGTCATGACATTGTATTATGACAACCTGGATGCTACAACTATGTCCAAAAACTCTATTCAGCATAGTTGGACCAAGCACATTATTTGCTGTCATCACTCCATTAGAAAATTTGTGAAAGACAAATTCATAGCTCTAAAGCATGAAATGCAATCAGCTGACAAGTTTGCAAGGGATTTGAGTGATAATAAATATGTAAGAGGGAAACTAGGGATTTGGATTCTTGAGAAATTATGGCAATTAATATGGAGTGGAAAAGGTAAAAAAAAATATTGTTTGCCCAATTAAAAGAAAGAGCCACATTAATGATATCTTTTTGAGTTTTTAGGTTGTTAGCAAGATTGAGGGATTGTCAATGTTGGTGAGAAACTCCATTAAAAATAAGTAGGTTCTTCTCTCTAGAATGGCCTTAGTAGTGATTGTGTGAAAGGCTACGAATAAGTCGGAGTTCTTCTAAGATCTTTGGGAAATTTCACCGCTCAAGGAATTAGTAGGATCAAGGGGTTGGAAGCTACACACGAAGGCTTGAAGCATAATTGTTGTTATTGGAAGATTCAAGAAACATATTCGAGTAAAGATTACATGGAAGAGTTTGGCAAGTATATGGTATATAAGTCAAGATCCAAATTAGGAGATCTATTTTCTCAGTTGTATTGTGGATTGGTAATTGTATAAAATATTGGGAATATTTGTCAAATAAAAAGGAACTATGCAGGTTCTAATTGGAAACCATTGAAGAGTTCACATAGTCAAAGCAAGGAGAAAAACAAAATCACTATAAATCTCGGTGTCAACTCTCACTCTCTTACTCTTTCATTTAAATATGTAGTGATTGCATGCTTACGATTTTCAATTCCGATGTATTATATCATTTATTCTTGATAGCAATGTATTATGTAAGAATTAGATTTTGTTGGAATTGTATAACTAGTTAAGCTAGTTTTGTTATTAATAATATGAAGTGAATTGAATTTAGAAATATAATCATTGTGTAAACACCTCTCATACATTACACAATTGAATCAATTCATACCGCGCATTTCAATCATATTAATCTTTAATATTTGTGAAATGATTCGTGTTAACTTGATCAATATTCAAACTATATAATTTTCATTTTCGCATCAAATGTTCCGTCGCAACTCATTATTTGAAAAACACTCAGATTTTGGAAAACGACAGTTGAATTTTAAATTTGGGTCTGTTGGTTCTAAGTGTTGGCAGCAATTTTGGTAAAACAAAGAGTGTTCACAAGATGTTATGTGTGATGTCTTAACATGAGATATCCTATGTACTTGCTGGAGTTCAAGAACATGATCATGCAGGATTGTTTCAGAATGACATAATGACATGGCATCTGGTGATGTGTACCTGCTGGAGTTTAAATGAAAGACATGATCATGTAGGATTGTTTCAGAATGTCCTACACAATGTCATGGCATCTGATATGGTTGTACCTACTGGAAATTAATAATGGAATTATGGAATTATGCAGGATTGTTCCAGGATGTCAGACCCGATGTCATGACATCCTGTACACAGAACATTCAGTATGAATGTCTGGTGTTTTGTGATTGCGCATTTAATGGCAATCTGTGTATGATTGAAGATCTGATTTGCAGGCGCATTCAATCACTGATTACAACCTGATTTACTTATTTTCCAAGGAGATCTAACCAGTTGTCATGAGAAGATTTAATTGGAAAATAGTTTTAGGGTTTTCAAGATGTCCAAGCCCAGCTGAATGCTTCTATAAATAGGACATGGAAAACCTAATTTTGTACACAACCAATACTGAGTGAATTATAGAGAGAGAGCTAGGGTTTGTGTCTTGTTTGGTCGTGAGACTTGTAAGCAATTCAATTCATCCATTGATGATTGAATTGGTCTAATTTGTGGTTGTAATTTGTCACTCTAAAGCTTGTAAGCAAGAGTGTGTGTCTACTTGATCAAAGTTGTGAAGCAAGATCAAGTGTGTGTCTTCTTGATCAAAGATGTTAAGCAAGATCAAGAGTTTGCCTTCTTGATTGAAACTGTGAAGTAAAATCAAGAGTGTGTTATTGAAAAGTGTTTTCTTTTCACAAGGGATTGTTGTTTAAAATCCCAAGTGTGATTGTAGGGTAGTGAGTGGGTTCTCATATCTAAGAGTGCTTAGGTAGAAATTGCACGGGTAGAGATTAGGTGAGAAAGACTGTAACTTGTTGAAGTGTACGGAGAGTCTTTGAACTGATTCTATTTTAGTGAATTTCCTTCCTGGCTTGGTAGCCCCCAGATGTAGGTGAGTTGGACCAAACTGGGTTAACAATTGCTTATGTATCTTGCATTACTATTCTCTATCTTTATTCTGTCTGCATTACTCAGATATTAGTGTCGTGACATTACCTTTGACATCTCATATCTAATACCAGAATTTCAGGGTCTATTCACCCCCTAGGCCGTTTTCTACTTCTGTATTCACACCCAACAATTAATAGAGGCGATGCGCTCAACTTGTTTTCATAATCCACCCTAACTGATGGATGAGTCATACCCCCTTGCGAAATGTCTCCTAATTATCTAAAACGTTAGCTGGGAATGTTAATCAATTATTCAATTGGACACACTTACTTCTATTTAATGTAAGTAATGATGGTCTATTTTTTGAGACCTTAAACGCTAGTGCCACATGTTATAAGCATTATGAGTTTTTTCAAAATTATTGGGGAGCCTAAAAGGTCCCTCCTAGTTCTAACTTCCTTATAAAAGTTTTTCTCTTATATTTCATTGCTCTATTTTGCTCCCATGACTTTTGAAAGCTAGCCTGAACTGCAAAATCCTTCTACGCCCTTGATTATTCATTCACAACCTTTTTCCAAGTATGATTTTTATTTTTTATCCCCTAATCTGTAATGAGTATGGTTTAGGAAAAAATGTTCGTGATGAGGTTTAGATTAACGTGTGACTATAGGTTTTGAGGGTTGTAGTCACCCCCTTTGACTATTGCGATAGTGGTGGTGATTTCTTTTTGTTCTATTGTTTTCCTAGAAACAAGAAGATAATGGTTTCCCCTTCTATCATGCTCAAGGATGCAAAGGACATCAGACCTTATAACATTTTTGACTAGCTCGACCTCTATTTCCAATAAGGTGTGAAGGTGTCCTCTTTTGAAGATGAGGAGGCGGTTATTCTGGAGGCGTTCTCGTCGTCAGAGAGGGTGACCACCTTGTCTCCTCCAATCCTCCCTCTCCTTACTTTTATTGATATATCCCCTTTACAAAGGATATGAGGGGTTTCTTTACTTTTCCCCTTTTTATATTGAGGTCATGAGGGTTCTCAATGTCGCGCCCACCCAAATATTCACTAACAATTGGGGATTTATTAGGGATTTTGAGAAGGTATGTAAAGACCTAAAGGCTACTCCAATTGTAAGAGTCTTTTTCTCCTTTTACACCACCAGACTTGCTAAGGGTAGCTGGGTCTCTTTAGATCGTCTGTCGGGGAATGCCCATTTTACACCTCACTCTAATTACAAAAAAAAATTGGAAGGAAAAGTTCTCCCATGTGAGAGGGCGAGGGTATTTTCTTGGAGTGTTAGGGGCTGATGGTGCCCTCTATCCTGGATGAATGATCCTATAGAGATAACAATATATGACAAGAAGTACATCTTGATTTCTTTCTTGACTTGGTACAAATCCTCGGTGTGGTATCCCTTGACTCTATAGAAATTGCAGCATCTACCTAGAACAGAGTCGGGTACATCTTCCTTTGAAGCATACATCGTAGGGATATTGTGCATGGGAATAACCTCACGCCAGATCTGTTCACGTTGTGTGTTCAAGGGCGTAAAGTTCTATGTCGTCTTGCCAACGCAATCTTGTCTTTGATGGGAGAGGTACAATTACTCTTCCTTTAGTTGTGTAAGCCTTCGACTCTGGGAACACGCTCTTTGACGTCTTGTGCCTTCTTATCGAAATTGATTTACTTTCCCTTTATATAACATTCTACTATGGTGACCACTTCCACCAATGAAAGTGTTGGCTTCTGTGCGAGAGAATCATTCAAGTGTTCCACCTTGGGTCCATTTTGGAACACCCCCACAAACATTTCTTGGTTTGGTGGGACGATCCTGATGGTGACTTCGTTAAATCAAAGGAGATAGTCCCTCGGAGACTTTGATTGGCCATGTTGTATATTGAACAGGCTGGTGGTTGATATCTTCTTGTTATGGCTGGCAGCGAAATGGTGCACAAGTTTGTTTACCATCTCCTAATAGATGGCGATGGAGGTACGGGGTAGACTCATATACCATCATAGGGTGGAGTCCTTGAAAATTCTAGACAACAAATTGCACTTTAGGGAGTCAGGAGCTCTGATGATGAGAATCTATTTTTTGATGGAGGTGACATGATCATAAGGATCATTGCATCCATCAAACATGGCCAAAGATGGAGGTTTAAGTCCCTTAGGGACATGCACTTCTGATATCTTGTATGAGAGTGGTTGGGGATCCAACACTTCCATCTCCTATAGGGGATGGGCCTCCTATTATCACTATCTAATGTTATGGATATTGTCCTCTAGTGTTTGATTCTAACACTACTAAAAAATATACCTTTGGTGACACAATATTACAACGACCATTTTTCCATCGTAGTCATATCACATTTTTTACGCGCATAATTGTGTTTATTTTATTAAGAAACTTTTCATCACGGTTCCTAAAAATAACCATGCTCATAGAATTTGGATGACAAGCTTCGAATCCCGCATTAACATTTTTCCATTTTTCCATTTTTTCAATAAAAATAGTGTGTCCCTTCACATTTATTTTTATTTAAAAATTGAAAGTATAAAAACTATACTTGTTTCATTCAACCGTCATTATATGTTCCATATTTCTCCACGGTTGAAGCTTGGAACCATTGTGAAATTATTTCCCACAAAATTAAAACATAACATATACCTTATTTCGTTCATAACACACAAGAGTGCCCTAGCGAACGAGACAATAGCGATAGCGAAATCTTCACCATCTTCATTCATTCATGGAAACAAATATCGTTTATGGAAATGAAGTCATCATCCTTTTCGAATTACAGTACATTTCCATTCTCTCTCTCTCTCTCTCTCTCTCTCTCTCTCTCTCTCTCTCTCTCTCTCTCTCTCTCTCTCTCTCTCTCTCTCTCTCTCTATCTATCTATCTATCTATCTATCTATCTATCTATCTATCTATCTATCTATCTATCTATCTATCTATCTATCTATTTCTCTAAGACACTTCAGAATGTTTATGTTCTTCGCTAGGGTTATTAATTTCTTTTTTTAACAGATAAATGATGCTGGATTTTGATGCATTTCATGAATCAATGTTTTCGGCATTGACATTGTCATGTGTATTGTTCATGTTGCCATGTTCTTGTTGTATTCATATTTTGTGAATATGTTTTGGGGGTTTCCATGTTGCCATGTTCATGTTGCAATTTTGTGAATATGCTTTAGGTGTTGCCATTTTGTTCATGTTGTATTCAAATCATGTGCATATAATCAATCATATTAGGATGTTTTGTGTGTAGCGTTAGCGTGCCATTCACATTAGTCTTTTGATATAAATTTTAGAATTTTTTATGGATCATAGTTGGATGAAAACTGATAGATTAGGTATGGTGTATGAGAATGGAGTTCTTGAATTCCTTGAATACACCAAAAAAATTGTTCCCGACAATAATGGTATTTTTATTATCCTTGTGTTGTTTGCGGGAATATCAAAAAACGGTCAAAGAAAGAAATATTACATCACATATGGTGATGATAATGACATTGTTAGTAAGAAGCATCCTCTTGCTAAAATGTTATGGTACTTGTCAATAATTTCAAGGTTAAAGAGACTTTTTTCTAATGCGAATATCACAAATAATATTAGATAGCATGCATATGAAAGAAAATATGATGGAAACATTTTCCATGTAGCTGATTCTTTGCAATGGAAGAAAATTAATTCATTGTTTCCTGATTTTAGCCTTGAGTCAAGAAGCCTTAAGCTTAGGATTTCCACAGATTTAATGAACCCCTTTGGTAATCTGAGTACTAACCATTCTTCGTGGCCTATTCTTCTCACGATTTACAAACAATCTCCTTGGTTGTACATGAAGCACAAGTATATGATGTTAAGTATGATGATTTCTAGACCAAGACAACCTGCAAATGACTTAGATGTTTATCTAAGTCCATTAATTGAGGATTTAAAACTTTTGTGGGATAAAGATGTTGACGTTGATGATGCATATTCTAGTGAAAAGTTTAAGGTGCATGCAATATTATTTTGCACAATCAACGACTTTCCTGCATATGGTAATTTGGCCAGATATAGTGCTAAAGGACATAAACCGTGTCCTATATGTGAATGTAATACCTATTTTCACCAACTTGAGTTTGGAAAAAAGATTGTTTACCTAAGGAATTAGAAATTTCTAAAACCTAAAAATCCTTATCGTAGATTGCAGAAGACTTTCAACGAAGAGCAGAAGGTTGAAATTGCTCACAAACCTTTAACTGGCGATTAAGTTTATCAACGAAAAGAACACCTTACTGTTGTATTTGTAAAGAATAAAGATGGTCCAATTGAGATTTTTTTTTGGAAAAATAGATCGGTGTTCTTTGATTTTCCATATTGGTCTAGCCCCAATGTAAGACATTGTCTTGATGTGATGCATGTGGAGAAAAATATATGTGAGAGTTTGATAGGAACACTTATAAATATTCTATAAAATACTAAAGATAATAAGAATTCCCATTTAGATATGGTGGGGATGGGTATACGACAACAGTTGGCTCTAGAAGATAGATGAAAAAGATTTTATTTGCCTCCTACATCTCACACTCTTTCTATAAAGGAAAATAATTTTTTTGCAAGTGTTTACATGGTATCAAATTTCCCCAAGGTTGGTTACTCTTCAAACATCAAGAAACTTGTATCAATGAAAGATATCAAGTTAACTGGCTTAAAATTTCATGATTGTCATGTGTTGATGCAACAACTTCTACTAGTGGCTATCTGTGGTATCCTTCCAAAAAATGTAAGAGTAACTATAACCAGATTATGCTTATTCTTCAATTCTATGGATGTATTCTATAGAGTGATACATGAATATATTTAAAGGGTATACGAAGAATCATCACCACCAGAATCTTCGATCTTTGAAATGTATATCACACAAGAAGCTCTTGAGTTTTGTTTAAACTATTCGTCGGAAATAGAGTCTATTGGAATTCCAAAGTCTCGTCATGCGGACATATTTGAAGTTAGAGGTACTCAAGGTATAAATGATAAGTCAATGAATCAGGATGTAGTACTTGAAGAAAATTTCTATATATTGAATAATCTTAGTGTAGTTGAACCATACATAGTGTAGCGGTAAAAATTTTGAGATTAAGCTATCGATTAACTTAACTCACAAAGCAAGAGTCGTCACCACGCTTTTATTATTTCCAAAGAAAAAGGAAAAAAGTACGAACAAAACCCGAAGAAGTTTTTAAAACAAAGCTAATAAAAGAGATAAGGGTTCGGGGGTTAGTTATGCAAAGGGAAGGTATTAGCACCCTAAACATCCATGGTACTCCATGGGAACCTCTTTGCAAATGTGCCTTTTAGTTTAACAATGGGCATTGTTTGCAAAAGATTGGAGAGATGGGAAAAGAAATATCTTTTATGAGTTTTTTGTGTTTGCCAAGACCTTTTAAAGTCTCATGCCTACATAGCAACAAAGTGCAATGGGGAATCAAAACCTCGTAGTTCATGGTAAAAATAACAAAGATGTTTGTTTTGATTTTTTTTATGAAAAGACATTTTGTCATTTTAAGGAGAATACTCAACTAGTCATCCATAAGTATGAGAACTTTGCATCATCATGAAAAGGGCCCCAACTTGGATATGGATCAAGAAGTATGCCACTAGTTCTCATAAATAGAAAATAATTATCATCAATATTATGGAGATGGGAGAATTATATCTCAACTATGGAAATGACTTATGTATAATACCTTGAGAAAAGTTTTAAAAGGAAAAATGCACAAAGGGAACAAAATGATTTGAGTGAGTTATGCATTTTTTAAGTCTTTTGAAATTGGTCTCAATATGCTTAAGATGAGTTAGCTTTTATTAGAAAAAAGGTTTTAAAAATCACTTGACAAAAGTCAAGGTTTATTGAGAAAGTGGTTCAAGTTTAAAAAAAGAAGGTTTTAAAAAAAAAAAAAAAGAAGATTTCGAAAATTAAAGAAGGGGGGAGAAGAAGAGACTATCCTAGGGCATAAAGTAAAAGCTATGGAGGAAAGATATAACCATGAAATAGAAAGCTTTATGACATAGGTCAAGCAAGAATTCTCTCTTTTGGATTAAGCCTCAAGAAAGCCAGAGTAAGCAAATAATAATCCATGTATCAGATGAAACCAGAGTAACTCAACCAAGTCTCCAAAGGAAGTCCAAAGTCAAAGGTACCAGATGGATTCTAAGGTCTCAAATCACAACTCCCAAAGCAAAGGTCAAGATCCTAATTCTAAGTCCATAACTCCATAATGATGCCAAGGATAGTAACCACAAGTCCATGAATCAGGATAACCAAGTTTCTTTTTAGGTTTTTTTCTTATTATTGTTTTCTTTACAATGATATGAGTAAAGTCCAAATGGACAAAGAAAAAAAATCACAAATAATATGATATGGGGTGCTAAATATAAAGTATAAAGTAAATAGCATAAAATAAATGACTTGGAAATAAAAGTTAATACAAGTAAAATGTTAGTAAATGAGGTTAGAAATTATAATGAAGGATGGTTTGGTCATTTTTTGGAGAACACTCAACTATCACCCCCAAGCATGAAAATAATAACTTATACATCATCTATGAGAATGGCTCCAACTTGGATGAAATCAACAAGTATGTCACTAGCCCTCACAAATAGAAAAGGAGCAATATTTTCACACAATACCATGAGGAGTTGGAAACTTACAAACTCTCTTATAAAAATGCCTTTGCTTTCGGGACAAATTTAATATTATGTTAAGAAATCATAATTTTACTTATGTAGAAGTCACAACTATCTGAGGCCGGACAATAATAATGTTTGTGTTAATACATGCTAGAGAAATGATATGTAAATCATTCTCATAAAGTCATGCCACACAAAAAAAGAAAGAAAGGGGATGATCAAGCACAAGGGCTAGGAGGATGGTCCATTACTTCAATCCACACTCCATGACATTTAGGAAAAACTTATGCATCAATCCAAAGTACCTTAAATGATTCATGATCACTTAGAAGGTAGAATTGAAATGATGAAAGTTCATCAAGTACCAATCCACACATCATGAAGAAGATGGATACAAGCCATCTAATTGATCAAAGGGAAAAAAAGAGATGAAGAAAAAGGAGACAAGAGAGGTCACCCAAATTAGACCAATAGTTTAATCAAGTAATCATCAAAATCAATCATCCATTTTGGTGGATTAGGGTTTTCACCCCATCAACACCCAAGATCCGTTGAGTTTGATGAGACTTGAAGTCCAAACCATCATGATCCGAGGCCAACAGAAGTTCATAAGGTCACAAAATATAAAATACAATTAAATGAAATAAAATGCATCAAAATTAGTTTTTAAATGAATTTTAAAATAGAAATAAAGGGGGAAAATCCATAAAGTCCTTCAAATCACCAAGTAAATGGCCAAGAAAATTATGGGAGGATGGAAATAAAATAAGAAGCATATAATCAATTTTACAGAATTTAAAAATGCATAAAAGTATTTTTTTTAACCAATTAAAACAAAGGAGAAAAGAGAAAATTCATGAAAAATAGAAAATCAATTAAATAAAATGTGAAAAAATAAAAATCAGATGAAGAAAAATAAAAGAGAATTTTAGAAATTATTTTGGGATTTTTTGGATAAAAAATGAAATTACTATGAATTTTAAAAGAGAAAAAAATTAAAAATAATAAAAAAATAATAATTAAAATCAGAAAAAACATAGAGCGTTGGATAACGCCTCATTAATTGACATGGCAGATCCAACACTCCACATGTTAGGATACACAATGGAATGTGCTACAAGAAACACACATAATCCAATTCAAATCCAACCAATCAAAACATGTCATTCCTCCAATTTGTCTGGCCAAACTCAGACAACCTGAGAAAACTCCGGTCGTCTTCTCCGGTGAGCTCTCACCGAAGCTTCACCATTTGGTAAATTCAAAACACGAGACCACCACCATTGTGATCCTCTTCTCATCCTGAACTCAGCCTTATGCTCCAAATTCATTTATCTAAATCAAGAAAAGGGAATTTCAGAGAAGTTTCAGAAGCAAGAAAGCCACGAAAAACAAAATTAAATGATGAGCACGATCAATCAACACCATATAAGTTAAGGTAAATTATCAGAGAGTGAATGACTACATTGTGGTAACTTTTTTGAGTTCAAATGATGATCAGAACTACCTTGTCCAGATGGTGATCAGAAGTTGATGAAGCTCAATCTGGTTAAAGCACTTCAGAAGGTCTCAGAGCTTGGGAATTGTTGCAAAAGTTTTAGAGGATGTCGAAGATGCCAATGGAATCAAGAAATTGGATTCAAACAAGCTAAAACTCAAAACACGATAGTTGAATTTTCTGGAAAATTTTCAAGTTGTAGCAGAGATTTCTTAGCTCTCAAAAGCTTGGAAATGAATGCAGTAGTTTCCTCTATTTATAGGGAATGTGTTTGGATCCAAATACGTGTAAATCAAGTTGAATTCGTGCTAAGGGTCAATTAACTTTTGGAGACTTGTTTTAACATGTTTAGGTCCAAAACACGTGCTAATTTGGCTTGGAATTGAGATTAGTGAAGTTCAAAATTCGGGCAATGGTAATTTCTTCAGTTACAAGTCAACATGTTCAACCCAATGGGGCATCCTACTCCAGAGGCTTTTTTATCTAATTCTTTTTGCAATGTGTTAACATCATGGCCAAAGTTACAATGTGCCAAGAAAGGTTACATTTGGATGCTTGAGCATAAAGTCATGTCCTGTTGAAGTTGGCATGAAAAACTGATCATATAACTTAGAAAAATTTGAGTGCTTCATGGCTGAAAATGACCTGTAATGTTTCAATGAATTCCATGGCCTTCCAAGCATATTCTGACCTTGAACCTTGAAGCAAACTTGTAGAGGGCATCACAAATGACATTTTGCAAAAAAGAATCAACCTCATATGTTGAAAATTTAAGAATTTGTGATCTTTGAAAGTTGGGGAAAAGTCACTTGAAAATAGGTCAAATTTCACTAAGTCCATAAATGACCTATAATATCTCCAAACTTTTGATGATCCTCAAAGCGTAATTAGCTCTTGTCATGTAAAGAGAAGTTGTGGGGGATGTTGATAAGATTAATATGCAAAAATAAGCATTCAAAAATGTTGAGAATTATAGGAGTTGTGATCCTTGGAACTTTGACTTCAAAATGTTGACTTTTTGGTCAAACCACTTGGAACAAGCTTGTGTACTTGGACTTTACTTGCATTTCAAAGCACATGGGTGATCATATGAACTCAAAATAAGGTTTCCTTGATTTCCTCTTGATTAATTTGCTCAAAGCTTTAAGTTTGTTATTGAAGAAGGCATGGAAATAAACACATGAACCTTTGACTTTCCTTGAGAAGTAAGCAACAAAACTTTGACATACTCTTGATTGAAAAGACCCACCTTGCACAATAAAGTTAAGGAAAATAAAAAATATTTTTGATATTTTTATTAGTGGTTGGATAAGCAATTAATCATATAAACACAAAGGTAAAACACCAACAAAGAGGTGCTTGGTGATCCCTGGAAGAAGCAAACCCAAAGACGAATAGGGGGAGGATCAAGATGTGACCTTATTTGTGTGCAATGATGAAAATGGTATGTGGGATCTTAGTGTTAAAAATTAGGGTATGACAGATGCCCTTATTTATGTTTCTTCAATTTTGAGGTATGAAGGTTGAAATCTTTGTCTTGACAAGATTGAACAGACCTAAATATCAATGACCCAATTTTTGGCCCTAAGATGCCGCAAATTGCTTATGTTATGATATGAACACAAACAAGGATCTTTGTGGGGAATAACAGCTTCCACAAGGGGACCCGACTGGGGACAAACAAATTTCCGCAGGGGAAAAAGAAAAGACTCAAGAATAACCGTCATTTGGGAAGTAACCAATGTACAGTTAGAGAGTGACCCCAACAAAGATCCAACAGGGAAGACTTAACAAGGCAAAGCTCCACCGGGGAAAATAATTATCAAAGGGAAAAACCCCAACTCCATTAGGGGAGGAATATTACCTAACTATCAACCAAGTGATATCTTAATAAAGGTAATAAGCTCAAACAGAATGATTGCCAACTACCAACCAAGTGGTAACATAACAAAGGCAACCAATCAAAGGTAAGAGGAACTATTACCTACTATCAGTCGAGTGATAGCTTAACAAAGGTAGTAAGCTCATACATAATGATTACCAACTACCACCCAAGTGGTAACTTAACAAAGGAAAACAATCAAAGGTAAGAGGAACTATTACCTACTATCAGCCGAGTGATAGTTTTGCAAAGGTAATAAGCTCAAACAGAATGATTACCAACTACCAGCCAAGTGGGAACTTAACAAAGGTAATAGGCTCAAACAAAATGATTACCAACTACTAGCCAAGTGGTAACTTAACAAAGGCAACCAATCAAAGGTAAGATGAACTATTACCTACTATCAACCGAGTGATAGCCTAACAAAGGTAATAAGCTCAAACATGATGATTACCAACTACCAGCCAAGTGGTAACTTAAGAAAGGCAACCAATCAAAGGTAAGAGGAACTATTACCTACTATCAGCCAAGTGATAGCTTAACAAAGGTAATAAGCTCAAACAAGGACCAAAATTCAACCCAGAAATGAACTGGAGAGAAAACGGTCAAAGAAGACTCAATCTAATGAGGACATGAACTCAATTGGAGATTGATTCCATCCAGATAATGAACTAGAGAGGAACACTTAAACAAAAATCTTCCACGGGGATCAGAATCAGTGGGGAATTAGAAAGGATAACATATTTCTGCTTAAGGTTGACACTCAATTGGAGAGAGGACGCACACACGCTGTAGGGAGAAAAGTTCCAGAGAGCGGGGGTAAGCATCGAGAAATGCAAAATGCACAAATAATCATCATGATGTTATGCACATGCGTATGATTATGCTGACAAAACAAGCAGAAAGGGTCTAAGACTGATAGCATAGTACAATCAGATACTCGACTAATCTCAACAAAATGGAGATGCTGGTAGAGATTCGTTAGGGATTCTACCATTCTTGCAATCTGATACTGGGGAGACTACTATACATGTAACAAAAGAAAATCCGGCCTGGGGAAGTCACTGAATTCCATTCTCCAGGATCTTAACATCCTTGCGATTTCCATTAACATTCCTCTTTTGTATTGAGAAGTGTCGGAGGTACATGAATCTTATCCGCATAAATTTAACACTTATGGCACTTCTTCACATATTTACAATAATCAGATTCCATTGTCAGACAATAGTAACCTGTCCTTGACATCTTTCTAACCGTTGCATGTCCACTGGGATGAGTACCAAAGGATCCTTCATGAAATTCTTGCATTAACATGTTTGCTTGGTGTCTATCCACGCATATGAGCAAGACCATGTCAAAGTTTCTCTTGTACAACACATCTTAATTTAGAAAGAAATTGTCATCCAGTCTTCTCAAAGTATTCTTATCTTTGTTGGATGCCCCGAGTGGGTATTCCTGACTCTAGAGGAAATACTTAATGTCATGATACCAACTATTATCATCTATGACTTCTTCTGCTGCAAACACATGAGCAAGTGTATCAAGGTGCATAATCGTGATACTGGGCGCATCGTTCCAACGATTTACTTTGCACATAAAAGACAAAGTAGCCAGAGTGTCCGCATCTGATTCTCTTCGTGAGGTATATGATGAAACTCTATTTTATTGAAGAAATTTGATAACCTCCTTGCATAATCTTTGTAAGGAATTAAGCCAGGATGATGAGTCTCCTATTCTCCTTTAATTTGATTAACCACCAAGGCTGAATCCCCACACATATCAAGGATTTTAATTCTTAACTTGATGGCCTCTTCAAGACCTGTGATACGAGCTTCATATTCTGCCATATTATTTGTACAATCAAACATCAATCTTGAAGTGAAAGGGATATGATAACCCTTATGAGTAATAACGATTGCCTCAATTTCGTTACCATAAGCATTAACGGATCCATCAAACACTAAACCCCACCGGGATCTAGGCTTTGGTCCTTCTTCAGGCAATAGTTCATCGTAATCTTTAGCTTTAAAATACATAACATCTTCGTCAGGGAAGTCAAACCTGATGGATTGATGATCATCAATTGGCCAGTGAGCCAAATAATTTTCAAGAATACTTCCTTTAATTGCTTTCTGAGTACGGTACTCAATATCATATTTGGACAATAACATATTCCAATGAGCTATCCTTCCAATCAAAACAGGCTTTTCAAAAATATACTTGATTGGATCCATTTTGGATATCAACCAAGTGGTATGATTGATCATATACTGGCGTAAACGTTTGGTAGCCTAGACTAAACCACAACAAGTCTTCTCGAGCATGGAATACCGAGACTCACAGTCTATAAACTTCTTACTCAGATAGTAGATGACATGCTCCTTTCTATCAATTTCATCTTGTTGTCCAAGCGCACAGCCCATGCACTCTTCTAACACAGTTAAATACATAATCAAAGGTCTTCTTTCCATTAGAGGAGATAAGATAGGAGGTTCAAGCAGATATTCCTTGATGTTAACAAAAGCTTTCTGGCAGACCTCTGCCCAAACACAACTTTGATTTTTGCGAAGAAGCTTCAATATTGGCCCCCAGATTGTAGTTGATTCCCCCTTGCGTACCAAGAAGAGGAACATTAGAGAACTCCCCACAACTATCAATAATCTTGATGTCGTTGTAAATAGAAGAATACCAAGTGATGTCATCATTGGTGAGATACATAACTCTTTCGGACCACCTTGAACAACCCTTGTTTTCTTTGAAGATAGGAGACTACGACAAGTGCAAAATAAACCACTTATATAGTAAAGGTGCACAACAGGCAATAGTTCCACCCCCTTGATAAGTCCTATGATGAATGGATTAATAAGTATCACCAAGAAAAGTTGGAACCTAATTTCTAATCAAGAAGATCCTCATAGCATTATCATCAACAAAATTGTCAATGTTGGGAAAGAAGACCAAATTGTAGATGAGTAAGGCAAAAATAGTTTCAAATGCCACCATGCTACCAGCATTAGCAAAATAAAAAGCTTTCTCAATTATAAACTTTAAAGTCAACCCTATGATACCTCCTTTGACAGTGAGATTGGCATCTATGTCAAATTTCCTTAGGTTAACAACTTCAGCAATAACTCGAGATTCTAGAACTCCTTCTACCCCACTAAAAGGAACTCTATCAGAAACTGGTATACCTAAAAGATAAGCATACTCCTGCATGGTGGGCAACAACTGATAATCAGGGAAAGTGAAACACCGATAAATAGGATCATAGAACTGAACCACAGTACAAAGAAGACCATCCTTAACACCATTAGATAGAATAGATAAAAGTCTTCCAAAACAGTCTCTGAAACCCTTAGGATCATCCACAAAAGATGCTAGCTTCCTTAATTCCATGAGATCGGAACATCTAAAATTGTATTTCCGAGTGTTCCTTCTTCCAATATCCATGATCAAAATATCTTCTATGTTTGCAAAAAGAGTCTCTAAGTTACTTGAAAATTGAGAAATATTCTTATGAATGCCATGAGTGCATGATGCAACAATCACAAACAATATCATACAAGGCATACAAACAAGGTCCAAAGGTTCGGAGTCATGAGCATGGAGCCAAGGGTAAGAACCAACCCATAATGTATGTACTAAGGGTATAATCACCTGTAGAACAAGGTTCTAAAAAGTTCCCAGAGTCATAATTCCATCTTTTGGATATTACCGGCTTAAATGACTACTCGTCAACCAATAATATTCTCAAAAGAAACTCGTCCAGGTGTAGTATCGCGTAATAACTAATTCAAGTTTACACCTGAATAGCCACCGCACTACATCCTAAAAGGCCAATATTGGTTAAGGTTTCTAAGATCCTCATCTTCTCGGGCTCTTAGGTTGGAAAAAGTAATGCCAACTACGACTACTCGTGTGACATCAGTAATCCCAAAGGGGCCTCCACTAAGTGGGGGATCTCAATTCAGCTTATTAAGGATTAACTCCACGTAAGCCAAACATGATTATACCACCCTCCTATCATAAGATCTCTCAATTCCAGGTATAGGACTTTCTTACCACACAGAGATCACCAAGCACCAGACAGAAAAAACATATAACAAACAACAACAAACATAACATATTCAAAAAAACAAAGATGGGCTTAACCCACTAGGGATTACTCCCCAGCAGAATCGCCACTTTTTTGTAGTGGTAAATTTTGTGAGATTAATCTATCGATTAACTTAACTCACAAAGCAAGATTCGTCACCACGCTTTTATTATTTCAAAAGGAAAATGGAAAAAGTACGAAAAACTCAAAGAAGTTTTTAAAATAAAACTAATAAAAGAGATAAGGGTCAGGGGGTTAGTTATGCAAAGGGAAGGTATTAACACCCTAAACATCCATTCTACTCCATGGAAACCTCTTTGAAAAAGTACCTTTTGGTTTGAAAATGGGTATTGTTTGCAAAAGATTAGAGAGATGGGAAAAGATATATTTTTTATGTTTTTTTGTGTGTTTGCCAAGATCTTTTAAAGTCTCATGCCTACGTACCAACAAAGTGCAATGGTGAATCAAAACCTCGTAGTTCGTGGTAAAAATAACAAAGAAGATTTTTTTTTATGAAAAGACATTTTGTCATTTTAAGGAAAAAACTCAACTAGCCACCCATAAGTATTAGAACTTTGCATCATCATGAGAAGGGCTCCAACTTGGATAAGGATCAATAAGTATGCCACTAGCTCTCATAAATGGAAAAGAATTATCATCAATACTAAGGAGATAGGAGAGTTATATCTCAACTATGGAAATGACTTATGTATAATACCTTGAGAAAAGGTTTAAAAGGAAAAGTGCACAAAGGGCACAAAATGATTTGAGTGAATTATGCATTTTTAAGTCTTTTGAAATTGGTCTCAATATGATTAAGATGAATTAGCATTTATTAGAAAAAAGGTTGTAAAAATCACTTGACAAAAGTCAAAGTTTATTGATAAAGTGGTTCAAGTTTAAAAAAAAGGTTTTGAAAAAGAGAGAAGATTTGGAAAATTAAAGAAGGGGAGGAAAAGAAGAGACTGTCCTAGAGAATAAAGTAAAAACTAGGGAGTAAAGAACTAACCAAGAAATAACAAGCTTTATGACATAGGTCAAGCAAGAATTCTCTCCTTTGGATTAAGTCTCAAGCATGCTAGAGTAAGCAAATAAAAATTCATGTATCAGATGAAACCAAAGTAACTCAACCAAGTCTCCAAAGGAAGTCCAAAGTCAAAGGTACCAGATGGATCCTAAGGTCTCAAATCACAAGTCCCAAAGCAAAGGTCAAGATCCTAATTCTAAGTCCATAACTCCACAATGATGCCAAGGATAGTAACCACAAGTCCATGAATCATGATAACCAAGTTTCTTTTTAGGTTTTTTTCTTATTAGTGTGTTCTTTACAATGATATAAAATTTAAGTCCAAATGGACTAATAGCAAAAGACAAAATCATAAATAGTATGATGTGGGATGTGTAGCATTAAATTCATGATCATCAAGCTATGGATAAGTTAGACATCAATTAAACAAGAGTCGCCACCGTGCTTTTATTGTTTCCAAGGGAAAAGGGAAAAGTACGAAGAAAACCCAAGAATAAGAAGTTTTCAAATCAAAACTAATAAAATGCTAGAGATTACAGGTAAGGGGGTTGGTTACACAGAGGGAAGGTGTTAGCACCCAAAGTGTCTTAGGTACTTCTAGGGAGCCCTTTTTTGTGTGCATATGTGTTTTTGTACAAATGATGTTTGCAAACAAATAGAATGGAGGGATGAGAAATCACAGGTTCAATATAACAGCTTCACCATGATCATGTTGCAGATGAACTCAGATGGATCTTCAATGATGTATCACATGGAGTTTCAAATTTCAAGCACTTGGTTACATGAAAGTTGGCATTGTCCAAGTCCTTTGCATAGGGAGTATTGCCTAAATTCTAAGTCCAATTGTCTCAGATCAAACCAACAGTCCACACAAGATATTTTTTAGGGTTTTTGTTCTTATTATGTATATTAATGGTCAAAGACCACACAAACAAACACAATATACACAAACAAAATATATCACAAAATATGGTCCAAGTGGACAAAGTGAAAATGACATTAACATAAACAATTTGAATGGTATGAATAAAGCTCGAAAATTAAATTGCATTAAAAATAAATGACTTGAAATTAAATGTTAGTTGTGAATGAGTTAGAAGTTAGTATTGCTTTTGCTTTGCTTTTGTTTTAAGTCATTATTTGGAGAACACTCAACTCACTTATCACAAGCATGGATCCTTGAACCAAGACATCTTCCAAAGGAAGGAAAAAGGTCAAGTTTCCACACAATACCATGAAAGATGGGAGACTTACTGAAATTCTGGTGTAGTCAGAGTTTAGATGTTCTACTCCAAGTAATGACATCTGATCTAACATTGTTACTAATACAGCAAGACAGTTATACAAATTAAAACCTAGTACTGATATGCACACATTCACAGATGTCACGACATCTGCTACTATATCACCATAGTATGGAAGAACACCCAGTTCTGTCCATCTGGTACAAAGACACAGTAGAGATCAACCATAGCACTTACTTCTGTTGAGCCTGCACAATTATCAGCATGATGTCTCAACATTGATTTGAACATCACCTGTTACAGCATTACAGGTTTACCTTATTTTATAACAGACAAAATTATAACATGCAAAAGGTAGAAAACACAAGTCATTGTTAACCCAGTTCGGTGCAACATCACCTACGTCTGGGGGCATACCAAGCCAGGAAGAAGATCCACTATCAGCAGTATTAATTCAGAGTTAAACTCCCCCGTTTACAACTCTTCACTTAATCCCTACCCAATGCAATCTATACCTAGGAACTCCTAGATAGAAACCTCAAGTTTCCATTCCTATCACTACAATTACAATGTAATGCTAAACACCTTGAACTTGCTTCACAACTTCGTTCAAGACCATAATCACTCTTGCCTACAGGCTTTGAGTCACAAATACTCTCAGCTTTGAACACTGAGAAACACATGGTAACCTTCCCACAGATTGGGAGGTTTACCTCACACACACCCCTAAATTTTCATTCTATGAGGCTTACAAAAACCTAGGTTACAATATGCTATTTATAACCTAAGCACCCAACTGGATTTGGGACTTCAGAAATCGCAGCAAACTTCTTCTTTGCTGTTACAAAGTCAGCAGAAAGTTTCTGCTACAAACAAGGTCTTCAATCTAAAATATCTCCATATTTAGTTCCTAAAATATCTCCATATTTAGTTCCTAAAATATCTCCATATTTAGTTCCTAAAATATCTCCATATTTAGTTCCTAAAATATCTCCATTTTTAGTTCCTAAAATATCTCCATATTTAGTTACTGTTTATTCGGATTGAGTCTTCAAGACCTCCACAAATAACGCCACATAGGATTCTAATTCCCACATATTAGTGTGCTAACAAATAGGCTATTTGTTAGGTTCATTAATTGTAGCTTAGTTGTTAGTTTCCTGGATTTTAGATCAGCTGTTGGATTCCTGAAGAATAGCCTGAGAAAAATCCTCAAACAGAAAAGCTAACCATCCTACAATTTAGCATATGCTGTCAGGAATGAATGTCACAACATTCAGTTTGACGTCCAGAACATAGACCATATGCTAAGTCTGTCATTTTCCTGAAAACAGACTCTGCTAAATGTTGTATTGTAAAAGACCAACCAGTCTATACTTCAGTATCAGCTTACAGTAATAAATGTCAAGGCATCCAGTTTGACATTTTCATAATGGGCCTTATGCCAGGTCAGTTATCCTCCTGAAGACCAGACTGAGATACATACTGAAATGTAGCAGAAAACCAATCTGCCTATTATTCAGTATATGCTGTCAATGATGAATGTCATAACATCCAGTTTGACATTCAGACAGTAGGCCTTATGCCAGGTCTGTTATTTCCTTGATAAACAGACTGAAAATAAATACTGAGTTATAACAGAACACCAACTGTTCTATTCCTCAGTATCTGCTGACAGGGATGAATGTCATAACATCCAGTTTGACATTCAGTAGATCCTGTATTAGCTAAACCTGCAGCATACAACTCAAGTATGTCATGACATCAGTCAAGACATCAGAGTACAGTTAGATATTCTAACATACAATGCAGTCAAACAATCATTTCCACAGCATGTCATGACATCAGTCAAGACATTATAATCCAACTAGTGTTTTACCATACAATGCAGCCAATCAAACATCTACAAACTCCCCCTTTGGCAAATTTTTGGCTAAAACACTTTGGCTTCACAACAGAGTCCATAGCAGCGGAAAACACACATCTAGCAGGAAATTAACCTAGCTAATACACTCGGAGTAGCAGCACACTCACACAGATGGAAGTTAAATAAAAACTTCACATAACAGCACACATACAGAAGTTAAATAAAAACTTCTAATTTCAGCACACATACACATACTCACACTCATATAAGCGGAACCTCAGCTACAACACTACCTCTGGATTAGAGGATCTTCAATATCTGTTTAGCAAAACACTCTGTTGTCCTGGGGCATCACAGGTGTTACTCCCCTTTTTTGTCAAAAATGTTGCCAAAGCAACACTTTAAATTACAGACCAACATAAACAGAATTACACACAAATGACAGATACACAATCTTGATTTTACTTCATAGTTTCAATCAAGAACACCCCCTCTTGATCTTGCTTTACAGCTTTGATCAAGACACTACCCACTTGATCTTGCTTCACAACTTTGATCAAGTAGTCACACACTGTCTTCACAGCAGGTATATCAGGTGCCATACCTTGTTATCTGAGAGCACATAGACCACAAGCTTGATGATTACTTGCAGCACAAAGACAGAACTCCCCCTGCCATGAACAACCAACTCTCCTCTTGAAACTTGGAGATCACACATGAACATATCCAACACCCCAAAGTTGGACCTTCACATATTTCCTGATTCAAAGAGAACCCAGACCACTTGATGAATGGAAAACATAAGACTCATCTTCATGTCTTCAAGAGCACACCCTCTGTTCAACCCTCTTGGCTGAACACATCCACACTCTGTGTTAATCTCTCTTCTAACCAGAACAGAAAACCACTTCACAAAATGTTCTAACATTCGTTAGGACATCCTTCACAACATAAAAAGGAACACCATCTGATAATCTTCAGATATCACTGAGTCACCAGCTTAATCCAAAAGAACCCAGACATAAATTGGGACATATACATTCTCATCCCATTACGAGAGATAATCTTCCATAGATAGCTCAGAGCTCCTACCACAAGCTCCAAGAGATGAATAGAACACACCTCCTTTTGTCTTCAACTTACTACTTTTCTGCTCAAAAGTAATTTGTCTCAGACTTTCCTCAAGAATAATCAGCTGCCATATGTGGGTTATCTTGATTCTTCGAACTCACTTCTGAGATAGACCAAATGCCACTGGTTGATTACCTCATTCATGAATCCTCATATGAAAAAGTCAAATGCCATTCTTTGACCTCTCCACGTCTATCAGACCTCTCCCAAAGATATTCTGACCTTCCAAGTGAGACTTGAACTTCAAGCTACATGTTGAACAAAACTTAGATTTTCTAAGACATGAACATGTAACATCCTTTCTATCCAGCAACTCCAAAGAACTGCAACGAGGACGACCTTTTTGAAGTATCCAATCTACAACCCTGTAGACCCTTCTATCTCAAGTTGATGTGCCACTTCACCAACTAAGAATCTGATGTTGAACCAAATGTCACAACATTGTGTTTTGACATCTAGTTGTTGACTTCAGCTCCTTCTTCTGCCACTTGAAAGAACTTCCTCCCTTCACAGAACAAGAGTTCAATGTTCTCATAGACTTGATTGTGGAACCAGGTTTGAGTAAACACCCTCCATCCTGCAGGTTTGCAGTTAAGTCATCCAAGCTCACACCTTGATGAATCCCTGCTTCTTCTCCAAAGACATTAGGCACTCTGATGCATGAGTCTTCAGAAGGACCAGTTAGAAACTAACCCTTCAACTATACCAAGGATTCCACTTCCTAAATCAAGGTTGTTTCCATGATGTTAAGAGTGCTGCCACTTGTTCTTAACTTCACAGTGTGCATTAGCCAATGCACTTCCTTACTTAGATCAGAGATAAACTGATCCAAGTAACCACCATCAAGACTATGATGTCTTCTTCTTCTTGTACACACCAAGGCTGAACATGTTTCTTGCCAGGAAACCTTTTCAGAGATCATATGCTTTTGCTGCCACCAAAGAGATAGATCAGAAATCAATGTACTATCCTTCCTGTGATTCTGCACAGGGTCTTGAAGAAGACATGTTCCAACATCTTTAAGAACATCAGTTATCTTGAGCTCCAAGGATAATCAATTAAATACTTGTACTTGGCACAAGTTGACATTGATCTTAAATCCTCTCCCAATATTCCTTTCAGATACTTCCACCATAAGACTACTTTGAAAATACTCTTCTAGTGTCACATCTTCTGCTTGCAAGCACTTCAACAGTTTTGAAAATCTTCTCAGATTAAATTCACCCTTAGGAATGAGAGAGATGAATTCTTCCTTGCAAATGTGTCACACAACCACCAGAACCCATGTGACACAGGTCAACAGCCAACCAGACCCTAGGCTGACCAAATGTGAGGAGGTTAACCAAAACTCCCCCTCAAATTAACAATCATGGAAACTTCACACCAATATCCATGCATTGTACAGACATGTCTCAACATGACATACACCATCCCTACCAGTGGCACCTAACTATATGAGTTATACCTATACATACTCCAATCACACCAATCAGACTTCAGCTGACCATAAGTACTAGTGAAAAACACCCAGTCAATAGTAGATATGCATTTCCAGAGCATACTACCTCAACCAACCTCTGAATCTTCATATTCTCACTCCTTGAAGGAACTGCCACTTCTGAGCGAGGTGTTTGAAAAACAAGATTCATGGTCCCAATCCTCTTAAATGAAATAGCAATCAGGTTACCCCATTATTGACTTCTAACATCCAGGGGACTTGTCTTCCAACACAACATAGGACTTCAGGGAACAACTATCCAACCTTGATCAATCTACAGGAATAAGACAATCGGCAGGAAATTGCACAATGTCACATCTCAACCAGCTCCACTTCTAGAGATCAGACTTCTAACAGTGACCTTCTTGAGCACACACACAGTTGACCCTACCCTTGTCAACTTAGCACACACAGATGTCTCCTCTTCCAGGTCAGGAGTAGGTTCCAAACAAAAGTATCCCTTTGTTTGACACCTAAAAACATCTGTTCTTCAACCAGCAGCTGCATACTTGTTGAACAACATGTTCTAACATCACATAGAGCATTGGTTCCACCTCCTTGGAACAAACCCTCCTTGAAAGTCTTCAAGGTCTTCATATACACTACCCAAGAGTGTAAAAGAATCAGTGATCAGGTGATTCTTACCATCCTGAAGAGAGAACGTCATGATGGGTGGACTTGAGGAGACTCAAGTATCTTTGACATCTTCAGTAGGTTATGATGAAATCTTGAATACAGTAGCCTTTCATCCACAAGAGGAGAAACTACATCAGAGTTTGAGTTTTGCCAGGTATTATGCAACGGAAATCATAATACAACTCAACTTATGAACACACCCTTCACCAGATCAGCCTCCAAGAACATACCAGGCTTGAATATGATTCAATACTAGCACAGCTGTCCCACACATAGGCCAATTGCCAACCACTAGAGACCGGTACCCATAGTTCCTATCATGAATAGTCCATCCACCTACTTCAAGGGACCATTCAGGGAACTCACAGAACCTTCCACGGGTTCCAACATCAGTACTAATATAACTCCTTGCAAGATACCAGAAAGTATCACCCATGGATCTCATCCAGAAACAGAACAGGATGCCTGCTCTGATACCATTTGAAATTCTGGTGTAGTCAGAGTTTAGATGTTCTACTCCAAGTAATGACATATGATCTAACATTGTTACTAATACAGCAAGACAGTTATACAAATTAAAACCTAGTACTGATATGCACACATTCACAGATGTCACGACATCTGCTACTATATCACCATAGTATGGAAGAACACCCAGTTCTGTCCATCTGGTACAAAGACACAGCAGAGATCAACCATAGCACTTACTTCTGTTGAGCCTGCACAGTTATCAGCATGATGTCTCAACATTGATTTGAACATCACCTGTTACAGCATTACAGGTTTACCTTATTTTATAACAGACAAAATTATAACATGCAGAAGGTAAAAAAACACAAGTAATTGTTAACCCAGTTCGGTGCAACATCACCTACGTCTGGGGGCATACCAAGCCAGGAAGAAGATCCACTATCAGCAGTATTAATTCAGAGTTAAACTCCCCCGTTTACAACTCTTCACTTAATCCCTACCCAATGCAATCTATACCTAGGAACTCCTAGATAGAAACCTCCAGTTTCCATTCCTATCACTACAATTACAATGTAATGCTAAACACCTTGAACTTGCTTCACAGCTTCGTTCAAGACCATAATCACTCTTGCCTACAGGCTTTGAGTCACAAATACTCTCAGCTTTGAACACTGAGAAACACATGGTAACCTTCCCACAGATTGGGAGGTTTACCTCACACACACCCCTAAATTTTCATTCTATGAGGATTACAAAAACCTAGGTTACAATATGCTATTTATAACCTAAGCACCCAACTGGATTTGGTACTTCAGAAATCGCAGCAAACTTCTTCTTTGCTGTTACAAAGTCAGCAGAAAGTTTCTGCTACAAACAAGGTCTTCAATCTAAAATATCTCCATATTTAGTTCCTAAAATATCTCCATATTTAGTTCCTAAAATATCTCCATATTTTGTTCCTAAAATATCTCCATATTTAGTTCCTAAAATATCTCCATATTTAGTTACTATTTATTCTGATTGAGTCTTCAAGACCTCCACAAATAACGCCACATAGGATTCTAATTCCCACATATTAGTGTGCTAACAAATAGGCTATTTGTTAGGTTCATTAATTGTAGCTCAGTTGTTAGTTTCCTGGATTTTAGATCAGCTGTTGGATTCCTGAAGAATAGTCTGAGAAAAATCCTCAAACAGAAAAGCTAACCATCCTACAATTTAGCATATGCTGTCAGGAATGAATGTCACAACATTCAGTTTGACGTCCAGAACATAGACCATATGCTAAGTCTGTTATTTTCCTGAAAATAGACTGTGCTAAATGCTGTATTGTAAAAGACCAACCAGTCTATACTTTAGTATCAGCTTACAGTAATAAATGTCAAGACATCCAGTTTGACATTTTCACAATGGGCCTTATGCCAGGTCAGTTATCCTCCTGAAGACCAGACTGAGATACATACTGAAATGTAGCAGAAAACCAATCTGCCTATTATTCAGTATATGCTGTCAATGGTGAATGTCATAACATCCAGTTTGACATTCAGACAGTAGGCCTTATGCCAGGTCTGTTATTTCCTTGATAAACAGACTGAAAATAAATACTGAGTTATAACAGAACACCAACTGTTCTATTCCTCAGTATCTGCTGACAGGGATGAATGTCATAACATCCCGTTTGACATTCAGTAGATCCTGTATTAGCTAAACCTGCAGCATACAACTCAAGTATGTCATGACATCAGTCAAGACATCAGAGTACAGTTAGATATTCTAACATACAATGCAGTCAAACAATCATTTCCACAGCATGTCATGACATCAGTCAAGACATTATAATCCAACTAGTGTTTTACCATACAATGCAGCCAATCAAACATCTACAAACTCCCCCTTTGGCAAATTTTTGGCTAAAACACTTTGGCTTCACAACAGAGTCCATAGCAGCGGAAAACACACATCTAGCAGGAAATTAACCTAGCTAATACACTCAGAGTAGCAGCACACTCACACAGATGGAAGTTAAATAAAAACTTCACATAACAGCACACATACAGAAGTTAAATAAAAACTTCTTATTTCAGCACACATACACATACTCACACTCATAGAAGCGGAACCTCAGCTACAGCACTACCTCTGGATTAGAGGATCTTCAATATCTGTTTAGCAAAACACTCTGTTGTCCTGGGGCATCACAGGTGTTACTCCCCTTTTTTGTCAAAAATGTTGCCAAAGCAACACTTTAAATTACAAACCAACATAAACAGAATTACACACAAATGACAGATACACAATCTTGATTTTACTTCACAGTTTCAATCAAGAATACCCCCTCTTGATCTTGCTTTACAGCTTTGATCAAGACACTACCCACTTGATCTTGCTTCACAACTTTGATCAAGTAGTCACACACTGTCTTCACAGCAGGTATATCAGGTGTCATACCTTGTTATCTGAGAGCACATAGACCACAAGCTTGATGATTACTTGCAGCACAAAGACAGAACTCCCCCTGTCATGAACAACCAACTCTCCTCTTGAAACTTGGAGATCACACATGAACATATCCAACACCCCAAAGTTGGACCTTCACATACTTCCTGATTCAAAGAGAACCCAGACCACTTGATGAATGGAAAACATAAGACTCATCTTCATGTCTTCAAGAGCACACCCTTTGTTCAACCCTCTTGGCTGAACACATCCACACTCTGTGTTAATCTCTCTTCTAACCAGAACAGAAAACCACTTCACAAAATGTTCTAACATTCGTTAGGACATCCTTCACAACATAAAAAGGAACACCATCTGATAATCTTCAGATATCATTGAGTCACCAGCTTAATCCAAAAGAACCCAGACATAAATTGGGACATATACATTCTCATCCCATTACGAGAGATAATCTTCCATAGATAGCTCAGAGCTCCTACCACAAGCTCCAAGAGATGAATAGAACACACCTCCTTTTGTCTTCAACTTACTACTTTTCTGCTCAAAAGTAATTTGTCTCAGACTTTCCTCAAGAATAATCAGCTGCCATATGTGGGTTATCTTGATTCTTCGAACTCACTTCTGAGATAGACCAAATGCCACTGGTTGATTACCTCATTCATGAATCCTCATATGAAAAAGTCAAATGCCATTCTTTGACCTCTCCACGTCTATCAGACCTCTCCCAAAGATATTCTGACCTTCCAAGTGAGACTTGAACTTCAAGCTACATGTTGAACAAAACTTAGATTTTCTAAGACATGAACATGTAACATCCTTTCTATCCAGCAACTCCAAAGAACTACAACGAGGACGACCTTTTTGAAGTATCCAATCTACAACCCTGTAGACCCTTCTATCTCAAGTTGATGTGCCACTTCACCAACTAAGAATCTGATGTTGAACCAAATGTCACAACATTGTGTTTTGACATCTAGTTGTTGACTTCAGCTCCTTCTTCTGCCACTTGAAAGAACTTCCTCCCTTCATAGAACAAGAGTTCAATGTTCTCATAGACTTGATTGTGGAACCAAGTTTGAGTAAACACCCTCCATCCTGCAGGTTTGCAATGAAGTCATCCAAGCTCACACCTTGATGAATCCCTGCTTCTTCTCCAAAGACATCAGACACTCTGATGCATGAGTCTTCAGAAGGACCAGTTAGAAACTAACCCTTCAGCTATACCAAGGATTCCACTTCCTAAATCAAGGTTGTTTCCATGATGTTAAGAGTGCTGCCACTTGTTCTTAACTTCACAGTGTGCATTAGCCAATGCACTTCCTTACTTAGATCAGAGATAAACTGATCCAAGTAACCACCATCAAGACTATGATGTCTTCTTCTTCTTGTACACACCAAGGCTGAACATGTTTCTTGCCAGGAAACCTTTTCAGAGATCATATGCTTTTGCTGCCACCAAAGAGATAGATCAGAAACCAATGTACTATCCTTCCTGTGATTCTGCACAGGGTCTTGAAGAAGAGATGTTCCAACATCTTTAAGAACATCAGTTATCTTGAGCTCCAAGGATAATCAATTAAATACTTGTACTTGGCACAAGTTGACATTGATCTTAAATCCTCTCCCAATATTCCTTTCAGATACTTCCACCATAAGACTACTTTGAAAATACTCTTCTAGTGTCACATCTTCTGCTTGCAAGCACTTCAACAGTTTTGAAAATCTTCTCAGATTAAATTCACCCTTAGGAATGAGAGAGATGAATTCTTCCTTGCAAATGTGTCACACAACCACCAGAACCCATGTGACACAGGTCAACAGCCAACCAGACCCTAGGCTGACCAAATGTGAGGAGGTTAACCAAAACTCCCCCTCAAATTAACAATCATGGAAACTTCACACCAATATCCATGCATTGTACAGACATGTCTCAACATGACATACACCATCCCTACCAATGGCACCTAACTCTATGAGTTATACCTATACATACTCCAATCACACCAATCAGACTTCAGCTGACCATAAGTACTAGTGAAAAACAACACCAGTCAATAGTAGATATGCATTGCCAGAGCATACTACCTCAACCAACCTCTGAATCTTCATATTCTCACTCCTTGAAGGAACTGCCACTTCTGAGCGAGGTGTTTGAAAAACAAGATTCATGGTCCCAATCCTCTTAAATGAAATAGCAATCAGGTTACCCCATTATTGACTTCTAACATCCAGGGGACTTGTCTTCCAACACAACATAGGACTTCAGGGAACAACTATCCAACCTTGATCAATCTACAGGAATAAGACAATCGGCAGGAAATTGCACAATGTCACATCTCAACCAGCTCCACTTCTAGAGATCAGACTTCTAACAGTGACCTTCTTGAGCACACACACAGTTGACCCTACCCTTGTCAACTTAGCACACACAGATGTCTCCTCTTCCAGGTCAGGAGTAGGTTCCAAACAAAAGTATCCCTTTGTTTGACACCTAAAAACATCTGTTCTTCAACCAGCAGCTGCATACTTGTTGAACAACATGTTCTAACATCACATAGAGCATTGGTTCCACCTCCTTGGAACAAACCCTCCTTGAAAGTCTTCAAGGTCTTCATATACACTACCCAAGAGTGTAAAAGAATCAGTGATCAGGTGATTCTTACCATCCTGAAGAGAGAACGTCATGATGGGTGGACTTGAGGAGACTCAAGTATCTTTGACATCTTCAGTATGTTATGATGAAATCTTGAATACAGTAGCCTTTCATCCACAAGAGGAGAAACTACATCAGAGTTTGAGTTTTGCCAGGTATTATGCAACGGAAATCATAATACAACTCAACTTATGAACACACCCTTCACCAGATCAGCCTCCAAGAACATACCAGGCTTGAATATGATTCAATACTAGCACAGCTGTCCCACACATAGGCCAATTGCCAACCACTAGAGACCGGTACCCATAGTTCCTATCATGAATAGTCCATCCACCTACTTCAAGGGACCATTCAGGGAACTCACAGAACCTTCCACGGGTTCCAACATCAGTACTAATATAACTCCTTGCAAGATACCAGAAAGTATCACCCATGGATCTCATCCAGAAACAGAACAGGATGCCTGCTCTGATACCATTTGAAATTCTGGTGTAGTCAGAGTTTAGATGTTCTACTCCAAGTAATGACATATGATCTAACATTGTTACTAATACAGCAAGACAGTTATACAAATTAAAACCTAGTACTGATATGCACACATTCACAGATGTCACGACATCTGCTACTATATCACCATAGTATGGAAGAACACCCAGTTCTGTCCATCTGGTACAAAGACACAGCAGAGATCAACCATAGCACTTACTTCTGTTGAGCCTGCACAGTTATCAGCATGATGTCTCAACATTGATTTGAACATCACCTGTTACAGCATTACAGGTTTACCTTATTTTATAACAGACAAAATTATAACATGCAGAAGGTAAAAAAAAACACAAGTAATTGTTAACCCAGTTCGGTGCAACATCACCTACGTCTGGGGGCATACCAAGCCAGGAAGAAGATCCACTATCAGCAGTATTAATTCAGAGTTAAACTCCCCCGTTTACAACTCTTCACTTAATCCCTACCCAATGCAATCTATACCTAGGAACTCCTAGATAGAAACCTCCAGTTTCCATTCCTATCACTACAATTACAATGTAATGCTAAACACCTTGAACTTGCTTCACAGCTTCGTTCAAGACCATAATCACTCTTGCCTACAGGCTTTGAGTCACAAATACTCTCAGCTTTGAACACTGAGAAACACATGGTAACCTTCCCACAGATTGGGAGGTTTACCTCACACACACCCCTAAATTTTCATTCTATGAGGATTACAAAAACCTAGGTTACAATATGCTATTTATAACCTAAGCACCCAACTGGATTTGGTACTTCAGAAATCGCAGCAAACTTCTTCTTTGCTGTTACAAAGTCAGCAGAAAGTTTCTGCTACAAACAAGGTCTTCAATCTAAAATATCTCCATATTTAGTTCCTAAAATATCTCCATATTTAGTTCCTAAAATATCTCCATATTTTGTTCCTAAAATATCTCCATATTTAGTTCCTAAAATATCTCCATATTTAGTTACTATTTATTCTGATTGAGTCTTCAAGACCTCCACAAATAACGCCACATAGGATTCTAATTCCCACATATTAGTGTGCTAACAAATAGGTTATTTGTTAGGTTCATTAATTGTAGCTCAGTTGTTAGTTTCCTGGATTTTAGATCAGCTGTTGGATTCCTGAAGAATAGTCTGAGAAAAATCCTCAAACAGAAAAGCTAACCATCCTACAATTTAGCATATGCTGTCAGGAATGAATGTCACAACATTCAGTTTGACGTCCAGAACATAGACCATATGCTAAGTCTGTTATTTTCCTGAAAATAGACTGTGCTAAATGCTGTATTGTAAAAGACCAACCAGTCTATACTTTAGTATCAGCTTACAGTAATAAATGTCAAGACATCCAGTTTGACATTTTCACAATGGGCCTTATGCCAGGTCAGTTATCCTCCTGAAGACCAGACTGAGATACATACTGAAATGTAGCAGAAAACCAATCTGCCTATTATTCAGTATATGCTGTCAATGGTGAATGTCATAACATCCAGTTTGACATTCAGACAGTAGGCCTTATGCCAGGTCTGTTATTTCCTTGATAAACAGACTGAAAATAAATACTGAGTTATAACAGAACACCAACTGTTCTATTCCTCAGTATCTGCTGACAGGGATGAATGTCATAACATCCCGTTTGACATTCAGTAGATCCTGTATTAGCTAAACCTGCAGCATACAACTCAAGTATGTCATGACATCAGTCAAGACATCAGAGTACAGTTAGATATTCTAACATACAATGCAGTCAAACAATCATTTCCACAGCATGTCATGACATCAGTCAAGACATTATAATCCAACTAGTGTTTTACCATACAATGCAGCCAATCAAACATCTACAAACTCCCCCTTTGGCAAATTTTTGGCTAAAACACTTTGGCTTCACAACAGAGTCCATAGCAGCGGAAAACACACATCTAGCAGGAAATTAACCTAGCTAATACACTCAGAGTAGCAGCACACTCACACAGATGGAAGTTAAATAAAAACTTCACATAACAGCACACATACAGAAGTTAAATAAAAACTTCTTATTTCAGCACACATACACATACTCACACTCATAGAAGCGGAACCTCAGCTACAGCACTACCTCTGGATTAGAGGATCTTCAATATCTGTTTAGCAAAACACTCTGTTGTCCTGGGGCATCACAGGTGTTACTCCCCTTTTTTGTCAAAAATGTTGCCAAAGCAACACTTTAAATTACAAACCAACATAAACAGAATTACACACAAATGACAGATACACAATCTTGATTTTACTTCACAGTTTCAATCAAGAATACCCCCTCTTGATCTTGCTTTACAGCTTTGATCAAGACACTACCCACTTGATCTTGCTTCACAACTTTGATCAAGTAGTCACACACTGTCTTCACAGCAGGTATATCAGGTGTCATACCTTGTTATCTGAGAGCACATAGACCACAAGCTTGATGATTACTTGCAGCACAAAGACAGAACTCCCCCTGTCATGAACAACCAACTCTCCTCTTGAAACTTGGAGATCACACATGAACATATCCAACACCCCAAAGTTGGACCTTCACATACTTCCTGATTCAAAGAGAACCCAGACCACTTGATGAATGGAAAACATAAGACTCATCTTCATGTCTTCAAGAGCACACCCTTTGTTCAACCCTCTTGGCTGAACACATCCACACTCTGTGTTAATCTCTCTTCTAACCAGAACAGAAAACCACTTCACAAAATGTTCTAACATTCGTTAGGACATCCTTCACAACATAAAAAGGAACACCATCTGATAATCTTCAGATATCATTGAGTCACCAGCTTAATCCAAAAGAACCCAGACATAAATTGGGACATATACATTCTCATCCCATTACGAGAGATAATCTTCCATAGATAGCTCAGAGCTCCTACCACAAGCTCCAAGAGATGAATAGAACACACCTCCTTTTGTCTTCAACTTACTACTTTTCTGCTCAAAAGTAATTTGTCTCAGACTTTCCTCAAGAATAATCAGCTGCCATATGTGGGTTATCTTGATTCTTCGAACTCACTTCTGAGATAGACCAAATGCCACTGGTTGATTACCTCATTCATGAATCCTCATATGAAAAAGTCAAATGCCATTCTTTGACCTCTCCACGTCTATCAGACCTCTCCCAAAGATATTCTGACCTTCCAAGTGAGACTTGAACTTCAAGCTACATGTTGAACAAAACTTAGATTTCCTAAGACATGAACATGTAACATCCTTTCTATCCAGCAACTCCAAAGAACTACAACGAGGACGACCTTTTTGAAGTATCCAATCTACAACCCTGTAGACCCTTCTATCTCAAGTTGATGTGCCACTTCACCAACTAAGAATCTGATGTTGAACCAAATGTCACAACATTGTGTTTTGACATCTAGTTGTTGACTTCAGCTCCTTCTTCTGCCACTTGAAAGAACTTCCTCCCTTCATAGAACAAGAGTTCAATGTTCTCATAGACTTGATTGTGGAACCAAGTTTGAGTAAACACCCTCCATCCTGCAGGTTTGCAATGAAGTCATCCAAGCTCACACCTTGATGAATCCCTGCTTCTTCTCCAAAGACATCAGACACTCTGATGCATGAGTCTTCAGAAGGACCAGTTAGAAACTAACCCTTCAGCTATACCAAGGATTCCACTTCCTAAATCAAGGTTGTTTCCATGATGTTAAGAGTGCTGCCACTTGTTCTTAACTTCACAGTGTGCATTAGCCAATGCACTTCCTTACTTAGATCAGAGATAAACTGATCCAAGTAACCACCATCAAGACTATGATGTCTTCTTCTTCTTGTACACACCAAGGCTGAACATGTTTCTTGCCAGGAAACCTTTTCAGAGATCATATGCTTTTGCTGCCACCAAAGAGATAGATCAGAAACCAATGTACTATCCTTCCTGTGATTCTGCACAGGGTCTTGAAGAAGAGATGTTCCAACATCTTTAAGAACATCAGTTATCTTGAGCTCCAAGGATAATCAATTAAATACTTGTACTTGGCACAAGTTGACATTGATCTTAAATCCTCTCCCAATATTCCTTTCAGATACTTCCACCATAAGACTACTTTGAAAATACTCTTCTAGTGTCACATCTTCTGCTTGCAAGCACTTCAACAGTTTTGAAAATCTTCTCAGATTAAATTCACCCTTAGGAATGAGAGAGATGAATTCTTCCTTGCAAATGTGTCACACAACCACCAGAACCCATGTGACACAGGTCAACAGCCAACCAGACCCTAGGCTGACCAAATGTGAGGAGGTTAACCAAAACTCCCCCTCAAATTAACAATCATGGAAACTTCACACCAATATCCATGCATTGTACAGACATGTCTCAACATGACATACACCATCCCTACCAATGGCACCTAACTCTATGAGTTATACCTATACATACTCCAATCACACCAATCAGACTTCAGCTGACCATAAGTACTAGTGAAAAACAACACCAGTCAATAGTAGATATGCATTGCCAGAGCATACTACCTCAACCAACCTCTGAATCTTCATATTCTCACTCCTTGAAGGAACTGCCACTTCTGAGCGAGGTGTTTGAAAAACAAGATTCATGGTCCCAATCCTCTTAAATGAAATAGCAATCAGGTTACCCCATTATTGACTTCTAACATCCAGGGGACTTGTCTTCCAACACAACATAGGACTTCAGGGAACAACTATCCAACCTTGATCAATCTACAGGAATAAGACAATCGGCAGGAAATTGCACAATGTCACATCTCAACCAGCTCCACTTCTAGAGATCAGACTTCTAACAGTGACCTTCTTGAGCACACACACAGTTGACCCTACCCTTGTCAACTTAGCACACACAGATGTCTCCTCTTCCAGGTCAGGAGTAGGTTCCAAACAAAAGTATCCCTTTGTTTGACACCTAAAAACATCTGTTCTTCAACCAGCAGCTGCATACTTGTTGAACAACATGTTCTAACATCACATAGAGCATTGGTTCCACCTCCTTGGAACAAACCCTCCTTGAAAGTCTTCAAGGTCTTCATATACACTACCCAAGAGTGTAAAAGAATCAGTGATCAGGTGATTCTTACCATCCTGAAGAGAGAACGTCATGATGGGTGGACTTGAGGAGACTCAAGTATCTTTGACATCTTCAGTAGGTTATGATGAAATCTTGAATACAATAGCCTTTCATCCACAAGAGGAGAAACTACATCAGAGTTTGAGTTTTGCCAGGTATTATGCAACGGAAATCATAATACAACTCAACTTATGAACACACCCTTCACCAGATCAGCCTCCAAGAACATACCAGGCTTGAATATGATTCAATACTAGCACAGCTGTCCCACACATAGGCCAATTGCCAACCACTAGAGACCGGTACCCATAGTTCCTATCATGAATAGTCCATCCACCTACTTCAAGGGACCATTCAGGGAACTCACAGAACCTTCCACGGGTTCCAACATCAGTACTAATATAACTCCTTGCAAGATACCAGAAAGTATCACCCATGGATCTCATCCAGAAACAGAACAGGATGCCTGCTCTGATACCATTTGAAATTCTGGTGTAGTCAGAGTTTAGATGTTCTACTCCAAGTAATGACATATGATCTAACATTGTTACTAATACAGCAAGACAGTTATACAAATTAAAACCTAGTACTGATATGTACACATTCACAGATGTCACGACATCTGCTACTATATCACCATAGTATGGAAGAACACCCAGTTCTGTCCATCTGGTACAAAGACACAGCAGAGATCAACCATAGCACTTACTTCTGTTGAGCCTGCACAGTTATCAGCATGATGTCTCAACATTGATTTGAACATCACCTGTTACAGCATTACAGGTTTACCTTATTTTATAACAGACAAAATTATAACATGCAGAAGGTAAAAAACACAAGTAATTGTTAACCCAGTTCGGTGCAACATCACCTACGGCTGGGGGCATACCAAGCCAGGAAGAAGATCCACTATCAGCATTATTAATTCAGAGTTAAACTCCCCCGTTTACAACTCTTCACTTAATCCCTACCCAATGCAATCTATACCTAGGAACTCCTAGATAGAAACCTCCAGTTTCCATTCCTATCACTACAATTACAATGTAATGCTAAACACCTTGAACTTGCTTCACAGCTTCGTTCAAGACCATAATCACTCTTGCCTACAGGCTTTGAGTCACAAATACTCTCAGCTTTGAACACTGAGAAACACATGGTAACCTTCCCACAGATTGGGAGGTTTACCTCACACACACCCCTAAATTTTCATTCTATGAGGCTTACAAAAACCTAGGTTACAATATGCTATTTATAACCTAAGCATCCAACTGGATTTGGGACTTCAGAAATCGCAGCAAACTTCTTCTTTGCTGTTACAAAGTCAGCAGAAAGTTTATGCTACAAACAAGGTCTTCAATCTAAAATATCTCCATATTTAGTTCCTAAAATATCTCCATATTTAGTTCCTAAAATATCTCCATATTTAGTTACTGTTTATTCTGATTGAGTCTTCAAGACCTCCACAAATAACGCCACATAGGATTCTAATTCCCACATATTAGTGTGCTAACAAATAGGCTATTTGTTAGGTTCATTAATTGTAGCTCAGTTGTTAGTTTCCTGGATTTTAGATCAGCTGTTGGATTCCTGAAGAATAGCCAGAGAAAAATCCTCAAACAGAAAAGCTAACCATCCTACAATTTAGCATATGCTGTCAGGAATGAATGTCACAACATTCAGTTTGACGTCCAGAACATAGACCATATGTTAAGTCTGTTATTTTCCTGAAAACAGACAGTGCTAAATGATGTATTGTAAAAGACCAACCAGTATATACTTCAGTATCAACTTACAGTAATAAATGTCAAGACATCCAGTTTTACATTTTCACAATGGGCCTTATGCCAGGTCAGTTATCCTCCTGAAGACCAGACTGAGATACATACTGAAATGTAGCAGAAAACCAACCTGCCTATTATTCAGTATATGCTGTCAATTATGAATGTCATAACATCCAGTTTGACATTCAGACAGTAGGCCTTATGCCAGGTCTGTTATTTCCTTGATAAACAGACTGAAAATAAATACTGAGTTATAACAGAACACCAACTGTTCTATTCCTCAGTATCTGCTGACAGGGATGAATGTCATAACATCCAGTTTGACATTCAGTAGATCCTGTATTAGCTAAACCTGCAGCATACAACTCAAGTATGTCATGACATCAGTCAAGACATCAGAGTACAGTTAGATATTCTAACATACAATGCAGTCAAACAATCATTTCCACAGCATGTCATGACATCAGTCAAGACATTATAATCCAACTAGTGTTTTACCATACAATGCAGCCAATCAAACATCTACACTTACAATCTCACTAACTAGAATGATACTCCAGTCCACCCGGCCAAGGTGATTTCACCTTCAATAAAGACTTAATCCACTAATCTCAATAGATTATAAAAACATCTAAGAGTTAACAATCTCTTATCCCTTTCAAGTCTACAGACTTAAACAAGTCACTTGAGGAATTATCAACAATTTTTAGAGAATTATATGTATTTGCCTTAGTGCTTCTAGGTAAGCAGTGTAAACACAATTAAAAATAATGAAACAATGACCACACAATATGAGCAACAACTCTTATGTGATTACTGAATATTACAATGAAAAATATGTTGAGTATTGTAGATCGAGAGTATTGTTGAATGGTGTATTTTCAGTATGATGTAATGAGGCCTTTATATATTGCTTTGAGATGATACCGTTGGAAGGGAATCAAAGGAGATTTCTTACCAACTATGGAAATTAATGTTATTCATTTTCTTGTTCTTTCCATAGTAGTCTTAGAACATAATCCATAATTTCCTTAAAGATGATTTCACCATACTTAGAATGCTTCTTAATTAAGTCTTCTGATCTGGTGATATCAGATAGAGTGTTAGGCGTGAATCAGAGTGAACGGAGTCAGAGTCTTTGAGCAGAAACTTGCAGTCTTCAGAGATTCTCTTGAATAGTCTTCACATAGATTCTTTTTAATAGTTTTTATATGTTATCTTGAATAGTCTTCAGATAGATTCTCTTCAGTAGTCTTCAGATATATTTTCTTGAATAGTCTTCAGATAGATTCTTTTGAATAGTATTCAGATAGATTTTCTGGAATAGTCTTCAGATTGATTCTTTTGAATAGTCTTTAGATATATTTTCTTGAATAGACTTAAGATAGATTCTTTTGAATAGTCTTCAGATATCATAGTTGAACTGCAGTGTCAGATTTTGTATGTGTTTGCTTCTTGGAGGTGTTCTTATTTAGAGTCATATTTGATTTCTTCCTGTTGGATCAGGTTTTCTGGACTGTGTCAGATGCCATATATTAGTTTCCTCAAATTCATTTTACCTTAGAAGCCTTCCTACTTAGAGAAAATTATTAGGGTACCAATTTATTTCATTCTTTGTTATCATCAAAACTTAAAGATATATTACAGAACCAAATTCTTGTTCTAACAATAATGAAGGATGGTTTGGTCATTTTTTGGAGAACACTTAACTATTCACCCACAAGCATGAAATGTGAACCTACACATCATTTATGAGAAGGGCTCCAACTTGGATGAAATCAATAAGTATGCCACTAGCTCTCACAAAAGGAAAAGGAGCAATATTTTCATACAATACCATGAGGAGTAGGAGACTTACAATCTCTCTTATAAAAATGCCTTTTCTTTCGGGACAAATTTAGCGCTATGTTAAGCAATCATAATTGGACTTATGTAGAAGTCACAACTATCTGAGGCCGGACAATAATAATGTTTGTGTTAATACATGCTAGAGAAATGATATGTAAAAATGGGATTTTGTGATTTCTTGATTTCCAAGGCATAATGATGGATGTTTTGAGTTCATATGATTATACCATGATCGGAAATAAGATTTGGACCTTTGTGGGATGATTTTAGGTCAAGTTGATGGGTGGATCAAAGCATTGAAAGTTGAAAAATCATGAACAAACCAACTACATGTAACATGGATTGAATGAATGTTTAAATGATGGATCTTGGTTGTAATGGACATAAAATTATGTTGAATCGATGGTAGGGTGATTGGATAATCAAAATGAATCAATGTCAATGGTTGAAGGATCCCCAAATTAGGGTTTCTTGAGCCACAAGTTTTATCAAGAACCAAAGCTAGATGGATTACGGTTTGAGATACAAGGGTTACATTGAGATGTTTAAGAGGTATGAGGCATGAACAAAGTTTGGATTTGAGGAGTCCTCAAAGGCATGGTCAAGATCCATGGTAAATCATGAATTGTACAAGTCAAAAGAGGTCAAGAACTAGGGTTTGGTCGTTGAGTGACCAGATGAATCTTGAAGCTTCTTCAAAGGGGACTCACCATCCAAACTGGGTTTGGGGAGTGAGTGAGATGCCTTGAACGATCCTCTAAGCTTTGTGGGATGCTTGAGGATAATATTAGCGCTAAGGTGTCCTGAGCACACCTCAACATGGCTTAAGGGTCTTGAATCTTCACAGATGAATCCCATGCCCCTTGAAATTGTGGATTATTGTGAATTGATACATATGAGATGACATGTATGGTATGTATGCTCATGGATTATGGCTTAAGAAGGTGACATGGGGTAGGGAAAATTTGAGGGTATGACAAGGTGTGATAATGAATGCCCTTTTCACATGAGATTTAGTAAAAGGGTAGCCAACCAATTCTAGTAGTTGGTGAGTCTGACCGATGATCATACTTCTCATATGACTGCTAAGAATAGACAAGCTAAAACTGAGTGGATAGCTAAGTGGTTTATACCAGCCTTTAGACATACACTTGAAATGAGGCCAAAATGACTGATTGCATAGTCACTTGAGAAGTGGGGTGTGAAGCTCTCCTCAACTCAAGCATATAGGGAAACAACAGGAGCATTACAACTAATTCAAGGTGATGAGACTGAGAAGTACTCTAACTTGAGGAATTATGTTGAGGAACTAAGGATATCTAATCCTAATAATACAATGATGACTAAGTGTGATGTGTCTGATATTGGACCTATTTTCGAGAGAATATATGTATGTCTTGAGGCGTGCAAAGTTGGATTCACATATACATGCATGCCTTTAATAGGTCTAGATGTATGTTTATTGAAGGGTGAGTATGGTGGTTAGTTAATGGAAGCAGTAGGAAAAGATGGAAATAATCAAATTTATCTTATTTCATATGATGTGGTTGAAGAGGAGACAAGAGACTAGTGGCATTGGTTTTTGGATTTATTACTACAAGATCTGAATAATTTTTCGGAAACGTCATATGGTTTCATTTCAGACCAGCAAAAGGTGTAAAATTCTTATGCATTTTATGCTTGTTAGTTTTGTGCATCCATTCTTATCAACTCTTTTATGTTTTTATAGCGTTTGGTACCAATTACTTCCAACTTTGGACCAAACATAGAACACAGGTTGTGTGTTAAATATTTGTACAGAATTTGGAAAAAGAAGTATCCAGGTGTACACATTAAAGAATTACTTTGGAATACAATTAGGGAAACAATTGTTCAGGATTGGGAAAGATCCATGCAAAAAATAAAAGATATAAATGAAGATGCATGGAAAAATATGATGGAAATTCCACCTTCCATGTGGGCTTGGTTTGCATTCCGCACAGAAAGTCATTGTCATTTACAAGTGAACAACATGTGTGTGGCGTTCAACATGGCTATATTGGAGTACATATACAAGCCCATCATTACTTTTCTTGAAGGTATGAAGCATTGCATAACAATTATGATAGTCAAACAAAAGAATCCCATGAGTCGGTTCAGAAATGCAATTTGTCTGAAGATTGAACAAACTATAGAGAGGTTGAAGCGGGTAGTTGGAGGTTGGACACTAACTTGGCATAGAGATGATGAATTCAACCTCTTTAGTGTCACAAATTGTATGGACACTTATGAGGTGAATGTACAACGAAATCATTGTGCTTGTCGTAAATAGTCTTTGAGTGGCATTCCTTGTATCCATGCCATAGTTTGTATTTTACATAACAAGGTTAAGTTGATTCGTATGTTTCAACTTATTATAGGTATTAATTTTTCTAATGTTATGAAATGATGTATATGCTATTATATGGATTGATATGAACTGATAGGTATTTTACACATTATTACACTGAACTGTATGATATGAACTGATAAGTATTTTACACATTATTTGACTGAACTGACTGATATGAACTGCATTGTACTAATATGTATTTCACATAACCTTGCATTGAAATGACTTATATGAACTCCATTGAAATGAATAACATAAACTGCATTATTGTTGTGTAAATGTATTAGTTCATTGCAACGTTGTTGTGTAATATATGTCATCGATGTATATTGTGTTGCACTGAGCTGATATGTGTAATGTTGTGGTGTAAAATATGTTATGTGATATATGTAATGTTGAACTAGACTATATGTCACTGATATATGTAATATTGTTCTGATATGTTTAATGTTGTCGTATAAATATGTTGCACTGAACCGATATGTGCAATGTTGTTCTGTAATATATGTCACTGATATATGTAATGTTGAACTGAATTGATATGTGCAATGTTGTTGTGTAAATATGTTGCACGAAACTGATATGTGCAATGTTGTTGTGTAAATATTTTGCACTGAACTGATATGTGCAATATTGTTCTATAATATACGTCACTGATATATGTAATTTGCATTTTGAATTAATCCCATCATTAATTTTATAGATTTAATGCATCACTTTTTGTATGTTTTATCTGTAACCTTGTAAGATGCATCACTTCTTGAAATTGATTACAACTTTAATATCTAACCTTTTAATATTAATGAAATGTTATCTTATAATTACAACATTCTTACAAGCTCTTATGTTAGAATTACAACACAAAACGGAAAAATTGTGAAAAAAAAATAGATTGAACTATGTTATCAATGACAAAAAAATTGTGATAGAAAAAATGGATAGAATTAGAACATTGTCAAAAAATTGTAAGAGAAAAATGAATTTTGTTAGAATTACAACATTAAATATAAATTGAATTGAATTGTGACATAAAAATTGAACTGCATTGTGAATTGTGACATAACATCAATTACAACATCAAGCTTAACTGAATTCTGACATAACATCAATTACAACATCAAATCATTGTTACATGCCATTAACCTTATTAAACCTTATTACATTAACAACATAGATAACACCTTACTACCTTACAACAAAACATCAAAGGTAACATCAATTGAACTCAAACAATGACAACTAGACCTTATTATACTAACCTTACGACATTAGCCTCAACCTTACAACAATGACATCTGAACTAAAAAAAGGCTTATGTGATCAACATGATGATCAAAAACCAAGATAGAATCAACAACATAATAAAAAATTTGATCTTCTTCCTCAGGTCATCATCACTCTTCTTTGTAAAATCATCTTTCTTCTTTAACTTCTTAACCTTCTTCAAAAGTGAGTTAACCTTCTCTTCACACCAATAAAAAGAAACATCATTTCCTTCCTTGTATATGAATGAAACATAAAAGAAGGTGGAATTTAGGAATTACCCATAATGGTTTGAATTGAGAAGATGAGTAATACTAAAAATTAGGAATTTAAATGTACCTTGAATAACCTACAACCATAGAACCTCCAATCTGGATTCTCAAATGTCCACGCAGTTGCAAGTAGTGAATTCAACCCACAATAACATTGAATCATTCTCCTCCTAGAATGAGAAGAAGAACTTGGTATTTCCACAGACCCAGAACCCATCACAGAAGAGACAAATTAGGACAACGATGAAAATTGAGATTGAAGAAGATGAACACGATGGTGGAACAACGATGAATATTGCAATGAATAACGATGATATTTATGAATAGGGCGATTGTAACAACGATGGACACGGTGAGATTTATGAATTATCGTTCCAATTTTATTTGTTATATTAGATTTATGAAGTTATTAACTTTTTAAAATTTATTTTTTATTTAGTAATGACTTGGCATTCACATTAATGCCACGTATTAAAAAATTGACACATCAACATTATTTTGATTAAAAAATAAATAAATGAATTGATTTTGTGAGTTAAGTAAAATAGAGGAATTAAAATTATAATTTAAATTAAAAAAAATGATGTGGATATAAAGAGTGAATCTCATACTAATACATTAATAAGTCTGTTGTCATAAAATCAAAATAATATTTATATTAAAATAGAACATTAATTATATTAATCCATAAAAAAACAAACTCTTAACCTTTCACATTTCAATATTTTGGATGAAAAAAAGAAAAAAGAAAAACAATACAATTGTAAAATTAGAATAGTCCACCAAATTATTTCAATATTTTACCTTCACTATTAAGGATGCATCAAGTCATGTAATCATGAGACAAGATCATTGCATCCCAGCAAAAAAAAGTTTTTACTTTCCGATCTTGATATTTAAGCTTAGATAGTGTTTCTTTATTTGGGCGTGACATAGTTTTAAATTGATTTGTCTACCAATCAAATGTGTCACCCTTTTTGTGTAACCCAATGGCCACAATTAATTAAAATTTTCTCACTCTATTTTCTAATTATTGAAATTTCGCCTCTTAAAATTGAATAGGTGGTTTCGGATGTCTCATTACAATTACAAATTGAACAATTTCTCACTCGAATATTTTTTGTCTAATAAATTAATGGAATTTTAATTTATAACAATAAATAAGTGAGATGTTCTGGATTTTCAAATTCGTAACACTATATTCAATTGTCTCAATTCAATTACTAATTAAATTGCTTTAACGATGCATCATTTAATATTATATGTCTGTTTTTAGTAACAACAAATAGATTTTTTTTATATTTTAAAAAATGATTTTATAATTTTTAATATTAAAAGTTTTTTCAATTCAATTTTTAATAAATTATAAGATTATTCTCTTATAAAAATAATTTATTAAATAAAAAATAGGAAAACAAAAAGGATAGGGACTAAAATCTAATCCATAAAAAACTATCAAAATCGGTGGATGAATATGTTCAGCATATTTCTTAAATAAAAAATTTAAAGGTATACATAAAAATTGAATTTCACCAAATATCATACTTAATAAAAAAAACCTGCATAAATATCAGATTAATTTTAACACCTATAATATAAATAACATTATTAATAATATTATTAATGTTTAAAACATAATTACAATTAAATATTTTTAAAAAAGAATATATCTTAAAAATAATTTTAAATGAAAAAGTTAAATGTGATTTTTTGAAATATTAATATCTAAAATAAAATTTCCTAAAATTTATTCAAAAAAATAATATTATATATATATATATATATATATATATATATATATATATATATATATATATATATATATATATATATATATATATATATATATATATATATATATATATATATATATATATATATATATATATATATATATATATATATATATATATATATATATATATATATATATATATATATATAAACATTTAATTAATATGTGTTTGACAATGAACCAAAATCTTACAAGATATCCAAAATGAAATTTGGTTTCATTGTTTGTGGTTCACAATCCTTTTCATGCAGTTTTAAGTGAAACAAAGTTATCCCTTGATAGATTCTTACATCCTATTTACTTCATAGGGGTATGCAAACCTCTATCTTTTTTACCTCTTAAGATTTAGGCACTTTCATCATGCATGTGGTTTGAATTGTGTCTCTTGCTCTTGTTGTCAAACACATGCATAAATATTCAATTCTTTATGTCTTACCCTGCTCAACACATAAAGATTATTTCATATATCACACGCTAAAAAAGTGAAAAAGTAGAAAGTGCTTTTTGCTGCTGTTTGCTGCTCATTCAGAACTCAGAATACAAGGATGCTGTTTCGAGTGAAACCAGCTCTTTTTCTTTTATTTTTCTACATGGTATCTGCGCACATTGACAAAAACATACATTCTTTTCAAATATATATATATATATATATATATATATATATATATATATATATATATATATATATATATATATATATATATATATATATATATATATATATATATATATATATATATATATATATATATAAATATAATTATTAAAATATAATGAATAATCAGAGTTAAGATAAATGTGAAAGTAAAGATGAAGACATTTAAAGAAATGATTTTATTAAAAAATATTTACAAAAATTGACTGTAAGCTCAGGATTTTTAGATTGAGTCTTAATTTTTGAATATCATATCTTTTGCAACAAACTACATTCTGTTATATAGAGAAGAAAAGTAGACAGACTTCAAATAAAATTAAAGTCATCCTAAAACTATACAAACAAGTGGCCGAAAAGGTCTAATAATGAAAGAAGTAATTTAAAGATAATGTGGTATACATGACCTTTAATTAATATAACACGGGAAAAAAAGTAGCACGCCAGCCTGGATCGAAAAAGACAAAGTTTATCTTCAGAAAAGTAATTTGATCTTATCTCTTAATAGATGGTAATCTTTAAAAGTAATTCTTATATTGAAACATAAACCTTATCCTTTGAGATATATAATTCTATAATAGTCATTTTCATTGTCATTCAAGTGGTTAGATGTGCTGAAAACACTATCACTTTCTCACAAAGCAGACATAATATCTTTTAATTTATTTAAAAATTCATTATGGTTGGTAGCAACACTATTACAAATAACGCTTTTAACATCGCACGTGAAAGAGATGTAACCTTGGTTACCGAAGCGACGTAACAAAGGGTGACATGAAAAGATGTCACTTAACACCCCGATTAATGAAAAATCGAGGGATAAGTTATCTGATCATGGACTCGAACCTCAGCATCTGCATTTTAATTAATTGCAATTTTTGGATGGCGCGCCCAGCATAACATCTCGATTTTAGTTTAAAACCGAGGGATATAATTTTTTTATACTTTTTGTTTGTACCTACAGAACCATATCGCAGAATACAAAACCATATTTTGCAGATTTGTGAAACAAAAATATTGTACCTGCATTACAGAATCATATCACAGAAGAACAATAGTTTACAATAAATGCAAAGGCAAAATTGGACAAACCTTATACTCTTACAACAAAACTAAATCAAATGATTAACCAACAACAACAATTACCAAAATAGAAAGTCTTGTAGGTTGTCCAAAAGTTCTATGTTAAGATTTATCACCGGTCATTAAGCACATATAATTTGAGAAGCAATTTAAACCAATTAGGATAATCAACAACAACATTAAATTTTTAGTAAAAGGAATAAAAAAGAGTAAAATGAATAATTCTAAATTACTAAATCATATAAAATATTTACTTATTAGTTTTCCCATATCCCCTCTTTATGATCACGACGAAGAGCATGCACATTATCTGAATCATTTCCTTTAGATGATTGACGCACATGTGTTGCGAAACAAGGGGTCTCGTAGTCAAAATCTTGATTTTCATCAAGATATTTTTCTTGAAGTACAATTGACCATCTAGTGTTAGAAGGATTAGTGACATAAAAAACTTGTTTTGCTTGGGTTACCATGATAAATGATTCGTTCTTATAAGTTGCCTTTCAAAGATTAACCTGTGTGAATCCTAATTCATTGGTTTTTACACCAGTGTTACTGTCAATCCACTTGCACTTAAATAACGACACTTTAAAAGAAATATAATCAATCTCCATAATCTCCTTAATGAATCCAAAGTACGCTCTAGATGCTAGTACATGTTATACCCTAAAGTTTATCCTCCCTTTTTCTTTTTGCATACATCAAATCATATCATACATGACCATGACGTTTGGTCATGGAATCACAAGCATGGCCACATTGTGTATTGTATCTTAACACTAAAGTTTCACTTTGTTTTGCTTGTCAACTAACCCTAATTTCATGGAGAGTTGATACTTGTTTGTTCTTGTTACTCATTTAGGTGATCATGCTTCAAATTAAGGCAAGACAAAGGTCTTTTTGGCCAAGGGAAATGCAAGTTTGTTCATGTTAACTCAAAGGTGGTACATGTGTTTATTTCCATGCCGCATTACTCAATTTTCAAGCTATCTTCAAGGTTACTCAAGGGCCAAAACCTTGTCATGACCCCTAATTTCCACCCTTTCCATTTTCAAGCTATCTGCAAAGGACCAAGTTGCCAAAATGGGCCAAAACCTTGCCATGACCCCTAATTTCCACCCTTTCCATTTTCAACTCAAGCACTCTTTTGATCCTATTCCTTTTTCATTTTGTCAAGATCATATCAAAGATAATTTGGACCAAGTTTGGCTCAAAATGCATGAGGAAATCAAAAGTTATGGCATCATGAACATTGGACCTCAAAATGACCAACCATGTTGCAAAGTGCTTGACCAATTGTCCAACCCAATTTTCAGGTCACAACCTCAACTTCACAAGCCTACAAATTTCACATCAAAGCTTCTTTTGGATTATATCTTTTTTTAACTTGTTCTACACCATCAAGTGATCATTTGGCTCAAAGAAAATCAGAAAATGCATGAGTGGATTGGATTTGGCCTAAGCTTGAACATGGTGACCTGAACTCTGTTTTGCCCCGTGACCTATAATGTTGAATCATGCACAAATAAACTTGGGACCACTTATCACGCGTGCAAACTAATTACCCATGACCGAATGTATCTGAAGATAACTTAAAACGACTTGAGAAGCTCCAAAACTACGAGTTTGGCGCCAAAATTTCACATGATCGGGATCTAAAAGTTTCCAAGTCAGTTCACACGAATTCAGGCCCAATTCACACCCATTTGAATCCCAACACATTCCCTATAAATAGAGAATGCTTTTTCCTTCATTTTCAAGCTTTGAAATCCAAAGAACCCCTGCCACCATTGAAGCCCGATACCTCAAACAACCAATCAAACTCTTTTTTTATTCAAGCTCTTTTCCTTCCATTTCTTTGCCAAAAGTCCTTCATCGGCATCCTCTGAAGGTGTTTGAAGTTTTTCTTTGGTTTGAATACTTCTGCAGCCTAGCTTCCAGATCCACCATCGTTGAATTCTAAAGCTTCATTGGAATAGGTAGATACGAGTTACATCGTTAAGCAAACAAGTTACCACACTCTCCGTCTTGTTCCACCGATCAAAATCCCTAACCTATTTGGCATTTATTTTCAGTATTCACCATTTAATTTTACTTTAAAGAACTAGGGTTCTTCGAGTTTTTGAGCAAATTCTCCATGCTCAGAGCAAATCAATTTCTCTGATGCAGGGAGACATGAATGATGAGATGTTTCCCAACTGAATCCATGTTTGATTCATGTTAAAAACACAAGTTCATGATGTTGCAAGAATGTAAATTCGGAGGTTGAAGATGAAGGTGTGTGCACACAATGAAGCCAATTTCAAATGTTTCTTCCAATCAAAACGTGCCACCTAGCTATCCGTTGGATTCAAATTGTTTTCTATTTTCTTTTTATTTCATTGAATTTCTTTTTCTTCCAAATTTAATTTTAATTAGTTCCTTTAATTTTTTTAATCCATTTTTTTCCATAATTCCAAAAAATATTTTCTATCACATACCATTTTTTTCATTTTTTTTAAAATCATCTTTGCATTTATTTTATATTTTATTTTATTTTCCATTTAATTTTCTTTTTGCATTTTTATTTTAATCATTTTTAAACATTTTTTACCCCAATTTTTGAGGTCAAACTTCTCATATTTTTGTTAACCTTCCACATTTTTCTTGGACTTTTATTTGATGTTTTGATTTAGTTTAGTTTGATTTTCATTTTAGTTTGATTTTTCTATTATTTCATTTTAGTTTGATTTTTGTTGATCACTTGATGATTTGAGTTGACTTGATTGCTTGATTAATGTTTTCTTCTCATATCAAATTATTGATATATGGACTTGAGGTTGATCAACCTTCTTTGATCCATAACTGTTGATAGATGATTGTGAATCATCTTCAATACTTTGCATCAATGATAGGTTAACCCTCGATGCGCCATATTTTGAGTCCTTTGATTTAAGGATAGAAATATCCCTATGTAATTGACTTGACTCTCCCTTTCACTCTTTATATCTACATCTCCTTCTTTTATTTTGATCATTGTGTTGCATGTTGCTTGAGATTAACTTTGTTTTAATGCTCTAACTTGTCTGACACATACATTGTTATTAACCGACCTCAGATAGGTATGACTTCTACATAAGACTACTTACGATGGCTTAACATATCGCTAAATTATCTTGAAACAATTGACTAACCATTAAATCCTAACATTAACTCTTGCTCTTTACATTATTTCCATTTAATTCAAGTCATTTAAGTTTATGTCATTTACTTAATGTACTTTAATGTCATGTTCCATTATCATCATATCACTTCATACTCTATTCATCTTGTCTTATTCATTTCTTGCTCTTATCTTGTTTGATTGCTTGCTTGTTAATCTTAATGAATCAAAACATGATAAAGTAATTTGGACCTAATCTTAATCCTATGTTTGATCTGGAGTATTGAAGACCTTTTAGACTTTGGACTTTGACTTAGGATTTAGGCCATTTTCTTAAATTGGAATGATCATTGGACCCTGAGACCTTGTGGGCATTCTGACTTACCTTTGTTCCTATTGAGCTTTTGAGTTGTTGTTTTGTTTCAGCGTCTTTATGACTCTTGCCTCTCGCATTCATATACTTAGCTTTAGCACACTCATACGCACATGTGGCTTTCTCTTGGGCTACCTAACAATGAGATATAAGATAGTAAACTTAGCACCCACATAGATTTCTCTTGGGCTACCTAACAATGATATCGTAGGATAGTTTTGTATGATCATGCATCTTTATTTGTTCATCAATCCCTTTCCTTTGATTTGGCTTGATCAAATTCCCATTTTATTAATTAGATCCTTTCATTTGTTATACTTCCCTCTTTGTATTTGTCAAGTGACCATAAGTCCCTTGGTCACGTGATAGAACTTTCCTTTGTTACTCTAAAGCTTCATCCTCCCAAACAAGTTCAAGGCCCTCAGTGGACTACAACTTTCCTCAACAGTCATTCATCTGACTCATTCTCACCAGCATCTTTGCGACCCTGCTCCAATAACTTGTCAGTCATTGACTAGGCTTGCATGCCACGAGCCTTAAGCAATAGAGAATGATAAGAGTGGATTTTCCCTACACTTGTCTAGAAGATCTCTGAGTACGGGACGAATGACCCAGTTGCTCATGGTATTTTCCTATATTCATAGGCTTTAGTGCAATTCTAGTTAAATCACTATCTAGTCTGCACCTTTCTCTATGGCTCCTCTGTTCAGATCCTTTTGGTTTAAACACCATTGCAATCTCATTCTTTTAGGGTTGACACCTTCATGGTTGTTCCCTGAGTTGACACCTTTATGGCTATTCCCACTCTTTTTCTTTTTAGGGTTAACACCTTCATGGTTATTCCCTGGGTTGACACCTTTATGGTTATTCTCACTCTTTTCCTTTTTAGGGTTGACACCTTCATGGTTATTCCCTAGGTTGACACCTTTATGGTTATTCCGACTCTTTTCCTTTTCAGGGTTGACACCTTCATGGTTATTCCATGGGCTGACACCTTCATGGTTATTACCTCATTTTGGTTTAAATACTATTGCAATTTCCTTTTTAGGGTTGACACCTTCTTGGTTATTCCCTAGGTTGACACCTTCATGGTTATTCCCCTTTCTTGGTTTAAACACCTTTCCCTTACCATGTTAGGCCCAGTGCTTTAGTAAGACCCTTGTCATATGAGTCTCCGGCTTTGACAAGTTCCTGCTTTTCTTCCTTACCATGTTAGACCCGGTGCTTTGGTAAGACCCTTGTCATATGAATCTCCGGCTTTGACAAGTTTCCTTTCTGTTGGTTTAAACACCATTGCAATTTCCTCTTTTTTCAGGGACACACCTTTATGGATAACCCCATCTCTTTTGGGACACACCTTCATGGTTAACCCCCATCTTTCTTTGGTTTTGACACCATAATTCAGGTTGACACCGTCATGGTTATATACCTTTTCAAGGACATGCCTTTATGGTTAACCCCCTCTTTTTTCAAGGACACACCTTCATGGTTAACCCCCATCTTTCTTTGGTTTAAATACCACCCCCAATCATCATATCTCTTTTTAGTCTTAGTTCTCTGAACTATAGAGCTCTGACTTCCTTATTACACTATAAGGATACCTAGGCATGAGGATGCGAGTCATCGGCGAGCACCTTTCTCCCCCCTTCTCTCCTCTCCGCACTTTTCAGTATTTGTTCTCTGAACTACGGGACTCTGACTTTCTCATTGCACCATGAGAATACATAGGCATGAAGGCCACAATCCTTCTCGAGCACCCTTTTTCTAACCCTTTTATGTTTTGCAGGTACATGAAGATAACAACACCCATCCAAGCAAGATCATTCAAGACAGTTCCCATGGAGTACCATGTATGTAAGGGGTGCTAATACCTTCCCCTTGCATAACCTATTCCTTACCTGTTTCTCTGTTTTCTTTTTCCCTTGGGTTTTCTTGATGTTTTCCCTTCCCTATATTAGGATTAATAAAGTTCAGTGGCGACTCTATTGTACCTTCGAATGTGTGATGCGCTCGATGTGCATATTTCATCTTTCTTTAGTACATGATTGTTATATTTGGCATTGGAGAAGTACACGGATTCAACTTCAACTATAACTCCATTATTTTGCGTGGTACTATGATCATCCTTTAATTTTTTATAGAATGAATATCTAGTAATGTCGTATTCACTCCAAGTAATTACATTAAACTTAGGAATACGTGACAACCATTTTAATTGTCTTTGATGCACAAGTACTCTCTTTAGAAACACTTTCATTAAACCAAGTTATGAAAGTTTTGTTATGCTCTGTCAACCACCATTTTTCATTCATATGAGGGTATTTTTCCTTTATAAGACTTTTGTGAGCGATCAAGTAAGGTTGAACTTCAACAAGGTTATTCAATATATATACAAATGTGTTTGTAGAACTACATCTCGGCTAAAAGTTTTAACATTTAAACCCTGAGTATCTCTACCATCATATCTTCCCTCATTAAGAGACTCGGGAATTCCTATAGAGTTAGCTTCTGACAAATACATTGTATAAAACTCAATAGCTTCTTATGTGATGTATCGTTCAATGATCAAAGCTTCCGGATGGTGATGATTCTTAGTATACCCTTTGAAGATCTTCATGTAATTCTCTACAGGATACATCCACCATAAATAAACTAGACCAAAAATTCTAATCTCCCTTATTAGTTGAACAATAAGCGAACCATAATGTAAAAAATGATGGAGGGAAAAGCATCTCTAATTGACACAAGATAATTGCAGCCTCATGTTCCAACTCGTCTAAATTTTCAGGATCAATGACTTTACTACATATTCTCGCTATGCGAAAAATACAGAGTCGCCATCAGATTTTATTTATTCTAAAAGAAAGTGATATTATCGAGAAAACCACAAAAGAATGATCGTCGCAACCATGAGCGGATTCGGAAGTCGATTATGCAAGGGGAAGGTATTAACACCCCTCACATCTATTGTACTCAATGGGAACCATCTAGATTGTCTTTCGCTTGAATGGGTGTTACTACCTTAATGCTTATTTGCTAAAGTTTTAAGGAGTGGAAGTGAGTTTTTTATTAGTGTGCTCACCAAGGATCTGGGCCCTCGTGCCCACGTATCCTCATATTGAAACGAGGAATCATAGCTCCGTAGTTCAGAGTAAAAATGTTTGTTGGTTGGTTGGTTTTACATTGAAAATGGGTTTTCAAAGTGATGCCCTAAGACGCAAAGAAGAGTTTGATGAGTTGTTGTTGTTTTTAGGGTTTTGAAAAGAAAGATTATTTGACTTCAGATTGCACTAAAGACTATGAGTGAAGGTGAATACTCAAACACATGGGCCAATCATCCAGAGTTCAAAATACTCAGAATGGGTGTATAAAAGCTCCATCTCCACTTCTTAAGGCTCGTGGCATACAATCCTAAGCATATTTTATTGGGTTTTGAATTTGATTTGAGAAAATTCCGCTTGAAGTTGGATCAAGGGTTTATTTTAATGTTTATGAAAATATGATGACGATCCTATCTCATAAGGTTGGCCAGCAAGCAACAAAAAAACAAAGGAAATCAAGGAAAAAGTACACCAAAGTGGGGAGAGGGATACATTAAAAATACAAGGGAGTAACACAAGAAATAAAGGGTCTCGTTGTAAGGTAGCCCAAGAGAAAGCCTTGTTTGTGCATTGTGTCCTAAGCTAACAAGTGGATAATGGAATTACAAAGCATGTCTCCCTAAGGTAGTGCCATGAATTCTCTCTTGTAATAAAAGATTACAAGTCCATTATGAAACTCCAAGTTATGCATAGGTCAATCACAATAGTCCAAGGTCCAAGCAAGGGTCCTAACAAGTCCTCTAAGTCCATCACATTAAGTCTCACACAAAGTCCATAATACTCCATGATATGCTAAGGTCATTCACAAAGTCCAATATGTCCATAATACCCCAAGCTTAGGTCTCAATGTAGATGAATTAAGTCTTTTAGGTCATTTTCATTTTATCATGTTTTTGTTCATTTTTGATTATGTGTCAAGATAAGAACAAAAGAAATGAAAGAAGACGAAATGAAATGGATAACATGTGCAAGAATTAAATTGCAAGAATTTAAATTGCATAAATTTAAATGTTAGGAGTTAAAATTTAGGAATTAGTGATTAGTAGTTAGATTGCAAGGAATTAAAATTGCAAGCAGTAAAGAAGATTAAAATCAAACTATAATGCAATTAATCAAATTATTATACTAAAAATAAAATGAAATAAAATGCAAAAATAAAATGATATTAAAAGTAAAATCAAAATGAAATAATAGAAGTGAAAAAATCAAGAGTTGATAATGTTGAAAAGAAATTAAAATGAAAAAATAAGATTAGAAATGGAACTAGAAAATAAGCAAAAACTAGTAGGGAGGGTGTAAGGCTGAAAAAAGTGGTGCAAATAGCTTATTGATGGGTTGTGAAGCCCAAAGTCAAAGCAAGACTAATGGCCTGGGGGTATATGTACAAGTATGGTGTGGAAAGCATGTTTGGATGGGCCTGGCCCAACCGTTACAGATGCAAACATTGAAGGATTCAAACATAGAAGTATCACATTAGGATACCTCAACCTCACATGTCTGTACCTCTTTTGCTTGCTTTCAAATTCATCGCTGGAACCACAATAACTCCGCCGCGCCGGAGCTCATTACAGGCGGAGACGGAGCATGAAACCACATCAAACCTACACCGCTCCACTCGTTTCGTCATTCTCTATTCGAATTCAATATCAATTTTGCATGATTCTTGCTATAACTCCCAAATCAAACCTTTCTAACCATGAACCCTAAGTTATAACATCATAAATTAAATCCTCTTGTGGAGGAATCAAAGTCTCTAGGGTTAGGGTTATGATTCCTCAAGTACTAATATACATAGTGGTAACCGATTTGAAGCAGCACGAAACAAAATTTAGACTTACCTATCGGATAAGATGAAGGTTGACAACAACGAAGAAGGCGCACATGTACGATACTCTATTCTAAACCTCTTCCTTCCTTGCTACTCTTCTTTTGTTGCTTCCCTCGTATTACTCTAAATTCAGTGAATCGTTCCGAGTCTTGGTGAGTGAAGAGAGAAGTTGAAGGAGTGTGATTCCAAGGGAGAGTGATCAAGAGATAGTGAATGTGAGTTGAATTCAAATTTTGTTGAGAGAAATATGGAGGTAGAAGTGTGAGCAATGTGAAATTTGGTGAAAAATGATTCTTCAAGAATAACCGATGATTGGTAAAATGATGATTTATATAAGGGTGATGCTTTAGAGGGTGGGTTAGGGAATTTAATCCATGTTAGTTAGATTCTGTTGATAAGATGGAAATTCTGTTAATGAATTCATTGAGCAATTCTGAAATTAATTATGAATCTGGAAATTGAGGGGCTGCTGTGAGTTTAGCTTGAATTTGTTTCACGTGAAAAATTTCTGGCAATTTGAATATAAGTTTGAATGAGCTGGCAAAGATTAATGGTCTAAATTCTGTTAATAGATTTGCCCTGCTATATTCTACTAAAACTGATATGTTAGAAACTAGTGATGTGGTTAGTATTAGGTCTGATCATACTATTAATCATTGTTAATGATGTGAAACTCTTAACCTGGTCTGTTAGGATTGGGATGCAATTAATTTGAAACTGACTTGACTATCATGTTGATGTACTGCTATGAATGAATTTTCTACCTATTGAATAGTTGTGCAGGTGCAGGTGTAACCGGTTACCACGCCGAAAATTGGGGCTCTAGGCTGCAATATGGGGCTACACGAAGCAGGTGTAACTGATTACCGGAACCGGTTACCCACACGAAGGTTGGTAGTTCCTGGGTGCAAACAAGGCTATGTGAAACATGCGTAACCGGTTACCTACATGATAATAAGGGTTCTGGGTTGCATGATGAGGTTATATGCAGTAGACGTAACCGATTACCGTAACCGATTATCCATACAAAAAATGGTGGTTCTAGGCTTAACTTTGTGCTAACTTGAAGGTGCATCATGGAGAACGGAATGGTAGCTTCCAAGTTCAAATTTCCTTCCTTTTTCTACTTGATTCAAGCTATGTATGGTGATGCTATGTATTTATTAAGTAACATGAGAATGTAAATGCAAATGCAAACTATACTTATGTAATGAACATTAATCAATCCAATTTTATGATTTTAGATTAAATCAAATTTCACTCTTTTTGTATGAAACGTATGAAAAACTCTTATGAAGTGCAAGTTTCTATAATTGAATGTAAATATTTTCCACTTTAAATCGATTCTAAAATGCCCTTTATTAATGCAATGCAATGAAAAACTCATAAGTGACAAATGACCAATGAAATGGATTAACATGTAGACTATAAATCAAGCTTAAGACAATCAATAACTGATTTGTTGACTTTGATCTACTGGTTGACCAAAAAGTCAACAGTTGATCAAAAAGTTAACAGTTGACCAAAAGTTAACTTAGACAAAAATGATGCAATTCAATGTATCATGCTTGTGATGAATCTTAAAATGAAATGCAATGGGTGAATGGATCAAAATGACAAACAAAACTATGAATGGATGACCAACCATTAAAAGAGTCAATGCAATATCTAGACCAACACACAACCATGTAATGAACCATATGATCATCAAATAAATATCACATTGACCAAATAATCTTGATGGACCCAAAACTAAAGATGCATGATAGCCATGACTCATAATGCAAAAGGCATAGAGGATCAGGGTTTTGTTCTTGGTTGAGAACCCCTTAAGATAATGTCAAGAAACCCTAGTTTTCCTCAAGTACTAATACCATGCCTTGAGTCCATGTAGCATGCTTTCTTGTTATGAATCAGGCTAATGAAAATGTAGTTATGAAATGGTGAATGTATGCATATGTATTAAATCCATTTTATAGATGAAGGTTGTATGGAAGGTAAGATAAATTTTGGGGTATGACAACTGCCCCTATTTAATCTTCTCGGACTTAAAGGTATGAATAGAAACGACTTGCAGACATTCGAGGTAGGAGAGGATTAAATACTAGAATATCCATAAATTTTTCCATTGGGGATGAAGGTGACGTAATATGAGGTAAGGGTATTAGGAATTTTGTTTATTGGAGATATGGAATGGAGGATAGACTTTTGTACAGAGTCATCTGCTAGGGATCAGCTAAAACATTTGTGGGGGACATGGATCAGTTGAATAAAGATATGTTTTGTTATGCATGATGTATGCAATATATGGTTAATTTTTTTCTATCCTTCTCTTTCTTTTCCGCTTTTCCTTCTTTTCTCTACATTCTTTTCCTTTTTCTTTTCTCTTATTTTTTTCTGCCTCCACTATCAAATTTTGGCATGTATCAATGATTGAAATATTTGTTGGTGTAAGCCCTAGAGGCCAATACATTTTGGTACTTGTATCGAATAATAAAAGGCATTCTCTTTATTATGGTTGATTAATAAAGTCCCTGGAATAGATAGTCCGTTTAATGTATTAAGTGTGACTTAATCATGAGAACACATTAAACATAAGGACACTATTCCTAAAGTATCCGTAGTCGAGCTTTAGTGTGAAGTGGGATAACATTAAAGCATCAAGACTATTATGTTTGTAGACTGATGATCACATCTCATGGATCATGGATAAAGAGTTATCAAGTCTTAAACATAGGTATGAATATTAGAAGTAATATTTATACCGGTTTGACCCGCTATGAGAATACTATATAGAAAGTTATGCAAGGTGTCATAAGTTATTCTCATGGTGATAATAGTGTATTCCACTCTTCGACCTGAAACCACTATGGACCCTAGATGTAGAGTCGAGTGCTTTATTGCTGATCCAACGTTGTCCGTAACTGGATAACCATAAAGACAGTTGATGGGTACTCCACAAAGCATGCTGAGGGACATGAGTGACCTAGATGGAATTTGCCCATCCTGCATAACAGGATAAATGTCTATGGGCCCAATATTGAACTGGACAAGGATGACACGGTCTATGCCTTGTGTTCAATATAGACATAAGGGCAAAGGGGTAATTATACACATAAGTATTATCACAGAAGGAATTGTCAGATCACATGACATTTTCGTGTCTTGGATAGCAGTGATGTGTTGCTAGATACCGCTCACTGTTTATTATGTTAAATGCGTGATTTAATATAATTGCCAACGTCACGAAAACCTACAGGGTCACACACAAAGGACGGATTGATGAGAGATAGAGTAACTAAGGAATACTGTAAGGCACGGTGCCCTTAAGTGAGTTATAGAGCATCGTAAGGTACGATGTACTTGAGTAGAATACGAAATATGGTAAGGTACCATGAGCTTAAGTGATTTTGGGCATATTATAAGATATGGGCCAAAATACACTTAAGTGGGCTTTTTAGCTTGAAGCCCACACAAGTGGTTCTATAAATAGAACCCTTGTGCAGAAGCATTCATTGGCGGTTGCATTATTTTCGTTTTCTCTCACTCTCTCTCTCTCACTCAAAGCCTTCATTCGTACCAGCTAGCACTGAGATTGAAGGAACCCGTTCGTGTGGACTGAGTAGAGACGTTGTCATCGTTCAACGTTCGTGATCGCTCCGTGGATCTGCATCAAAGGTTTTGATCGTCACAAGAGATCTGCACCAAAGGTTTCAATCGTCACAAGAGGTAAATATTCTATCACTGATCATGACCATTCGTAAGGATCTCTAAAGGAGAAAATTTTAATTTCCGCTGCGTTTTGGACCGCAATTCTCCTTCAATATTCCCACAGGATCCCATGATGGTAAAAAATCATGTATTTGTAAAAGAAAAATAACAGAGGATATAGAAATAAAATTGAAATCTTCTGCAAAAGGAAGAGAGACATCATGCACAAGGCAAACAACTTGATTGAGAAATGGTTAAACTTCCTGCTATAAAAGGTAGAGGAGACTTGCAAAAGGAAAGAAAAGGGTATAATATTTCCTCATGCACGAGGCATATGAGAAAACCTCAGTAAAAGGATAAGAAAGCACACGAAGGCAAATGTGATTTATCATGCAAAAGGTAATGAGAACTCCTTAATAAAAGGTCACGAAGAAAGATGAAGGTGAAGTACGACTTCGTTGGGGATATGGTTTTTCTCGTACAGAAGGTAGCAACGGATCCTTAGAAAGAGAAAATGGGGACTTCCTATTAAAAGGCTAAGAAGAAAGATGGGTAGATTTCTCACAAAAAAAGGTGATGAGAAGCACCTCGACAAAAGGTTAAAGGACGAGGTTGGAATTCAACTTCTCATACAAAAGGTAATGAGAAATCCTTAATAAAAGGTCAAGAAGAAAAATGGGAATGAAATTCTCCTACATGAAGCTAGCGGAAATATACCAGAACGTAACGCACACTCGAACATACAGCAGAGTCGCCATCGAACTTTATTTATTCCTGAAGGAAAGGGAAAACATTGATAAAACCCGTGGGAAAGAGATATGTTGGGTAAGGAAGTCAGTTATGCAAGGGGAAGGTATTATCACCCCTAACATCCATGGTACTCCATGGGAACCGTTTCGATTGTTCTCTCTCGAATAGGTGTTATATCTAAAGAGTACTCATAAAAGAATGAGGGGAAATAAAAAGAATAGATAAAGTGCTTGGTGAGGATTGGGGCCCTCATGCCTACGTATCCTCATAGTGAAATGAGGAATTCAGAGTCCGTAGTTCAAAGAACTAGTGGTAGGAGGTGAAAAGAATTGTGATAACAATATGGTCTAAACCAAAGGATAAGTGTTTTGAACTCCAACAAGGGTGAAAAGATAAACCCAAGAATAAGATGGCTCTTACCAATATGTGGGTTAGCATGGCTGCCGCTATAGGGTAATGCCGAAAAGACGAAGAAATAAGTGTTTGGGCACAGTCCCAAACATCTCTTGATTCACAAGGTGATGCAAGAATGAGCACAAAGAGGTAGTGTATTCGGCTTAAAGATAACTGGTATATCACATGGAGTGAATGAAGGTAGAATACGAATGTATCATGGAGATGAATGGAGTGAAGTGACCAAAGTCACATAAATGAATATTTGTTAACAAGTGACTGAAGAAGTGTAGTTTGAAACTGAAAGGTGAAAGTGTATCGGAATCCATAAGAGAAATGGGATTTGTACCATAGAGGGAAACAACTTTAACCGATGTGTGGACTAGCATGGCTTCCATTATAGGGTATTTAGCCAAAATAGAAGGAATTAAATGTATGGGTATAAGCCAAATAACTCTAGGTAGAAATGTGGCCTTTTCGCCAGGTGTCCTAAAAGGGTGTATATGGAACTCCAAAGGAAACTGTGTTTCGATGTCAAAGGGATAATATGTCACTGGGTGAACGATTTATGATCGACAGTAGATAATGAATCATTAAAGATATGAATGGTGACCTAAGGTGAAAGGAGGAATAATTAGGAGTATGCTCGCCAAGGATTCGCATCCTTGTGCCAACGTATTCTCATTGTGCAATGAGAAAGTCAGAGCAATTGTAGTTCGTGGAACCACGAGAACAAAGAGAGATAAGGGTGATAAAAAGTATAACTTGTACCAACAGAATGGTATCAAGGGAACCCACAAATGGATGGAACTTGGAATCGAAGAGTAAACAGGCATTTACCAGTACGTGGGCTAGTAGGGCTGCCGCTATAGGGTAAAGCCAAAAATATAAACTGAATTAAGTGTTTAGGAACAATCCCAAATAACTCTTGATTCGCAAGACAGACTGCCGCTATATCATCCTAAAAGGGTATAGGCGGGGCCCAAGGAAAAGTATTGTTGTGTACAAGGAACAATATATCACTGGAGGGGGAACAAACAATTTGAGATCAAAGAAGGGCAGTATCTTGGATCCAAGAAGGAGATAGACTCTGAATCGAATAGTAAGGTAGGAATTTACCGGTACGTGGGCTAGCATGGTTTCCGCTATAGGGTAAAGCCAAAAACAAAGATTGAATTAAGTGTTTGGGCATAGTCCTAAACAAGTCTTGATTGATAAGGTGGACTGCCGCTAAATCGTCCTAAAAGGATGTACAAGGAGTCCAAGGAGAAGTATAGTTGATCTCAAGAAGATGGTATTGATTGAATGATTCGAGAAGGATTGATTAAATAAGGTAGAAATAGATAAGGTAGATCGCGAAGAATATGAATTCTCCTGCCTACATATCCTTATAGTGCAATAAGGAAATTAGAGCTTTCGTAGTTCAACCCACTAGGGCTGAAAACAAGAATGATTAATGAGGCAAGAAGAGATGATATAATGATTGAATAAAAGAATGGAATAGACTTAATAGTTACTTGATAAGGATCATACTAAAGTCTATGAGTAAAGGTGGATACGATAAGCAATAAGCCAAACGTCTCGCACCCAAAGATATCCAGAATGAGTGTAGGAGAAGCTCCAGTCCCATTCCTTCTTTAATACTTAAGGCTCATGGCATGTAATTCTCATCTTAACTTTCAAGTGGAGAGAAGAGAATCTTTGTTGTTTCTTGTGATGATGATGAAGACCTTAACAATCATTCGATTCGAATTGCACTAAAGTCTATGAATAAAGGTGAATACGATGAGCGCTGGGTCATTTGTCCCATACCCAAAGATATTCAGAATGGGGGTAGGAATTCTCCAGTCTCATTCCTTATCCATTTCTTAAGGCTCGTGTCGTATAACTTAGATTATGATTGATAAGTTGTTGATGTAGCCCTTGCTTATTGTATTGCTTTGTGAAGAGAGAGACTTGCCAATTGTATACTTAGAATTATGATAAAGTATATTATTAGAGGTGAATACGATGAGTGCTGGGTCATTCGTCTCATACCCAAAGATATTCAGAATAGGGGTAGGAATTATCCAGTCTCATTCCTTCTCTATTACTTAAGGCTCATGCCACACAATTCTAACTTTGATTTGACAAGCTCTTGAAGTTTCCACCTTTGATGTACTTGTATTACCCGCTGCTTGGTATGACTGAGGATGCCTTGATTGAGAATCTTGACTTGAGGCTTCGAGTTCCACAGCTTAGAAGAAAAATTCTTATTAAATGACTAAATGTCTTTTGGTCATTAATTTAGTTGTGGGATTATACAAGTTCAAAGGATTTAATTTATCAAAATCACTTTTGATCAATTCAAATCATGGGGTTTGATTTGATTAGAAAACTAGGATTAGAACCTAATCTAATGGTTAAGATTGAATCAAACTATCATAAGGGATCATATTATGGTTAATCAAGGTTAGGTTAAAATCTATGTCAGAAATTCCTAAAGGAACATACAATCCTATGGGTCAAGGTTTGATTAAAATTCTATGTCAAAAATTCCTAAGGGAAAATACAATTATATGGTTAAAATACCAAAATAAACCCCTAAGGGGTAAAATGGTTATATCACAAAATATTGATATTAAATTTCTAACCAAGCAAAAATCAATTACAAATCAAATCTAAATTCTAAACAATCTTCATTAAATCTAATTCTAAATGATCTAACTAAACTTAATCAATTTTAATACCTAATTAAACTAAAGGTTAATATTTCTAAAAATTCTAGTCTAAGTCTAATTACCTCTAATAACCTCTAATGTTCTAAAAATCTATTATTTCTAATTAACCTAATATTCTAATATTTCTAATTAAAACTAAATTTAACTCTAATCACTATTAAAAATCTAATAGCTAATTAAACCTAATTAACTCTAATTCTAAAATTTTAAAAGAATTCCAATATCCTAATTAAAACAATTCTATAATCTAAATTATTCGAATTGATATCTAATCCTAATTAATACTTAAATCTAATTATCCTAATCAAGATGATTAACAAGAACTAATCTTAATTATACTACCTAATTTGATTGATTAACAAGAATATCCCAAATAAGCATAGGGTGCAAAACCTGGCATTAGTGGTATGTTAGCAAAACGGGTTGGGGTTATGGTCGCTGGCCCACCAGAAGTTTCAGTGACACGGCCTGTTATGTGGCAATGGGGGGTGTAACAGATTGATGGTGTGTGTGGGAATCCTTTTGACATGAAATTTCTTGGGCCAAAGGCACAAGTCTTCCCTCCCAAACAAAGACCGGGTTCCTTCATCATGGACCCGTATCTGAAAGCCAAAATCCGAAAGTCCAACGCTTCACTCTACTTCAATGCTATGTCAGACACACGCACGCTTCTAGCATGGAGACTCAAGCATCTTCATTCAGCATCGACGTGAAAACTCCATCACGACACCAACAAAAAAACTCAACCAAAATCTGGAATTCAATGTCACCCCCGAAGAAATGTGAACAAGGCGAGTTTATTTTCACCACCATCGAATCGAGTTCACCCCTTAATCATTCTCGCGCGCAAATAAAGAGATTGAAAAGAAAAAGAGTGACCTACCAGATTCGTGAATCGTACACACTGTGTTAAGGATGACGTCGTGCCTTTCGGATTGTCCTCCTGTTTTAATTTTTCCAAGTAATCTTCAGTGTTCTTCTTCTTGTTTGAATTGTGATTCTTCTTCGCTTCCCTTTTTTTCTCCGATTTCCTTTTCGTTGTTCCTGTGAATTTTGTGGTTGTTGTTATGGGTGGAGTGTGTTATAGGAGTATAGATTTGTGGACTTCGGTTGTTAAAGATTGAAGGTTGTTGCAGGTGAAGAAGAAGTGAGGCTGAGTGTCAATCCCTTTTTCCAGAGTGCAGAATGAATCAACAATTGAACCTGTGTGAGGAAAGGTTCCCCCTTTGGAGAATGAGGTAAGTCGGTTTATAGGGGTTAAGAATCTGTGCTGCCAAAAATGCTTCCCTCCAAATTCTTTTATGAAGTGGTTTATAAGTTTCTTACAGAATCGATTAAATAAGTTTTTTATGATGCAATTCCTTTTTACTTTGGAGGTTAGATAGGTAATTAGGTTATTCTGTTAGGCGTGATGGTGAGGTTCTGTTGTGAAGTAGAAGTTAGTTTTGGAAGTTTCTGTTGGAAAAATCGGTTGGGATTATTGGTGATTGAAAATATGGAACTCAATGCCATTATCTCCTTTTTGACAGTTACAGGTTTTTTCCAGTTAGATGGGTTATGTTAGTTTGAGTTTCGGATTGAAATTTCTAAAGTTAAATGAAACGAATTTGTTCTGCATTCGAAATGGTTAGATAAACTTATGGAATTGTCATTTGTGCTGGTTTGATTGTTATTCACTTGGCATAAAACTGGAATTGTAGTTTGAGTTGATACAAAATTTCATTTAGCCTATGCTTGTATTTTGGCTTATTAAATTGTTAAGGAATGCAGGTTCCAACACAATTAAGTATGTGAACCGGGATAAGACAAAGCAGGCCGATGCCACCGTCCAACTATCATCAGGGATTCGCCAATTCCTTCTCGAAGATACGTACATTGATTCGGGGAGGTCTTTGTAATTCATTTTTTATTTTATGTAGTGCCGAATTCTTATGAACTTGTAACTCAATATGTAATGGGAACCAACGCTTTTTTCAATTCAAATGCATATGTACCTGCCAAAATTCCCAGGTTTATATGAACTCAGCTCAATGTAATGCAAACCAATGTTTTTTATTTTTAAATGCATATGTACATGCCTTATGGATATAATAGGATTAAGACAAAATTCCAAGGCTTATATGAACTCAACCCCATGTAATGCAAAGCGATGCTTTTTTTTTATTCAAATGCATATGTACATGCCTTATGGATATAATAGGATTAAGACGAAATTCCAAGGCTTACATGTTTCAAGTTAAATTCCAAGTACATTTGGTCCTTATAGTGGAAAAGCCTTTTGAAGAAAGTGATGATAGCATGTTTCGAAGCAAATGCAAATGGCCATTAACCATAAGTAAGATGATAGGCTTAAAATAGTTAAAATTTAGTCAATTGTAGGTCAAAAATCAATTTCTTTGTAGTTTTATATTCCTGTGGTATGGATATTGTAATGTGTTATCGTATGGAATGAAACGATAGCTTCTTGCATAAGAAGGTCCTTGTATTTAAATGACACAAATCTTGATTTCACCTGCAAGCTTTTTTCCTTCAGAAATCTAGTAAAAACTTGAAACTATGATTTATAATTAATGAACTATGAGTGAAACATAAAGACTTGAATAACGAAGCTATGAAGCAAATGAGGCATCACTCAAGTGAATGAGAGGACTCAAGATCAATAGATGAACTTGACGATGATTCTGATGGTAATGACCAGTCAAATCCTTTCCACGAACTAGAGTTTCACACTAATGATCAAAAGAAACCATTGTTAGGGTTTCAAATTTAATGCAAGTCACATGATCCATGAGCCTCCCAACTATTCCTGCTTAGGGTTTTGACCCAAGCGCAAAGTTTCAAAAGCAAAATCTCCAACCATGGACCAACCATTAGGGTTTGAATTCCTTGAATAATACCAAAGTGAAACCTTAAATTCAGACTCTGAAGTGGTCCAGCCACTAGGGTTTTTCATCCCTGCCAAAAACATTAGCTTTACAAACCAAGAACTTTGAATCCATAATGATCAGCCACTAGATATGAATAAAGGATTGGTTCCTACGATTGGAGCATGAGGGTATTCCAATGATTCTCAAGTTAGGGATTGAATGAAAAAAATAAAAAGGGGAGGGAAACTTTTGAGGTACAACACTACAAAAGGTAATGAGAACTCCATGACAAAAGGCCTGCTGGGCATTGAAATGTATTCGACCTCAATACTATGAATGGGGAAAACTAGACATTCTCAACTCTGCGGTTGGAAACAAAATATGGTCAACATCCGCTCTGAGGCCGGGGATAATGACACAATCAAGATCAATTCATTATCTAGGAGTAATGGTTAACAATAACTCTGAAGCTGAGATAAAAGATAGACGACAACTCAGAGGCCGAACGTCAGTTATGAAGTTCGGGGTAGGAATGATAGATAAGACACCACAAAGAGACAACGACTTTGAGGTTTGTTATAAAACTGATTATCAATTATGGGGCTGATATTAAAAAGGTGGGCATCAGCTCTGAGGTTGGGATGAAGAGTACGCATCAACTTTGAGGTTAAGGGTAAGAAAATATAGACAACAACTCTGAGGCTGAAGGTAAAGAAGCTAAGCATCAACTCTGCAAATTTACATAGACTAACCAATAACTCTAAGGCTGGGAATTGAATGACAGACATCAACTCTGCAGCTGGACTTTCAAGAGCGATAAACAACAACTCTGAGGTTGGAAGTAGCAAAGACAACAACACTAAGGCTGGGAAAAACACATTATCAACTCTGAGGCTGAGATTGAAAAGATAAGCATCAACTCTGAGGTTGGATATGCAAAATGGTATTAACTCTGAGGTTGGAGGTAAGTGAGATAGACATCAACTCTGAGGTTTGACAAAAGGACGATATAGATTAACTCTAAGGCTGAGAATAGAAATAGAAGACATCAACTCTGAGGCTAAGAAATATACAATAACTCTAAGGCTGGAAAAAGAAAGGAGACAACAACTCTAAGGCTGGAAAAGAGACAACAACTCTAAGGCTGGAAATAAGAAAAGAGACAATAGCTCTGAGGTTGGAAATAAGAAAGGGATAACAACTTTGAGGTTGGAAATAAGAAAAGGACTACAACTTTGAGGTTGGAAATAAGAAAGGTTGCCATCAACGCTGAGGTTAGGAGTAGAGAAAGAAAACATCAACTCTGAGGTAGGTGAACAATACATACGAGTATCGAAAAAAAGTTCAACGCAGGTGAGTTATCAATACAGACGAGTATTGAAAAAAAGTGATATTGGCGCAGACGAGCAAAAGGGATACCAATACAGATGTGTATTGAAAAAAGTGATAGACACTGACGAGCGAAGGAATACCAATACAGACGAGTATTGAAAAAATTGATATCAGTGCAGACGAGCAAAAGGGGTACCAATACAGACGAGTATTGAAAAAAGACACTGACGAGCAAAGGGATACCAATAAAGACGAGTATTGAAAAAATTTATAGACACTGACGAGCGACTAACTTAGGTTTCTTGAATTTGAGGGATGCCAAGCGAGTTGAGATTTAGAAGATTCCAAGCAGGAAGTAAATTTCTCACGCAAAATATAATGAGAAACTTCTCAACAAAAGGTTAAAAAGACACATGAAAATGGGGATGATTTTTCATGTAAAGGGGAATGGGAAAATTTCTCAATAAAAGGTTAAGAAGAAAGCTATAGAGGATATCTCGCACAAAAGGTAGCAATGAATCCTTAGTGGGAGAAGATTCCTTATGCAAAAGGCATAGGATTCTTACAAAAGTTAAGTAGATTTGGGAATATAAATTCTCGAGCAAAAGGCTAAGGGGACTTACTAAAGGTAAGCAGTCGGGGATGATAGTCTTTCTGCAACAGGCAAAAGGGGAACTCATAAAAGGTAAGCTGAAAGAGATACTACTCGTGCCAAAGGGAGGGGGATACTTACAAAAGGTAATAAACTGACAAAAGGTCACAAACATTTGCAAAAGGAAAAACAAAAGGGTTTGGACAAAATTTTCTAGGTCAAACCTAGACTTTAAAAGGATTTTCCAGACAAATCTGAGCTTTGGCACACTCTGACAGATAGGGACTTTGCAATAGGCACAAAAACCTTATTATGTCCCACAGGTATAACGACGAAGATGAAGTTCTTGAACAATGGCTACCCAAGCCCCGAGACTCACCAAACCTACATCAGGTGTTTTAAAATAAAACATGATGGAAATATCTGATAGGGGTACCCTTCTCGTGCAAAAGGCAATGGGGGGACTTACAAAAGGTAAGCACTGAGACGTTTCATGCAAAAGGAAACTAAATAAACTCACAAAAGGTAAGTTATCTCACTGAAATTTTCTCCATGCAAAAGACAAGGAGAGCTTGCACACAACAAGAACGAGGGAGACTCATAAAAGGTAAGCACTTGATGAAAGGTCACAAATACTCGTAAAAGATCTGAAGATATTTCTCCCGGTGAAAACTAGGCTTTAAGAGAATTTTCCAAACAGGACCTGGGCTTTGATACGCTCTGTCAGACGGAGACCTTGTAGTAGGCATGAAAACCTTATATCATGCCACAAGCATCACGACGGGGATGAAGTTCTCGAAACAATAGTTACCCAGACCCCGGAACTCACCAAACCTACATCAAGTGTTTCGAAACAAAATATGATGCAAAGATCTGACAAGGGTACCCTTCTTGTGTAAAAGGCAGTGAGGGGTCTTACAAAAGGTAAGCACGAGACGTGATTTTGTGCACAAGGCAATGAAATTAACTCACACAAGGTAAGTTGTCTTACTAAAATATTCTCCATGCAAAAGGCAATGAGTTCTTGGACAAATCAAGAAGAGACTTACAAAAGGTAAGTGAATGAAAAAATGTCTAAAGGTACTTGCAAAAGGCAACACAAAGAAGAATAACTTCGGGAAAACCAGGCGGGAATACCACTCAAGAGTTTCATGATAATGTTCTCAACTAGGGAGGGAGAATTGTCTCAACGGAGGATTCACTTATGCTTTTGAGGAAGACTTTCACGCGGTTATGCATGTTTACTTTGCATGGCGTAATGCTCCATATTGATGGAATATGCTATGCGTTTCATGATACAATGATATGCAATGAATGATTGCTTATGCAAGATGTCGATGCATGTTCTGGATTTGGTTATATACAGCTATGCATGGTTGGATGTATTCTTGAAAATTGAGAATCTATGATACCTATAACCATTGGGTTTATCAATCAAGATCAGGGTTCTCTATTGAAAGGTTAAGGGATGTGTTTAGCATGAGTCCCCAACATTCATGTTGAACTTAGAAGTTTATTATGCACAATGGATATTGTTGTGAACAACCTCAGAAGTATAGAGAGGATCTTCCCTTCCCAGTCAGTCATGCCTCAGTCTGTCGGGTATCTGTATGAATTGTCTCACAAGTAATGAGGCAACTCTGTCACAGAATGATCTCAATTTGTCCTGCCCCAGTGTCTTAGAACTGTATACCTCTAATTAACCATCTTTAAGATAATGACTTCTTGTGCTCTTGGGGTTGCCTGCCCCAGTACGAGCCTTGAAGTAACTTTGCCTCTTACTGGCTGATCCCTGAGGAAATTTCCCTGACTAACTAGTCATGGAGATATTTGTCGAATCTCGACGTGACTACCCCAAATCAACTGAATCTTATAGAGATTTATCGACGTGATTATCTCAGATCGACTGAATCTCGTAGCGGCTTGTCTTTCTACTTAACGGAGTCTTCATACATTCTGTTATTTGATGTGATCAACAAAAGTGACTTGCTCATGCTCAACGGAGTTATCAGGCATTCTTCACTTTTGAGTATGAACAATCAAGATGACTTGCCCCTACTCAACGAAGTTCTCAGGCATTATGTCTCTGATGTCACCAAGCTTCTCAAATCAAGTTCATTATGGAAACTTTCTTGATATCAAATGCTTACTCACGAGTAAAACATATTCATTTTATAAATGATAATTGCAATGATATGTTTATGTTAGTTTTGAAATCCAAGCCTATTCATTGGAATTATGACATACAATGAATATATCACTGATTGAGAATGTCATATCAATACCAACATAAATGACAAGCAAATTGTTTAGGAGTTAGTTTTAACACGATCTTACTGATTGTATGCTTTCGAAATAAACTCTGCTTCAATTAGGTCTTTTGAGGATTGTAACATGGTCTGTTTCACGGTTTGAAAAAAAGGATTTATGGATAAAAGCATATTCTAACCCATTGGTTCTCCTTGATGTTCTCTAGTCCTATGTTAAGCTAGTTTTATACAAGCGTTCATCTTCCAAGAGGGATTTGGGGTAGAAGGTAGTGATAAACCAACAAATTTTTTGGGGTGGCAGTCATCCACCTTTTGTTTGGTTTGTAGCCACACAAATTGGTTCTTGATGAAGATTTTTCTTTTGATTCCTCTTTTGCTTCTTTGTTTTTTATTTCCCTAATTTTTGTTGGACTGATTCCAATTTGCAATCCACAGGGATGCTGTAATTTTTGTCTAAGTCAACTCATTTTCGAGCTTTCGACTTAGCGGAATTTCTTTATTTTTCTTTTGAATTTTTATTTCTTGTTTCTTTTCTTTTGTTGGAACAAATTGTGTGTCATTTGTTCGTTTGATTTAAAGGGTTATGACTGCCTCACTCCTTCTGTTGGTGAGGGACAACCGTTACGGATTTGTGATTTCCGACCTCCTCGCGAGGGATAAGATATGATGCTCCTCAAATAGGATACTCTGTTTTATCTTTTGAAATTTGAACGCATGGTAAAATTAGCTGAAGAATACCCTGCCCCGGGTTAAGATTTAGGGTTTATGTTCAGAAAGAAACTCCTACTTCTTGGCACGAAAGGGTTGACTATGGATTTGCTTCCTTATACCTTCGATGTTTAGGGTTTGAAGCAATTCCTTACATTGTCAACAAGGTTTTATCCAAAAGCATGCATGCAGAGATTTCATGTTTTTTAATTCATCATTCTCCTTTTGATTTCGCTTAAACAAAAGTTTGATATCAATAAGAAAAATATGAGTGGACACTGATGAATTTATTCAAAACATGCATATTGATTTCAATGTCATTATTATTCAAAAACAAATGAGTTTTTTTACAAGTGAATATTGCAAATAACAAATAAGAAAATTACACATGAACATGATTGAATAACAAAATGATTGTTGGCGTGATTAGCCTTATTCCCCCCATAAGTTGGGGTTTTTATGCTTGTAGAGATTGATGGGACAGTCCCAAAGATGCAACTTTCTCCAGGTTTACCATTGCTTTGACTACGACACTATAAATGTGCTTGCCTGTGGAGGCATATGATTGTTCCATATGTTCGAGCCGTTTGGTGTGAATGAGATAACCTTTGAGTCGATCAAGTCTTGTTCCTTATGCTTGAAGATATTACAATTCTCGATCGAGTGTCCTGGCATTCCAGCATGGTACTCACAACTGACGTACATATCATACCTGGGAGGAAGAGGTGTTGGAGGAGCCTTAGCTTCCCTTAGCTAAACCAACGAGCCCTTGAGCAGATGAGCAAGCAGATGGCCATATGGCATGGGAACCAAGTCAAACTTTCTGGGATGCCTTCTTGGTCCTTCTCTACCCTGCTGATTATAGTTCTGTTATTGTGGAGCATGAGGCTACTGAGGAGCGTAGGGCTACTAATACTGCATTGGTGGATGACCAGTAGGAATATCATACATTTTCTATTGATATGGATTAGGTGCTACTACTTCCACTTGATAGTATGGCACTTGGTAGGCCCATACCCCTTTTGTTGTCATGGAGGCATTGGTCTCCCCATCCTTTTACTTCGTGAATCTTAAGTGGGATTTCCTTACTCCACTAGCCACAACTATTGTATCCTGGATTTTACCGATCTTCAAGCAGTTATCGATTCGTTCACCAGCAACCACTAAATCTGAAAAACCAACAGAAGTACTTCCTATCAACTTTTCCAGGTAGCGCCCATGGAGGGTGACCATGAACACGTCTACCTGTTCCCTTTCTAGAAGAGGGGGTTGAACCTGGGCAACCAAGTCTATCAATCGTTGGGCGTATTCTTTGAATGATTCATCCGATTTCTGAATGAGGATTTGGAGTCGAGTTCGATTGAGAGCCATATCTGAATTATACTAATAATGCTTCAGGAATGCTTCATCTAGTTCCTTCTAGGTTCGTATATGTATTTTGCATATACCATTCTAGAGAAGTTCCACTAAGGATATCCTGGAAAAAGTGCATTAATATTTTTTCATCATCAAAATGAGTAGCCATCTTTCTGCAAAAATCTCGGATGTGGGTGTTTGGACAGGTGACCTGTTTGTTTTTTTCAAAGTCTGGGACTTTGAACTTATCAGGAATTTTCACACCGAACACTAGGCATATGTCTGCAACATCTATCCCAAAGGTATCAGGTCCTTGGAGAGCTTTCATCATGTCCTCCAGAACACGGAACTTCGTCTCCGTCTCAGTAGTTGATGGTCCAAAGGCGTCACAGAAGATATCGTGATGACCATCAATTGACACCCTTCCAAGGACAAGAGGGTTGACTATAGGCACAAAATTTTGATTCACCAGGACCCCTTCAGAAGATGAATGATCACCAATAGACGGGTTCATAGGGTTATGCACATGAGGATACAATAGAGGTGATACAAGAGGATTTGCAGCGGCAGTCCTTAAATCAGCTTGTCAGAGCTCTTCTTGGCTCCTAGCCATAACTTCTTGACCTTTGGCCACAACTTGAATAGTTTCCATCAGTTGACCCATATGGGTGCACACATGGGTCACCTCCTCTCTCAATGCAGCTTGGTTCTGCTCCAATTGATCCATGAGTATTCTTTGGTTGCTTTGAGTGTTGCAGGGATGCCGAGAAGTAAGCTCGTTTGGTGGATGATTCTGGATAAAAAGGCCAAGTGGTAAGTTTTATGGTTTTGTCTCATGATATGCAGAATGATGTATGAATATTACGTTTGAGGTTTGTTTTTTCTTTATGATGCATGAATGCATGAATGAGTGAATGAATGAAATCCAGACATTTGGATTAAAAAGTAAGAGGTGCGAATGAAGGATAACACTAATTGCTTTCCACACTGGGATCTCATCGAGTATGATCTAGGGTTTAAACAGGGACCCCATAGTGATGGAATCATATGAATGTTTTTCGCTTACGAAAAAAGCATGCCAATTGACAACTCCGTCAAATGAATCTATTCTAGGTTAGGTCTTCTTACCAACCCACGTGAGAAAATCTTCTCAAGGATCCGCACTATGCGACCATCCACATTGGGTTCTAGACAAGGATTTCAGAGTCATGGATTTCCTTGATTGTTTGCCACGTATGTCTATTTACTTGCTAGGCGTCAATACCATTAAGGAAATCTATTCTGAATGAGGTCTTCATACCGACCCACGCGAAAAAAGATTTTCGGGGAACCATACTACACAACCATCGTTTCTAGTTGGCCAAAGGTTCAAGGTTCTACAAAGGTCCTTAGAGTCATGGATCCTAATGTAAACCTCGACACTTATGGAAAAAGCTTACCAGTTATCAATATGCTCAAAAGAATCTACTCTAAGTGAGGTTCTCATGTCGAACCTTACGAGAAAAGCTTCTCGGGAGCCCATACTACTCAACCATCGTTCTATCTCATCTTTTCACTCTAGACTCAGGTAGAGAGTTTTTCCCTCGATGTTTCTTGCAATAAAATCACCCATTCAATACCACAACATAATAGAGCAAATACTATATGAATATTTAAAGCATAAGGAAAAAATAGAGAGAAAGCAAAATGGAAAGATAACCATCCAAACCAACAAGGAAGACAACCTAAACTATGCTTGACTTGCTTAGGTAGGAGTCCTCATCAGAGTCGCTAGTTGTCTCTACGTGAAAAATATATAATCGGCATCAGATTTCATTTATTCCAAAGGAAAGGGAAAATTTCGAGAAAACTCCAAAAGAATGACCGTCGTAACCATGAGCGGATTCGAAAGTCGATTATGCAAGGGGGGGGGGTATTAGCACACCTCAGATCCATTATACTCAATGAGAACCATCTAGGTTGTCTTTCGCTGGAATGGGTGTTACTATCTCAATGCTTATTTGCTAAAGGTTTATAGAGTGAAAGTGAGTTTTCTATTAGTGTGCACGCCAAAGATCTGGACCCTCATGTCTACGTATCCTCATAATGAAGTATGGAATCATAACTCTGTAGTTCAGAGTAAAAATGTTTGGTTGTTGGTTGTTTTTACCTTGAAAAAGGGTTTTCAGAGTTATGCCCTAAGGCGCAAAAAAGAGTCTGACGAGTTGTTGTTGTTTTTAGGGTTTTGAAAATAAAGATTATTTGACTTCGGATTGCACTAAAGACTATGAGTGAAGGTGAATACTCAAACACACGGGCCAAGCATCTCGGGTTCAAAATACTCATAATGGGGGTATAAAAGCTCCATTCCCATTCCATCTGCACTTCTTAAGACTCATGGCATACAATCCTAAGATCCTAGATCCTAAGGTTTATTCTATTGTTTATGAAAATATGATGACGATCCTAGATCCTAAGGTTGGCTAGCAAGCAACAACAAAACAAGGGCAAACAAGGAAAAAGTACACCAAAGTGGGGAGAGGGATACATGAAAAATACAAGGAAGTAATACGAGAAATAAATGGTCTCGTTTTAAGGTAGGCCAAGAGAAAGCCTTGTGTGTGCATTGTGTCCTAATATAACAAGTGGATAATGGAATTACAAATCATGTATCCCTAAGGTAGCGCCATGAATTTTCTCTTGTAATAAAAGATTACAAGTCCATGATGAAACTCCAAGTTGTGCCTAGGTCAATCACAATAGTCCAAGGTCCAAGCAAGGGTCCTAACAAGACCTCTAAGTCCAGCACAATAAGTCCAACACATAGTCCATAATACTCCATGAAATGATAAGGTCTTTCACAAAGTCTAATATGTCCATAATACCCCAAGTTTAGGTCTCAATGAAGATGAATTAAATCTTTTAGGTCCTTTTCATTTTATCATATTTTTATTCATTTTTTATTATGTGTCAAGATAAGAACAAAAGAAATGAAAGAAGACCAAATGAAATAGATGTTAAATTGCATAAATTTAAATGTTAGCAGTTAGAAGTTAGGAATTAGTGATTAGTAGCTAGATTGGAAGGAATTAAAATTGCAAGCAATAAAGAAGATTAAAATCAAACTATAATGCAATTAATCAAATTATCATACTAAAAATAAAATGAAATAAAATGCAAGAATAAAATGATATTAAAAGTAAAATCGAAATGCAATAATAGAAGTGAAAAAATCAAGATTTGATAATGTTGAATAGAAATTAAAATGAAAAAACAAGATTACAAATGAAACTAGAAAACAAGTAGAAACCAATAGGGACAATGCAGGGTTGAAAACAATGGTGCAAATAGCTTATTGATGGGTTATGAAGCCCAAAGTCCAAGCAAGACTAATGGCCAGGAGGTATGTGCATATGTATGGTGTGGAAAGCATGTTTGGATGGGCCTTGCTCAAGCGTTACAGATGCAAACACGGAAGGACTCAAACATAGAAGCATCATATGAGGATACCTCAACCTCACGTGGCTGTCCCCCTCTTTCATGCTTTCAAGTTCTTCGTCTAAACCACAACAACTCCGTCGCGCCGGAGCTCATCACCAGCGGCGACGGAGCATGAAACCACATCAAACCTACACCGTTCCACTCGTTTCGTCATCCTCTATTCAAATTCCTAGTCAATTTTGCACGATTATGGCTAAAAGTCCAAATCGAGCCTTTCTAACTATGAACCCTAAGTTATAACATCATAAATTAAATCCTCCGTTGGAGGAATCAAAGTCCCTAGGGTTAGGGCTTTGATTCCTTAAGTACTAATATACATACCGGTAAGCGATTTAAAGCAGAACTAAGCATAATTTGGACTTACCTGCCAGAGAAGATGAAGATGACAACGGCGACGAAGACGCATAAGTACGATACTCTATTCCTTCCTTGTTACTCTTCTTTTGCTGCTTCCCTCATACTACTATGAATATTGCGAATCGTTCTGAGTCTTGGTGAGTGAAGAGAGAAGTTGAAGGAGTGTGATTCTGAGGGAGAGTGATCAAGAGAGAGTGAATGTGAGCTGAATTCAAATTCTATTGAGAGAAATTCAGAGGTATTCAGAGAGGGATCGAGACAGAATCCAGAAGTGTGAGCAATGTGAAATTTGGTGAAAAATGAATCGCCAAGAAGAGCCAATGATTGGGAAAATGATGATTTATGTAAGGGTGAGGCTTGAGAGGGTAGATTAGGGAATTTAATCTGAGTTAGTTAGATTCTGGTGATGAGCTGGAAATTCTATTAATGAATTCATTGAGCAATTCGGAAACTAATTGTGAATCTGGAAATTGAGGTGCTGCTGTGAGTTTAGCTTGAATTTGTTTCACGTGAAAAATTTGTGGTAATTTGAATATGAGTTCAGCTGAGCTGGAAATGATTGATGGTCTAAATTATGTTAATAGTTTTTCCCTGCTATATTCTACTAAAACAATTTTGTTAGAAACTAGTGATGCAATTAGTATTACGTCTGATCATACTGTTAAAGATTGTTAATGATGTGAAACTGTTAATCTGGTCTGTTAGGATTGTGAGGCAATTAATTTGAAACTTACTTGACTGCTATGTTTATGTACTGTTATGAACGAATTTGTTGGCTATTGAATTATTGTGCAGGTGTAACCGGTTACCACTATGAAAGTTGGTGCTCTAGACTGCAATAAGGGGCCACGTGAAGCAGGTGTAACCGGTTACCCACATGAAGGTTGGTGGTTCCTGGGTGCAAACAAGGTTATGTGAAGCAGGTGTAACCGGTTACCGTAACCAGTTACCAACACAATAATGAGGGTTCTGGGTTACATGATGAGCCTGTGTGCAGCTGGCGTAACCGGTTACCATACAAAAAATGGTGTTTTGGGGTTCAACTTTATGCTAACTTGAAGGTGCATCATGGAGAACGGAATGGTAGCTGCAAAGTTCAAAGTTCCTTTCATTTGGCACTTGATTTAAGCTATGTATGGTGATTCTATGTATTTATTAAGTAACATGAGAATGTAAATGCAAATGCAAATGCAAACTATGCTTATGTAATGAACATTAATCAATTCAATTTTATGATTCAAGATTAAATCAAATTTCTCTCTTTTTGTATGAAATGTATGAAAAACTCTAATGAAATGCAAGTTTCTATAGTAGAATGTAAATTGTTTCCACTTTAAATCGAATCTAAAATTCCCTTTTATTAATGCAATGCAATGAAAAATTGATAAGTGACAATGGACCAATGAAATGGATTAACATGTAGACTATAAATGAAGCTTAAGACAATCAACAACTGATTTGTTGACTTTGGTCAACTAGTTGACTAAAAAGTCAATAGTTGACCAAAAGTTAACTTAGGAAAAAATGATGTTATTCAATGCGTCATGCTTGTGATGAATCTTAAAATGAAATGCAATGGGTGAATGGATCAAAATAACAAACAAAACTATGAGTGGATGCCAACCATCAAGAGTCAATGCAATAGCTATCCCAACACATAACCATGTAATGAACCACATGATCACCAAATGAACCTCACCTTGACTAAAGAATCTTGATGGATCTAAAACCAAAGATGCAGGATATCCAGGATCCACAATGTAAAAGGCAATGGGGATCAGGGTTTTGTGCTCGGTTGAGCACCCCTCAAGATAATGTCAAGAAAACCTAGTTTACCCAAGTACCTATACCACGCCTTGAGTCCATGTAGCATTATTTCTTGTTATGAATCATTCTAATGCAAATGTAGTGATGAAATGGTGAACGCATGCACATGTATTAAGGCCATGGACTAGATGAAGGTTGTATGGAAGGTAAGGTAAATTTTGGGGTATGACACATATAACATTGAAGAATAAGCACAATCTGGTTATAGTTACCCTTACATTCCTTGGTAAAATGTCACGAATAGCCACTGGTAGAAGTTGTTACATTAAGACATGACAATCATGCGATTTTAAGCCAACAAATTTGTGATCATTCTCTGACACAAGTTCCTTCATATTTGATGAGTACCCTTGGGGAACTTTGATACCATGCAAACAATCACACAAACTTTTTATTTTATTTTTTAGACAGAATGTGACAAGCTGGGGGAAAATATGTTTTATTTGCTATTTCTTTTAGGGCTAACTCTTGTCGTATACCCATCACCACCATATCTTCACCTAATTTTTTAGTATCTTTTGTCTTGTCTTTAATGTTGAGAAGTGTTCCAATAAAATTATCACATACATTTTTTTCCAGATTTATCATATCAAGATAATGTCTTACATAAAGACTAGACCAATATGGAAGATCAAAGAACACCAACCTCTTTTTCCAACTATTTTTCTCCACGGGCCCTTATTGTTTACTTTTTAGTTTCTTTCCAAAGAAATCCTTAATGTGCTGTTGTCTTTTATAAACTTCCTTCCCAGTTAAGGGTTTGGGAGCGCAATCAAACTCATGCTTTCCATTAAAAGCCTTCTAAAATGTACGGTATGGATGATTAGGTCTTTTATAAACTTCCTTCCCAGTTAAGGGTTTGGGAGCGAAATCAAACTCATGCTTTCCATTAAAAGCCTTCTAAAATGTAAGGTATGTAGGACATGCTTTATGCCCACATTGACGCTATACCCAGACAAATCATTATAGAAAGAAAGTCATTGATTATGAAAAACAACATGGCATGCAATTTAAAGTTATAACATGTATACACATCATCAACACTAACTCCTTCCTCCCACAAAAGTCTTAAATCTTCAATCAATGGAGTTAAATAAACATTTATGTTGTTCCCTGGTTGTTTTGGACCTACAATCATCATTGATAACATCATATATTTGCGCTTCATACACAACCATGGAGATTTGTTATAAATTATGAGAAGAACATGCCATGACATATGGTTAGTACTCAAATTACCAAAAGGGTTCATTATGTCGGTGGAAAGTCCAAGCCTAAGGTTCCTCGATTCTAATGTAAAATCTGGAAATAAGGAATCAATTTTTTTCCATCACACACTTTTCCATCTGCATGCCATCTAGTATTCTTTGCATCATTTTTATTAGCAAACAACCTCTTGAACTTTTAAATTATCAGTAGGTACCATATCACCTTGGAAGGAACACCCTTTCTTGTTACACAATCATCGTCTTCAACACCATTGGCCTTCTTCTTGTAGCATGACTGCCCACATATTGGGCACTCCTTCAAGCTTTCATATTATTTCCTATATAATATGAAATCATTATGACATTCGTGTATTTTGAAATAATCCAAACTCATTGGACACAATATCTTCTTGGCCTCATAACTATGGTTCGACAAAATGTTACCTTCTGGAAGCATTTCTTACAACAATCCAAGCAACTCAGTGAAACTTTTATCCATCCATCCACCTCTCACCTTAAGATTAAATAGTCTTAACACAATTGACAATCTTGTAAAACTTTTGCATCCCATATACAACGACTCTTCCATGTCATTTTGTAAAGTATCTACCATATTAGCATTCTCGAAAGAATTTATCCCAATATCGTGAATCATGTCTTCTAGAGTATCATTCATAATTTCACCATCATCTTCAACTGTAGGTGAAAAGGTATTTTTTTTGTAACTTCGTCATGCTATACCCATTTCGTGTAGTTTTAAATAATTCCATCACAACCTAAATGATTGAATATTTCATCCCTTGTATGTTTGGCCATATTTCAGTAAATTCTACAAGGACACCAATAAATTCCCTTCTCCTTAAGAAGGTCCCCCCCCCCCCCCCCCCCCCCCCCCCCCCCCCCCCGAAAAATCAAGAAATTGAATCACCCCATTCTCATACTTTTCACTTAATCTATTAGCTTTCATCTAACTATGATGCATAATCACATATAATTTCTGAAAATAAAATAAAAATAGTACACAACCAACAATAACTACCATTACAACAACAAATACCATTACAACATTATAGTAAACAATATAAGTCTCAAAAACCCTACAACAACAACCACATATGGCAACAACATCAATGAAGAAACAACAACAACGAAGACAACAAAAGCAACAACAACAACGATGATGACCTACGACTACAACATCAACGACGGAAACAAAACAACAATAATGGATAATTTTTACATATCGGAAATGTGATGAGAGACTCAACGGAGAAAAAATCTAGCTAACTTCCTCCTCGAAGAAGAAGGGTAGTGGTTCTAATTATTGGGAAACTCCTTCGTTCGCTGGAGAAGAATGAGCTCCTTTCTTTCGCTAGGGTGCAAAAGGTTAATGAGACAAAATATTATAATTCTAAAGTAAAAAAAAAATTAGATTTTTTATCTTGGTTTTCTTTACAACTGAGGGATAATATCTAACATAAAATGTATAAAAAATAAAGACGCATTTTTAGTTGTAAATAAAACATAAAATTGCAGGAGCTGGGAGTCAAAACTCGAACACTAAACATCAATTTACGTTAGTTTTCCTAGAAAACCGAGGTTAAAGATAAGGTTTATTAAAAATAAATAATATATAGCGTGTTCTAGGTCATTTGACCTCGGTTTTTCAATAACTAAGGTGAAAGTTTTGTCATGAAATATATTATTTATAGTACTGCAGTTGATAAAGTGGCTAGAAACTTAGATCAATCCATAAGAAATGCAGTATCTTCTGACTAATATTGACATTTTTGCAATGGTTGGGATGAGGTTTACACCATGCTTCCAACTTTGTTGTTGTTAGAATATCTGGATTAACCTTAATCCACCACTTAATAGAAAATTTCTTAATCAATTGAGAAGTTAGAAAATCTTGCCATAACTGATCAGATGAAAAGGTCCATGAGGTAATCTAAACAATCCCAAAAACAACACAAAAAAACAATAAAGCCTTGTGCGAAGGACAAGTAGTAGGTGAGGTAAAGTTATTGAAGGCTTTAGAAGTATAATCTGGGAAAATATTTAAGTTGGATCAATAAGCTGAAACCATTAGATAAACCAATAGGGAAAGTTTAATGAAATATATTTATTAAACAAAATAAACCAAGTGTGGTTAAATGGTTCAATTTATAAGAAATTAGACAAGACATCCATGTAATCCAGATAATTGTATGTTTGAAGAGAGTAAGACATTGAAAATGATTTTCTTTTTGAAGGGGGTTGCTTCCAATCTGATGGAGATAAAACTTTAATAATTTTGAATTTGAAGAACTTAATTTTTTATTTATCATTCTCATCATATTGATGAGTAATAGAAATATAATCAATATCAACCAAAATAAATTCATAATATTCTCGGGTTTTTAATAAGTCTTTTGGTAAAAAAATCTATCAACGAGGAAAAATTCTTGAAATAATTTGTAATAATAATGCATCTGAAAGACAGTACATAGGCTCTAAAGGGATAATCGGTTCTTACAGAATTTTGGTAATGAAATAAGATTTTGTAAAAGATGGAGGAGTGTAAAAATGTAATTTTGAAGTAGGTTTAATTTGAGAAGATGAGGAAGTAGTACTTATCTGTGTAAAAGATAATATAGATAATAATGTAGGCCTAATCACATGTCGGGGGGAAGAAGGTATTTGAGAAGTAATTTTTATAATATATGAAGGTGATCCTAAAACTATGGGTTTATTATTTGATGATAATGGAGGTCCATAATTATCTTTGGGATCACTCTGTTTCTTTCTCATTTTTACCCTGTAAAATTCTCGAGTTAAAAAATCTAGTAAATAATTTTTAATTCTTTCAATAGTTTTATTTCAAAATCAAAACAGGATAACAAAGATTGTCATCTAGCAAAGTATATGTTTTGAAACAAATTTTTTAACATCCTTCTTTAAAACACTCTTAGAAGCTTTGCAATCTGTTTTTAATAAAATGATTTTGAAAACAAATCATCTTGAAATTTTGCAATGCATAACACAATGACCAAAATCTTTTTTTTTAATAGTACTATAATTTGATTGGGCCGGAGACCAAGTTCTAGAGTAATATTTAACAACTTGTTCCTTATTCGTGCCGATTAAGTAATTATTTTAATACCCCACCAAACCCTAGGTCTAAGGCATCTATTTCAACAATAAGATTAACTTGTGGAACAGGGATTCCCATACAAGATAATCTCTTAACTATCTACTTTAATTGGGTGACACTTTTGATCATCGAATCATACCAAGGCGGGGGATCCTTTTTAAGTATATTAAATAAATGAATACAAATATTTATAAGATTAAGTATAAAGTCTGACACATAATTAAGACAATCTAAAAACCCTTGTAACTAAGTTATATCTTTTAATTCGTCGGAGAATTTTCTAACAAACTCTAAAGATCTAATAATAGGGGTGTACACGCCCCGACTAATATCAAAATCCAAAGTTTTTACTTTACTTTGAAATAAGTTTTATTTCATTTTGGATAAAACTAAACCATTATCTTTAATTATTTCAAAGAATTGATTCAGGTGTTATGAATGTTTATTAATAGAATCTGAAAAAACTAGAATATCCTCTAAGTAGACTATAGTAAAGTGGGAGTCATTATTAAAAATATAATTCATTATATTATGAGGGGGGATTTTTAAGCCCTAAGGGAAAAACATTTCATTCATATTGCCCAAAGGATACAAAAGCGGTTTTATATTTATCGATTTCTTCTAATTAAATTTGATAATATCCAAATTTAAGATCAAATTTAGAAAATATACTTTTATGGTGTAATCTGTTAATTAAATCTTTTTTTAAGGTATAGAATACCTAATCCATTGTAAAGTTTTATTTAAATGTTTATAGTTCATTACTAATCGGGGACTACATCTTTCTAATTCAGTATCATTAATAACATAAAATGCATAGCAACTCTAGGGAGACTTAGTCGGCCTAATCAAACGTTTTTTAAATAATATTGTATTTCTTTATTACAATAATCTAAATGATGCTTAGTCATCTATATAGGTCTGACTTTTGTCAAAATATATTTTTCTTTAAAGTCAGCTCATAAAGACAAGAAATAGTGTGTATCTTCCTTTTTCATAAGGTATTAGGAAGACTATAATTGTTCTTCTATTATTTTAAAATATATTTCTATGTTTATGAAATTAATCTATTTTCTTTTATTATTAATAAGATTAATAAAAGATATTTATTTACTCTGGACAAAGTTAAGATCTCTAATCTTAGGTTGTTCTAAAAATTCAAACTTAACTTCACGACCTAAAGTATTAGTAGTTATAATTAGGTTATCAACGATAAAAGGATAAAGTAAAGCTAGGAAATGGGTTCTTAAAATAATATTCTCTTGAATGATTTTAACTAAAAGAAAAGAAGTTTCATAATAGATTTGACCTTTGCAGATCTTAGTGTTGGATAACTTATAAGACACATGTAATCTGTTATCATTGGCACCTCGTAAGGATTCTTTGGTTTTCTCGTAATATTGGGTTGGGATTAACCCCTCTTGAATGCAGTTTAAATTTACCCCTAAGTCTATTAAAGGATTCTAAATAAAGAAAATATTCTATAGAAAATTTAACCATCTCAATTTTCAATGTATTAAATACGCACATTTCCAATTTTTTTTTGTTATTTTAAGCACTGAACAAAGACTAGCGCCTTTACTCAGTCCACACAAATAAAGTATCTTCAATCTCAGGGCTATCTACTATAAATGAAGACCTTGAGAGAGAGAGAGAGAGAGAGAGAGAGAGAGAGAGAGAGAGAGAGAGAGAGAGAGAGAGAGAGAGAGAGAGAGAGAGAGAGAGAGAGTACGGATATGGTTTAAACCCGAATTTAATCAAGTGTGAAAATTTATACATAAGGGTTCTATTTATAGAACTGCTTGTTGGGATACAACCTGAAAAAACTCACTTAAGTGCACCATACTTTACGGTATTATACAATTCTCTTAATTGCACCATACCTTACAGTGTTATGTATTTCTCTTAAGTAATATGTATCTTACGGTGTTTCATTTTTAACTATCTAACCAATCTATCCTTATATATGTGATCCCGTAGCTTCTCATGACGTTGGTAATTATACTAAATCACATGTTTAATATAATAAATAATGAGTGGTATCTAGCAACACAAAACTGCTACCCAAGTCTTATAATATCATGTGATATGACACAATCTTTTTGTGATAATGCTTGTATATATGATTACCTATTTTCCCTCATGTCTATATTGAACTCAAGGCATATACCGTATTACCCTTGTCCAATTAAATATTGGGCTTTTAGACATATAACTTGTTATACACGGTGGAAAAATTCCATCTATGTCACTAATTTCCCTCAACATAATTTATAGAGTATCCATTAACCATTTTTACGATCATCCAGTTACGAATAACGTTTGATCAGTAATAAAGTATTCGACTACACATCTAGGATCCATAGTGGTTTCAGGTTTTTATGACACATGCATAACATTTTATTAAGTACTTTCATGGTGGCTAAATTCAGTATAAATATTACTCATAATATTCATACATATGTAAAGACTTCATAACTCTTTATCCATAATCCATGAGATGTAATCACCAGCCTATCCATATAATAGTCTCAATAATTTAATGTTATCCCACATCACAATAAAGTTTGACTATGGATACTTTAAGAATATTGTCCTTATGTTTAATGAGATATCATGATTAATTAAACTTAATGTTTTATTAAATAAATTATATATTCTAGGGAGTTTATTATTTTTGAAAAGCAAACATAACAAAGAAACACCTTTTATTATTACTAAATAATTTTATACAAGTAGCAAGTTTTAATAAAACTATTGGCCTTTAGGGATTACACCAACAATCTCCCACTAGCACCATAGCCAATCAGGAATACACCTATTACCCATAAATCTAATATGACCACCATGCTTCTCCTGTGCAAGAGGTTTTCCAGCGGGTTAGTGAAATTATCAATTGTTGGTACTATGTATATCTTTAGATATCATATATCTATTATCTCTAAAATGAGGTGATACCGCCTAAATATGTGTTTGAATCGTTGGTGAGATCTAGGCTCCTTAGCTTGCGCAATGTCACCATTATTATTATAATAGATCAATAGGATCCAAAATTCTAAGGAATATGCCAATTCACTAATGAACATCTTAATCCAAACAATTTTCTTTCTTGCATTTGAGGCTGCAATATACTCGGTCTCGATTCTAGAATCAACATGGGTATAACATTTTTATTCTGAATGCTGTTAAGGATGTAAACAAAGGGGATGTTATTTGTGACCTACTATACGTAAGCACATGCCAAAGGGATACACTACTCTAAAAAGTACATACTACGATGCTCATTTCACCATGATTATTTGAAGAACTGTTGGGACATCTTAACAATCAGGAGCCATCATTTTATTAAATTTCAAAATTAAAAATACTTCAGATTTACCACAGTTGGATAATGCAACCGTGGAAAAATCTTGTAAAGTTCAAGGGTTTGAACCCCAACGCCATGAAATTTGTGATTCCTTTAATATTATAGTGGCACCATAATTTTTGATTTATTTTAAAACTAAATGTGAACTAGATTTCACCACGGTTGGATATTCCAAACGTGGTAATTGTCGCGTCGTGAAAAATACCTGAGCGTATCGCACGCTCAAAATATCAATAAAACCCAAGGGTAAGATAAAAGGGTAAGGAAGTTGGTTATACAAGGGGAAGGTATTAGCATCCCTCATATTCGATGTACTCACGAGAACCATTTTGATTATTCTTTACGCGGATAAGTGTTATTATCTAAAGGTTACTTTCGATTGATTTTAAATTACGGAAAAAAATAAATTTATAATTAATGTGCTCGTCAAGGATTCGAACCCTCGTGCCTCTGTATTCTCATAGTGTGATGCGAAAATCTGAGCTTTGTAGTTCGTGGTAGAAAATAAGTATTTGTTGATTGATTTTAGGGAACAATTATAATCATATCATAGAAGTGTTTCGATGTTAGCTGATTCTGATCTTCGTTCGGACATTCTAAGCTTTTAGTATGACTGCTGAGGAACAAATTATAACAGTTCTTTTATGGAAAGAAAGTGTTGTTTTGAAAAGGTTTATGAATGAATTTAATTGAGAAAGAATTTGTGGATGAGTTGGAAAAGATTTGTGAAATGGTGAAATTGTTGTTTAGACCAAGGCAGACATGCATGAGAATGAGGGGTTTTCCTAAGCTGGAGTTTCACAAGGAAAACATGCACGAAGGGGCTTGCCTAAGCCTGGGTCTCACAAGGCAAGCATGCATGAAAAATGGTTTTAACCATGAGAAGGTGATTAACCCATGAAGGATGTCTTTAACCAAGAGAATATGATTAACCTCAAGAGTTGTGTATGGTTCATAGATGAGTCTTTAACCTAGAGAATATGATTAACCCATGAATGAAGTGATTAATCATGAGAAGGTGATTAACCTCCAGAGTTGTATGGGTGTCCAAAGAGTATAGTGTTTGGTCCAAAGAGAAAAGTGTTGTTGATGTTGATTATTAAAGTGTTTGCATGAGGATGAAAGTTTAGAAGTGTTTTGATTTGAATTGCACTAAAGTCTATGAATGGAGGAGAATACTTTGAATAACTGGGTCCTACATCCCATATTCAAATATACTCAGAATAAGGATAAGAATGATCCCTCTCATTCTTCTTCATTGCTTAAGGCCCGTGTGTAGCGGTAAATTTTTTGATATTAAGCTATTTATTAACTTAACTCACAAAGCAAGAGTCATCACTGCATTTTTATCATTTCAAAAGGAAAGGGAAAAAGAACGAACAAAACCCAAAGAAGTTTTAAAACAAAACAAATAAAAAGAGACAAGGGTCCGGGGGTTGGTTATGCAAAGGGAAGATATTAACACCCTAAACATCTATAGTAATCTATATGAACCTCTTTGGAAATCTGTATATTTTGGCTTAAAATGGTGTTGTTTGCAAAAGATTGGGGAGATGAGAAGAGAAATGTTTTTTTTTTATGATTTTGTGTTTGCCAAGGCTTTCTGAGTCTCATGCCTACATACAAACAAAGTGAAATGGAGGATCAAAAACTCATAGTTTGTGGTAAAAGTAACAAAGTTGTTTATTTTGATTCATTTTTAATGAAAAAGCATTTTGTCATTTTAAGGTGAACACTCAACTAGGCACCCGAAAGTAAGAGAACTTTGCATCGCCACAGAGAAGGACCTTAACTTGGATAAAGATCAACAAGTATGTCAATATCTCTCTTAGGTGGAAAAGAATTATCAATAATACTACGGGGATAGGAGAATTATATCTCAATTATGGAAATGACTCATGTCTACACCTTGAGAAAAAAAGTTTTTAAAATAAAAAGTGCACAAAGTGCACAAAATGGTTTGAATGAGTTATGCATTTTTTAGTCTTTTGAAATTGGTTTTGAATATGCTTAAAATGTCTCAACATTTATTAAGAAAAGATTTTGAAAATCACTTGACAAAAGTCAAGGTTTATTAAGAAAGTGGTTCAAGTTTGAAAATAAGAAGTTTTTTAAAACAAGAGAGAAGATTTTGAAATAAAAGAAAGGGAGGAGAAGAATAGATTATCCTAGAACATAAAGTTAAATCTAGGGAGGAAAGATATAACCAAGAGATAACAAGCTTGATGACATAAGTCAAAGAAGAATTCTCTCCTTTGGATTAAACCTCAAGCAAGCCAAATAAGCAAAGAATAATCCATGTGTTAGATGAAACCAAGAGAACCAAGCCAAGTCTTCAAAAAAAGCCCAAAGTCAAAGGTACCAGATGAATCCCAAGGTCTCAAGTCGCAAACTCCTAAAGTAGGAGTCAAGGTCCTATTTCTAAGTTCGTAGCTCCACAACAATGTCAATGATAGTAACCTCAAGTCCATGAATCAAGGGAACCAATTTTTAGAGGTTTTTTCCCTTATTAATGTCTTTGAAAGAAAAAGAAGTCCAAATGGACAAAGAACAAATAGCATAAGCAAAAACAATATGATATGAGATGCTAAAATAAAAGTAAGTAAATGGAAAAAAGAAATAAAGAGCATAAGATAAATGACATTAAAGTAAAGTTAATACAATAATATGTTAGTGAGTTGGGTTAGTAATCAAAAATGAAAATACAACTTGTCATTTTTGGGAGAATACTCAACTATTCACCCACAAGTCTGAAAATATGTACCTCTACATCACCATGAAAAGGACTCCAACTTGGATAAAATCAACAAGTATGCCACTAGCTCTCTTAGGTGAAAAGGAAGCAATATTTTTCACACAATTCCAAGGGGAGTAGGAGACTTACAATCTCATTTATGAAAATAACTTACTTTCGGGACAAACTTAGCACTATGTTAAGTAATCGTAATTGGATATATGTAGAAGTCACAACTATCTGAGGCCGATCAATAATAATGTTTGTGTTAATACATGCTAGATAAATGATATGTAAATTATTCTCATAAAGCTATACCACACGCAAAAAAGAAAACAAGATGGGTCGAGCACAAAGGCTAAAAGGATGTTCCATTACTTCAATCCATACTTCATGATACGTAGGACAAACTTATGCATCAATCCAAAGTATCTTAAATGAACCATGATCGATTAGGAGGTATAGTTGAAATGATGAAAGTTCATAAAGCACCAATCCAATTGATCAAAAGGAAAAAAGAGAAAGGGATGAAGAAGCAGAGGACAAGAGAAACCAAATCCAAGTTGGATCAAAGGCTTGATCAAGTCATCCTTAAAATCAATCTTCCATTTTGGTGGATTAGGGTTTTCACCCCATTAACACCCAAAACCCATTGAGTTTGATCAGACCTATGATCAAAGTAACTAAAATCCAAGGCCAACAGAAGTCAACAAAGGTCAAACAAGCATAAAATGCAAAAAGATAAAATAAAATACATCAAATATATTTTTAAAATGAATTTTAAAATGGAGATAAAAGAGAAAATCCATAAATCCCTTCAAAACACCAAATAAATGGCCAAGAAAATTATGGAAGGTTGGAAATAAAATAAGAGACATAAAATATATTTTTTAGAACTTTTAAATGCCTAAAAATTATTTTAAACCAATTAAAACAAAGGAAAAAATATGAAATTCAAGAAAAATAGAAAATCAAGAAAATAAACTGTGAAAAAATAAAAATCTGATAAGAAAAATAAAAGAGAATTTTAGAAATTATTTTAGGATTTTGGTTGATTTTACCTTTGAGAAAAGAATTTATGGAGTGGTGCTCTAAGGCACAAAAATAAGGTTTAATGAGATGTATTATTTTCACCTTGGATAAGAGTTTATGAAAAGAATTTTCGTGATTAGATTGCACTAAAGTTTGTGGGCGGAGGTGAAAATTCTAGACAATAAGTCAAGCGTCTTACATCCAAGATAATCAGAGTAACAGTAGGAATGCTCCATTCTTACTCATTCTCCACCATTTAAGGCTCGTGGCGCACAATACTAATCGTAGTTTTAAGTATTTTGAAACATATAAGGTTTAAGCAACCCTAATCAATCCAATATCATGACAACCATATACTTCATCAGCCAATAAGTTCCAGACCTCATAAGTCAATGAAAAAATGCTCAAATGATATGAAACAAATCATAATAAAATAGTAGAGGCAAAAATAACAAAGGTGTATGTTGGGAATATTTTAAGAATAATAAAAATGAGTGAGATAAAAATAAAATGAAATGGGAAATATACAGGGTAGAAAATAAATGATATAAAAGTGAAAGGAAATAAAAAAAGACAGAATGCATGCACTAAGGTTTGAACCCCTGACCTTGGGGTCATGGGGGATTCAACCCCCTCTCCCACTGGGCCAACCGCCCACTTGTGGTAAGAAGCGCATTGATGAAATAAAATAACAAATCAAATGCTAATAATGAACCTGCACGCAAATTGGACAATCAGGAACAACCAACAGAAACATTTGAAAATTCAAACGCGAGAAGACTTCGTATTCTTCCTCGAGACACCTAAAAATAAAACTCCAAAAATGTGAGTTTTTCACTGGATTTAAACATGGAAATCACTTGAACACACACATTCGAATTAACCTCCACGCTCACGAGCCATTGATTAGCTCTAAGTGTGGAGTATTTTCCAGAAACTCAGAAAAACAAGTTGACCTAAATTAAAAATGAAATGATGGATAATGGTTAATCAGAACTTAAAACACGGGGTTAATGATCAGTGAGTGATTTTGAGTTGGATGGTAACTTGATTGAGCAAAGGGGTGAGTGGAACTACCTGGTCGGAATCAGTTTCAGAGTGGTGCTCCGATGAAAGAGGATAGCTCATGGGAGGTGTTTGATGGGTGAGATAGTGTTTGGAAAAGCTTCAGTGATGGATTCTGGGTGGTTAGTTTGAACTAAAATGTTTTGAAATTTAGAAAATGATTCTCTATTTTTGAAGGTTCAACTTGGGTTTGTTGCAAAGTGTATTTGGTTTTCGAATCTTTGTTAATTGATGGAACACCTTCCCCTACTTATAGGGAAGGTGATGGAAGTGTTTGGAGGGAAGAAAGAAATGGTTTGCTTCAGAAAGGTGTGAAGCCCGAAACATGCTCAAGGTTGAAACTTGTTGGAGAAGTGTGGCTATGTTTTGACTTGGATTTCCCCTCCACTCAATATATTTTCATTCTATCATAAAAAAGAGGGACCAAGAGACTTGAATCAAAGTTGTTATGGCTTTTGCTTTTTGCCATTTTGGGAAAAAGTGGCCTTTGACTATGGTTTCAATTTGGCTCCATGTGACCTTTATCCTCTCCATTATTACTTGCAAGTGTGTCTTGGCATGTTTAGCAACATGTTTAGAACCAAATGGGATTAGAAAAAACAAGTTTAGTGGCCTAAAACATGATTATGCAAATTTTGGCTGATGTATGTCTGGCTTGTTCATCAAGATGATTCCCAACCTTTGAACCAAGGCCAGAAGAAATTGGCTTGTGCATTTTGCATGAAATTTGTGCCAAATGTTCCTTGCCATGTCCTTGATCAGATGCAAAAAGAAATAGCTCAAAAGGAGTTTTGGTTTGAAAATGGTAATATGGTAAAGTGGTGGTCTTGGCCATGTATCTAGGCTAGGCAAATTGAACCAGCTTGGCCAACGCAAAAATTGAGGTTCTTGCTCAATGAGTTAGGCCTTGGACCTTGAAATAAAGTTGGGAGGGACTCAGTTAGGACCTTTTTCTCGAAGTGGAACTTGAAAAGCTTGCAAGATGAGAGAGTTATGAACTTTGGAACGTGTCATAGGTCATTCTTGCCAAAATGTGACCAACCAATATGACCTAAAAATGTATCTTTGAGATTTATTGATTTTAATGATGCAATGATGGATGTTTGAAGCTAATATGGTGATATCATGATGTAAGATGAGGCTTGGATCTTTGTGGAGTAATATTAGGTCAAGTTCATGGGTAAGATCAAGGCATTGAAAGTTCAAAGTTCATGACCAAACCAAGTACTTGTAACATGAATTGAATGAGTGTTTAAATGGTGAATTTTGGTTCTAATTGACATGAATTGATGTTGAACGAGTGGTGGTATGATAGAGTTACCAAAATGAAGCAAGTTCAATGATAAAAGGATGTCCATATTAGGGTTTCTTGAATCACACGTTTCATTACGAACCATGATCCGACAAATTAAGGTTTGGTGATGCAAGGGACATACTGAGATGTTTCAAGGGATTTGGGTATGGACAAACTTTGGAGTTTAGGGATCCTCAATGGCATGGTCAAGATTCATGGTGAACCATGATTTGTACAAGCCAATGAGGGTCAAGAGTTAGGGATGAGGTCCTTGGGTGACCAGATCAATCTTGATGTGTCTTCAATGGGGACTCACCATCCAATTAGGGTTTTGGAGAGTGAGTGAGATGTCTTGAATAATCCTCCAAGTTTGTGGGGTGCTTCAGGATAGAGATTTGGGTTTAGGTGGCTTGGGAACACCTCAATATGATCATTGAGCCTTGAGGCTTCATAGATGAACCCCAATTCTTTAGTTTGTGGAGCATTGTGGATTATTAAGTACAAATGCATATGATATAACATGTATGAGATGTATGCTCATGAATTAGGATTCAAGAGGGTGATGTGGAGGTATGGTAAATTTGAGGGTATGACATCCTCCCCTATTTAATCTTCTCGGACCTGAATGTATGGATAAAAACGGTTTCCAATGCGTTCAAGGCAGGAGAGGAGTAAATACTAAAAGGAATTGCCGGAAATTTGACCTATTGGTGATGAAAGTGTTATGATTTATTGGGAATTATATATGGGATGGAAAATGATCTTAATATGAGACCAATTGTTGGGGAAAGTGAATATTGTTATGATGATTATGCGTGCAATGTGATGTATGCAACATAAGTATCCTTTCAAAGAGGATTGTTGGTGTAAGCCCTAGAGGCCAATACTTTTGGTACTTGTATCGAATTATTTATTAATAATAAAAGGCATTTTCTTTATTATGGTTGATTAATAAAGTCCCTGGAATAGATAGTCCGTTTAATGTGATAAGTGTGACTTAATCATGAGAACACATTAAACATAAGGACACTATTCTTAAAGTATTCGTAGTCGAGCTTTAGTGTGAAGTGGGATAACATTAAAGCATTAAGACTATTATGTTTGTAGACTGATGATCACATCTCATGGATCATGGATAAGGAGTTATCAAGTCTTAAACATAGGTATGAATATTAAGAGTAATATTTATACCGGATTGACCCGCTATGAGAATACTATATAGAAAGTTATGCAAAGTGTCATAAGTTATTCTCATGATGATAATAGTGTATACCACTCTTCGACCTAAAACCACTATGGATCCTAGATGTAGAGTCGAGTGCTTTATTGCTGATCCAACATTGTCCGTAACTGGATAACCATAAAGACAGTTGATGGGTACTCCACAAAGCATGCTGAGGGACATGAGTGTCCTAGATGGAATTTGCCAATCCTGCGTAACAGGATAAATGTCTATGGGCCCAATATTGAACTGGACAAGGATGACACGGTCTATACCTTGTGTTCAATATAGACATAAGGGCAAAGGGGTAATTATGCACACAATTATTATCACAGGAGGTTTTGTCAGATCACATGACATTTTCGTGACTTGGGTAGCAGTGATGTGTTGCTAGATACCGCTCACTGTTTATTATGTTAAATGCGTGATTTAATATAATTGCCAACGTCGCGAAAACCTACAGGGTCGCACACAAAGGACGGATTGATGAGAAATAGAGTAATTAAGGAACACCGTAAGGTACAGTGCACTTAAGTAGAATACGAAGTATGGTAATGTACCAAATACTTAAGTGATTTTGGCATATTATGAGATATGGGCCAAAATACACTTAAGTGGGCTTTTTGGCTTGAAGCCCACACAAGTGGTTCTCTAAATAGAACTCTTGTGCAGAAGCATTGTAAGGGAATACAACACAACTGAAGAGTTGGAATTTCGTATCTCTCTTTCTCTCACTCAAAGCCTTCATTCGTACCAGCTAGCACTGAGATTGAAGGAATCCATTCGTGTGGACTGAGTAGAGACGTTGTCATCGTTCGACGTTCGTGATCACTCCGTGGATCTGTATCAAAGGTTTTGATCATTATCAGAGATCTGCACCAAAGGTTTGAATCGCCACAAGAGGTAACGATTCTATCACTGATCATGCCCATTCATAAGGATCACTAAATGGAGAAAATTTTAAATTCCGCTGTGCCTTGGATGGCAATTCTCCTTCAGTGGTATCAGAGCCATTTATGAAACCATGAATCGTTCGACGTTCGTGATCACTCCGTGGATGGCAATTCTCTCTTTTAATCTCTTAATGTAACTTCTTTTCTCATATGACTCCCTCGTATGTAAAACGAGTTTCTTTTATGTAATGTAATGATATGAAGAAAGCAAAGAAGTCAGTGCCAAAGGAGTACAACCTTGAAGATCTTGCTTGGAGAAGCTTAGATCGTTGTTAGGTTAGCTTAGGTTCTCTCATTGGTTTGGGAGAACAATTGCGCTAAGGGCCATAACTGTTTCATTATGTATGTATGTTGATGCATATGAATGTATGTTGATGCATGTGAGAGGCGATTTATATGATAAATAAGCCGGTGAGATCAGAAAAATTCCAATTCCCTCAAATTAAATATTAAGTTTATGCTTTCCAAGTTTTAATACTCATCAAGACTAGTATCGAATAATGTAGGTTTCGCCTACGCGAGGTGCATGTTCTATATTAGTAAGGTGCGATGGGATAATTGTAATATCCAACTGTTAAAGCAATGGGTCAAACTTAACTAAACAAATTATAATAAGATTATATATATGTTTAGAAGCAAGAGTTGGGAATGATCCATATGATGGATTGGAATAAGGAGTTATTCACCCAACTGAAATTTTCGAGAGTTGTATGAGATACAATTGGAAGGAGTTCCTACCTAAATAACCTAGTTTTGTGTAATCCGCCTACGCAGACTTAGAACGAAGTGAAATATGGATCTCGACCCACTAGAAAATCTTCCAACGGGATTTTCCGAATCAAATGATGAGGGTCATTTGTTTTGAGTAAAATAGTGGGAGCATGTTTAATTAAAGGCCTAATTAAATATGTCAATGATACTTATATTTTCATTAATCCTTGTGTAGATTACCATGACAGCAAACACCTCTAACAACATCTTGCGATCAATCCTTGGTAAGGAAAAATTGTCTGGGACAAATTTTCTGGATTGGCACCGAAACCTGAGGATTATCCTCAAACATGATAAAAAGCTGTATGTCTTGGAGACACCTGTTCCTGAAGAGGAACCTCCTAGTTCTGCACCTAAGGCAGAAAGAGATGCTTATAAGAAGCATGTCGATGATGCCAATGAAACTGCTTGTCTCATGCTAGCTACCATGAACTCAGAATTGCAAAAGCAACATGAGAACATGTCAGCGTTCGATATGATCGAACACCTGAAAATGCTCTATCAAGAGCAAGCAAGGCATGGGAGGTTTAAAGTTTCAAAAGCCCCTTTTCAAGGCAAGTTAGCTGAGGGAGCCCTTGTAGGTCCCCATGTGCTCAAGATGATTGGGTATGTGGAAAACCTTGAGAGATTGGGTTTTCCCCTCGAAAAGGAACTTGCGACTGATTTGATCTTGCAATCGTTGCCAGATAGTTTCAGTCAATTTGTCCTAAATTTCAATATGATTGATATGGACAAATCTCTTCCTGAACTGCTCGCCATGTTAAGAACTGCCGAGCAGAATCTGAAGTCAAAAGGGAAGTCCATTCTGATGATCGGAAATGGAAAGAGACAGAACAAAAGGCCCACTAAGCAGGGTGATAAAGGGAAAGGCAAGGAAGTTGCCAAACCCAAACCCACCGTTGCTGCTTTAAAGCCTAGTGGAGGCATATCAAAAGAAGGCACCTGCTTCCATTGCGGTAAGACCGGACATTGGAAGAGGAACTGCCCAAAGTACCTGGAAGATAAGAAGAATGGAGTAGAGACTTCAACTTCAGGTGTTTTTGTTATTGAAATTAATTTATCTACTTCTGCATCATGGGTATTAGATACTGGATGCGGTTCTCACATTTATACAAATGTGCAGGGGCTGAAAAGAAGTAGAGATTTGGCAAAAGGTGAAGTTGACCTACGAGTTGGCAATGGAGCAAAGGTTGCTGCCTTAGCCGTAGGAACTTATGAATTGACTTTACCTAGTGGTTTAATAATTCAGTTAGAGAACTGTTATTATGTACCAACAATTAGCAGGAATATTATTTCCGTTTCTTGTTTGGACAAGTTCGGTTTTTCATTCATAATAAAGAACAATCGTTGTTCAATTTATTTGAATGATATATTCTATGCTACTGCTCAAATGAACAATGGATTATATGTCCTTGATCTTGAAATGCCAGTTTATAACATTAATACTAAAAGGATGAAACCTAATGAGTTAAATCCAACTTACCTTTGGCATTATCGATTAGGCCACATAAATGAGAAACGCATTTCCAAACTCCATAAAGATGGACTCTTGGACTCTTTTGATTATGAATCATATGAGACATGCAAATCTTGTTTAATTGGAAAGATGACAAAGTCTCCATTCACAAGAAAAAGGTGAAAGAGCTAATGATCTTTTGGCCCTCATACATACTGATGTATGTGGACCACTGAACATACCAGCCAAAGGAGGTTTTCAGTACTTCATCACATTTACTGATGACTTCAGTAGATATGGATATGTGTATTTAATGAAACACAAATCAGAGTCCTTTGAAAAGTTCAAGGAATTCAAGAATGAAGTACAAAACCAACTAGGTAAGAATATTAAAACTCTTCGATCAGATCGAGGTGGTGAGTATTTAAGCCTAGAGTTTGATGACCATCTGAAAGAGTGTGGGATCCTATCCCAACTTACTCCTCCTGGAACACCCCAAGGGAATGGTGTATCTGAGAGAAGAAATCGAACCCTGTTAGACATGGTCCGATCCATGATGAGTCACACCAATCTTCCAAACTCCTTTTGAGGACATACACTATTGACATCAGCTTACACACTTAACCGTGTTCCATCCAAAAGGTTGAAAAGACACCATATGAGATATGGAGTGGTAAGAAACCACATATGTCTTACATGAAGATTTGGGGTTGCGAAGTTTATGTGAAACGGCAAATTTCAACTAAGCTTGAGCCCAAATCTGACAAATGCTTATTTGTGGGGTATCCTAAAGAAACAAGAGGGTATTACCTCTACAATCCTTCAGAGGGCAAAGTGTTTGTCGCTCGAACTGGAGTTTTCCTGGAAAGGGATTTTATTTCCAAAGGAATCAGTGGGAGGAAAGTAGAGCTTGAAGAAATTCAAGAATCACAAAGCATCGATACACCTATGGAGGAATTAGAGCAGGAAACACAAGTAGTTGTGTAAGAGCAACCTGCTCAAGTAGAACAAGACCAGCGTAGGTCAGGCAGGATACGTCACCTACCTGAGATATATGGATATCTGATCAAGGTGATGTATTACTCATGGATTCATCAAAAACAAAGATGAGCCTTGTGTCTACAAGAAGGTTAGTGGGAGCATGATCGTTTTCCTGATGTTATATGTAGATGACATATTACTCATTGGAAACAATGTCCCTACCTTGCAACGAGTAAAGTCTTGGTTGGGGAAATGCTTTTCTATGAAGGACCTAGGTGAAGCATCCTATATATTAGGAATCAGAATCTATATAGATAGATCACAAAATGCTTGGCCTAAGTCAGGGTACATAGACAAAGTGCTGAGACGCTTTAATATGGATGATTCCAATGGTTATGTGTTTTGCTTAAATGGTGGCGCTGTGAGCTTGAAAAGTTCAAAGCAAGATACAGTTACTGATTCTACAACCGAGGCCGAGTATATTGCTGCCTCAAGTGCAGCAAAGGAAGTTGTTTGGATCAGAAGTTCCTTAGTGAACTTGACATAGTTCCTAGTATAGTGGATCCCATTGCTCTCTATTATGATAACAATGGTGCTATCGCACAAGCTAGGGAACCTAGATCTCACCAACGATCCAAACACATACTTATGCGTTATCATCTCATTCGAGAGATAATGGATAGAGGAGATATGAAAATATGTAGAGTACCTACACTTGACAATATTGCTGACCCACTAACAAAGCCTCTTGCGCAGCAGAAGCATGATGGCCATACTAGATCAATGGGCATAAGGGGTATGCCTGATTGGCTCTAGTGCTAGTGGGAGATTGTTGGTGTAAGCCCTAGAGGCCAATACTTTTGGTACTTGTATCGAATTATTTATTAATAATAAACAACATTTTCTTTATTATGGTTGATTAATAAAGTCCCTGGAATAGATAGTCCGTTTAATGTATTAAGTGTGACTTAATCATGAGAACACATTAAACATAAGGACACTATTCTTAAAGTATCCGTAGTCGAGATTTAGTGTGAAGTGGGATAACATTAAAGCATTAAGACTATTATGTTTGTAGACTGATGATCACATCTCATGGATCATGGATAAGGAGTTATCAAGTCTTAAACATAGGTATGAATATTAAGAGTAATATTTATACCGGATTGACCCGCTATGAGAATACTATATAGAAAGTTATGCAAAGTGTCATAAGTTATTCTCATGGTGATAATAGTGTATACCACTCTTCGACCTGAAACCGCTATGGATCCTAGATGTAGAGTCGAGTGCTTTATTGTTGATCCAACATTGTCCGTAACTAACCATAAAGACAGTTGATGGGTACTCCACAAAGCATGCTGAGGAACATGAGTGTCCTAGATGGAATTTGCCAATCCTGCGTAACAGGATAAATGTCTATGGGCCTAATATTGAACTAGACAAGGATGACACGGTCTATACGTTGTGTTCAATATAGACATAAGGGCAAAGGGGTAATTATGCACATAATTATTATCACAGGAGGTTTTGTCAGATCACATGACATTTTCGTGACTTGGGTAGCAGTGATGTGTTGCTAGATACCGCTCACTGTTTATTATGTTAAATGCGTGATTTAATATAATTGCCAACATCGCAAAAACCTACATGATCACACACAAAGGACGGATTGATGAGAAATAGAGTAATTAAGGAACACCGTAAGGTACGGTGCACTTAAGTAGAATACGAAGTATGGTAATGTACCAAATACTTAAGTGATTTTGGCATATTATGAGATATGGGCCAAAATACACTTAAGTGGGCTTTTTGGCTTGAAGCCCACACAAGTGGTTCTATAAATAGAACTCTTGTGCAGAAGCATTGTAAGGGAATACAACATAAATGAAGAGTTGGAATTTCATATCTCTCTTTCTCTCACTCAAAGCCTTCATTCGTACCAGCTAGGACTGAGATTGAAGGAATCCGTTCGTGTGGACTGAGTAGAGACGTTGTCATCGTTCAACGTTCGTGATCACTCCGTGGATCTGTATCAAAGGTTTTGATCATTATCAGAGATCTGCACCAAAGGTTTGAATCGCCACAAGAGGTAACGATTCTATCACTCATCATGTCCATTCGTAAGGATCACTAAATGGAGAAATTTTTAAATTCCGCTGCGCCTTGGATGGCAATTCTCCTTCAAAAGTTTGGTGCTAAAACTCCAAGAAGAAGTGTAGGGAAGAAACTCCGCTAAGGAATGATAATTTTGGAAAAAGAAAAGGGTGACTCCCCCTAGCAATGGTTGGGGAGAAAAATAATGGTGATTCCTAGCAAGGGATAAAACACCTAACTATGATGGGAAACTCCAGGCTCATCGATAATTTCTAGCGACAAATGAAATTCTTGACTTTGTGGGGGAAAAAGAGGTTTAGTGATGATTCATAGCAACAACTAGAAATACCTGACTCTGTTTGGAGATAATTTAAGAGGGTACAACGACGATTCTTAGAAGTGGCTAGAATACCCGACTCTGGTGAGGAAACAGGAAGTTCAACGATGATTCCTAGCAACGACTGGAATACCCAAAATCTGTTGAGGAGATCAAACAGTTTAGTGACGATTCCTTACAAAGGTTGGAATACCTGAGTTTATCTGAGGGGGATTAAAAGTTCAGTGATGATTCTTAGCAACAACTAGAATACTTGACTTAGTTAGGAAACATAACAGATCATTCACGATTCCTTATAAAGATTGGAATACCTGACTTATGTTGGGGAAAGAAGTTCAAAGATAATTCTTAGCTACGGCTATGAATATATGACTCAGCTGGGGAACAAGCTTAAAGACATCTTTTTCCCGGAAAAAAGAAAGTTCAATGACGATTCTTAGTGAAGGCTAAGAATACTTGACTTTGGTTGGAGATAAATGAAAGTATAGTGATGATTTTCAGCAACGGTTGGAATATCTGACTTTGTAGAGGAGAGAAGAAGTTCAACGATGATTCTTTAGCAATGGATAAAATACCTAATTCTTCTAGGGATAACTTGAGAGGAAACAAAGTAGTTCAATGACGATTCCTAGCAATGACTGGAATACCTGACTCTACTTGGGGAGAAATATTGGGAATGAATGTCGACTTTACTGGGGAAAATCCCTAACAATGGATGGGAAGCTCCGAAGTTTGACGAATCATTCTTTATTACAATCGAGGTGTAAATTTTAGAAGATACTTATGATTCAATGCTATGTATGCAAAATGCCAATGTATGTTCGGGTTTTTGGGGATATGCAAATGCAAGGTTTCCGGGTTATGTCAAGTATGATTGGGCTCTGCGGGGGGATAATTTGTTTGGTGTGCCAATGATGATTGAGCTTAGAATTTGCTTGGGGAGAATTGACTGACTTCCCGATATCGGAACCTGGAACTTTGGATGTCCAAGTTATGACAAGCGCAATAGCTGAGGATTTCTACTAAGGAGAAACTCTGATTAGGCCAAATCCGAAGGACTTTATGGCATTATGGTGTTGAGGTATACCGAGGATGTTTTTCGGTTACCTTTAGATACTTTTGAACGAGAAATAATTCAATTTTTTCCCTTAAATTTTTTTTTTATCAAAAGTCGTTTACCAAAAAAATTTCCAATGCGATGTCAATTTAAGAAAAGTCACATTTCACAAACAAAGCAGGAAAAGTAAAAAAATTAAGCACATATGATGGACTTGATTTTATTGATAAAATGGTCTCATAAGTGGGTGATTTGGACAAATAAGTAATTCCTAAAAGAGGTGATTGCAATAAGAAATTGAAAAACTATAATGGCAATGAAATAACTCGGATTTCCACCAAGTTCAAATTCTATTATAGTCCTCATGTCCTTGGCTGTCCTTAGGTCTTACTTTAGAAGGAAAATGATTGGATTGACTTGTCAAGGAGTGTAGAAATATTCTTTGTTGGATGCAACCTCTTGCTTTGATAAATCCATAATTTTTACCTAGACCTCCCTCTCGGGTTTTCAATCTACCAGGATACCCATTTTTGCATAAGTCGCCATTTTGGGTTTTCAACTTATCAGGCTCTTTTTTTTGTTACGTGTAATATTTTTTGAATGCATCTGCATTCACAGGGGATGAAAGATCTTCACCATCCATAATTGAAAGTATTAAGGCTCCTCTAGAGAAGACCTTTCTTACACGTATGGGCCTTCGTAGTTCGGTGTCCATTTGCCCCTTGGGTCAGTATGAATCGGTAGAATCTTCTTCAAGACTAGATCTTCGGCCTTGAGGCTGCAGGGGAAGACCTTCTTGTCATGGGACTTTTTGATGCACCTTTGGTATAGCTGGCCATGGCAGATGGCCTCCAAGCATTTTTCACCAATGAGGTTTAGTTGGTCAAATCAGACTTGCACCCACTCGGCTTCATCAAGCTTGACATCGGTCAAAACCCTTAAGTAAGGAATCTCTACTTTAACAGACAAGACTACATCCATGCCATACACTAGAGAGAAGGGGGTTGCCTCAGTGGAGGTACGTATGGAGGTACGATAGCCATGTAATATGATTGGGAGCATTTCATGTCAATCTTTATAGGTTTCCACCATTTTCTGCACGATATTCGTAATATTCTTGTTAGCAGCCTCAACAACGCCATTCATCTTGGGCCTATAAGGAGATGAGTTGTGGTGTTCGAGTTTGAAGCTTTGGCACAACACTTTCATCATTTTGTTATTGAGGTTAGATCCATTATCAATAATGATCTTGTTGGGGACCCCATAATGACGAACGATTTATTTCCTTATGAATTGAGCCACCACTTGTCTTGTCACATTGGCGTAGGAGACCGCTCCCACCCATTTAGTGAAATAATCTATGGCTACCAAGATGAAGTGATGTCCGTTCGAGGCAGTTGGCTTAATACGTCTAATCACGTCAATACCCCACATGGAGAAAGGCCAAGGTGATGTTAGGACATTGAGTGACATTGGGGGTGCATGGATCTTATCAGCGTAGATTTGGAACTTGGGACATGTTTGGACGTGGATGTAACAGTCAACCTCCATGGTCATCCAATAATAACCGGTCGTCAATATTTTCTTCACCATGGTGTGTCCACTGGCATGTGTCCCAAAGGAGCCTTCATGGATTTCCGTTATAATCCAGTTTGCTTCGCTTTTGTCTACACATCCAAGCAAGACCAAATCATAAATCCTTTTGTATAAAACCCACCAACTAAAGAATAACTTGGATGATAGCTTCCGAAGGTACTTCTTGTCGGTAATGGATGCGTTCTCAGGGTACGCTTTATTTTCCAAGAACTTCATGATGTCATAGAACCAAGGATGGCCATAATCTTCGTCTTCGACTGTTAAATAGTGGGTTAGCTCGTCCAAGTAGTCGATGTGGAAAGTTGGTGCTTCATTTTTCCATTTGACCTTAAACATGGATGACAAAGTTGCTAAGGCGTCGGCCAACTGATTTTCCTCTATGGGCATGTGGTTGAATGTAATCTCGTCAAAGTATGGGGTCACCTTTAGGATATTCTCCTTGTAAGGAATGAGCTTGTGATATCGATCTTCCCAATCTCCTTTGACTTGGCTGATGACCAAGGCTGAATCTCCGTAGACTTCAAGAATTTTGATCCTAAGATCAATCGCAGCTTCAATGCCAAAGATACAAGCCTCATACTCTGCCATATTGTTGGTACATTCAAAGCACAACCATGTAGTGAAGGGTAAGTGAAATCCAGTTTGAGAGGTGATGAATGCCCCAATGCCATTGCCATGAGCGTTAGAAGCTCCATCAAATACCAGAGTCCACTGAGATCCAGGTTTGGTCTTTCCTCAAGGTCGGGTATGTTGCAATCCCTTATCAGCATGATGTCCTCGTTAGGGAACTCAAAGCGCATAGACCAGTTGTCCTCCAAAGGTTGATGTGTGAGATAGTCTGACAGTACACTCCCTTTGATAGCTTTTTGAGTGACATGTTAGATGTCGTACTCGGTTAAAGCCATTTACCAACGAGCTACTCTATCGGTTAGAGCAGGCTTCTCGAAGATGTACTTGACTGGGTCCATCTTGGAGATTAAAAGCGTTGTATGGGTGAGCATATATTTCCTTAGACGTTTGGCAGCCCAAACAAGTTCACATCAGGTCTTCTCAAGCATTGGATATCTACTCTCGCAATCGACAAACTTCTTGCTTAAGTAACATATGACATGTTCTTTCCTATCAGTCTAGTATCATTGGCCGAGGATACATCCCATAGATCCTTCAAGGATGGTAAGGTACATGATTAAAGGTCTTCTAGGCACATGAGGCATCAAGATAAGAGGTTCTTGTAAATACTCCTTGATCTTCTCGAAAGAATTTTGGCAATTATCGTTCCAAATGATGGCTTGATCCTTTCGAAGTAGTTTGAAGATTGGCTCACAAGTGGCCGTAAGGTGAGATATGAATATAGCTATGTAGTTTAATCTGCCTAGGAATCCTCAGACTTCCTTCTAAGTTTTGGGTGCAGGCATAGCTTGTATGGCCTTTACTTTTTCAGGATCCGCCTCAATGACACGTTGGCTAATGATAAAACCTAACAGTTTTCCAGATCTTACCCCAAACGTGCATTTATTGGGATTAAGCCTCAACTTTGATTTCCTTATCCTCTCAAAGAGCTTCTCAAGGTTATCCAGATGCTCCTCTTTGGTTTGTGATTTGGTGATCATATCATCAATATAAACCTCGATCTCTCTATGAATCATGTCATGAAAGAGTGTGATCATGGCTCATTGGTAAGTTTCACCTGCATTCTTTAATTGGAAGGGCATAACCTTGTATTATAAAGTACCATATGGGGTTATGAAAGTAGTCTTCTCTATGTCCTCTGGAGCCATTCTGATTTGGTTGTAACCGGAGAAGCCATCCATGAAGGAGAAAACAGATAATTGAGCGGCATTGTCCCCTAGCACATCAATGTGGGGTAGTGGAAAGTTGTCTTTGGGACTTTCTCTATTCAAATCTCTGTAATCTATACATATACGTATTTTTTATCCTTTTTAGGCACAGAGACAATATTGGCAATCCACTGAGGATAATTGGAAACTGCTAGGAAACCTGCACTGAGCTGTTTTTATACTTCCTCCTTGATCTTCATAGCCATGTCAGGACAAACCCTTCTTAGATTTTGCTTCACGGGAGGACAATCCTCCTTGAGGAGTAGGCGATGGACCATGATGTCAGTATCGAGGCTTGGCTTGTCTTGGTAAGACCATGCAAACACATCCATGTAGTCTTGTAAGAGTTTGACCAACTTCGCCTTTACTTCTTCTTGTAGAACTGAGCTTACTCTGACCTCTTTAGCTTCCTCTTTCGTACCAAGCTTGACCACTTTTACTGATTCCTTGTGTGATTGGATGACCTTCAACTCTTGCTTGATTAGTCATGCTAACTCTTTGGGGATCTCACAATCTTCATCACTGTTCTTGTCAGTGTGATTGATTGGATTGTCGACATCATGTGGGACCATAGCAGAGTCATTATTGGTGGTAGTCAAGGGTAATCTGTACGATTTAGGGTTCATGCCTTTATTTGTATGAAAGGATAAAAATTTATTTGAAAAACTTATAGGAAAAAGAAAAACCTTGCCATTTTTTTGATTAAGTGAAAAGATAAAATAAATGAAAGACAAGGATCAGAAATTTGGATGTGAAACATGATAATTTTCATTTAATTGATAAAAAAGGAAATTTGACAAAAGCCCTACAAATGATTCCCCCATGTCTTGGGCACGACAAAGGTTCTTTGTCTTTTTTAAGGGAAAACAAAAACAGGGAAATTACTTCTCCAACATCATGACTTCGGGTAACTCAAACACAATCCATCTGGTCAATCTTTTTCCTTCAATCTTCTTATAGATCAACCCTTCCTCTTCAACTACGACATTCTCTTCCAGAGCATAAATGTGTCCATCCACGAGGTGTCCGACACTTGAGAAGAAATCTGACAAGGGGAGCACTTGCTCCTCTACAGTAATCGACGCTTGTTTCCTTAAGTTTTAGGAGTTGTATCCCAATCCGGCACGATCCTTGTTGACTAGAAATTCTAGCATCCTTTCCCAACCTTTGGGGTGTCCATTCTTGATGATAGTTTGAGCATCTTTCAAAGAGGCCATCAGAAATTCAACAGTTTTTACTTCCCCAATAGGGCCAACCATTTCAACATTAACAACCTCAAATGACTGAAATGGGATTTCCTGTACCTTTTCCCCTTCTTCCACATATCGGAATGATGCCAAGTGGCTAACCATAATATTTTCTTCGCCATCCATAACCACTAGCTTGTTGCTGACCAAGAACTTAAACCTTTGATGGAGTGTTAAAGTAACAAATTCGGTCGAATGTATCCATGGCCGTCCAAGCAAACAACTGTAGGCTGGATATATGTCCATTACGAAGAAAGTATGGGGACCGATCATGATAGGGAGATCCATCTCACCGATTACTGTTCACCTTGACCCATCAAACGCCATCACTAGTCCCTCAATAGTCAATTTGAAAAGAGAACTCTTTGGAAGCACATTGAGAGACGAGTCGGTATCCATTAAGACCCTTGACAACATAGTGTCTACATATTCAATGGAGATGTGTAAGGCCTTGTTATGGTTCCTTCCTTCGGAGGGGAGCTCTTTATCACTGAAACCCAGACTCATGTTGGTAGTTATATTATTGACAACTCCCTCAAATTGGAAAACAGAAATCTCTTGCGACACGTGGGCAGCTTTCAGGAACTTGACCAAGGCGTCACGATGTACCTCAGAGCACATGAGCAAATGCAACATTGAGATTTTGGACAAAGTTTGGTTGAGTTTTTCAACCACCCTATAGTCACTTCTCCTAATGATGCTCAAGAATTCATGTACCTTATTGGTAGGGAGAGAATCTTGCCTTTGTTGGGCGTTCTCGATTTGTTTGCCATTTTCCTGGGATGAAGGGAGACTATTGTCAATTGGGGGAGATGTGGGAGAAAAGATTCTTCCGCTTCGGGTGACCCCACCGGTACCGGCTATACTCACTATTAGTTCATCAGATGTCATGGGCTCTTCTTGCATTTTTTATCCATGGATATGGACTGCGGAGTCATATACCCATGGAACTGCTTTCTTGTTGTTGAAGGGAAATGATGTTGGAATTGTTATCACCATGTGAGTAATGGGACTTGTAGAGAGAGACATTGGAGAGATATCATATGGTATCTGCATAGGTAAAACTTCATCATATGGGATATCTAGGGTGGACAATTCTTTAATCTTGGATGGATGGTCTATCACAAAGATCCATTGGTCCATTAACTTCTGTATGGTAGACTTCAAAATTTTGCATTGCTGCAGGTTAATCAGACAATGTTTAGAAGTTATGCTACAAATAAGAAATGCATTATTTTTATTTAACATGTCCTTTATCTCAATGAGTGGGGTTTTTAGCTCGTCCACACCAGACAAAAATCTCCTTCCATTTTCCAACTCTACCACGTTCACATTTGGCTTGTTGTAGGGAGGAATTGGGTTATCGTTTACATTTGGGCCGTTAGGCGCAAACATAATTGCCTTAGAATTGATCAGATATTGCACCTTATATTTTAAGGCTTTATAATTCTCGATTTAATGACCGGTAGTCCCCGAGTGGAACTCACATCAGGGATTGATATCATAACTGGGAGAAAGGACCGTTGGGGGTGGCCCTAACTCCCTTAACTGTACTAATGATCCTCGCAACAAGTATGGTAGAATATGACTGTATGCCATTGGGACCAGATCAAACCTTCTCTCGGGACGCCTGGGTCGTTGTTGCTGATGTTGCTGATAAGGTCGTCGTTGTTGTGATATTTTTTTGTTGTTGTTCGATTGGCACTACAAAGGCCACTTGCTGATATGAGACACAATATGTCGGGGATTTTGCTCTGATCAATGTGGTTGCATTTGTTTCTCCTTCCTTTTTCTTTCCATACGCGACAAAGGGTTTCTTTACAACATCGGAGGTGCTTACAGAATTCTGGATCTTCCCCCTCTTTATCATATTTTCAATTCTTTCGCCCGCCAAAACCAAGTCGGAAGATCCAGACAATGTACGCCCTTCCATCCTATCTAAGTATGGGCCTTGTAGATTGCCCATGAACATATCCACCAATAAACATTCTAGTAAAGGAGGTTATACTCTAGCCGCAAGCTCTCTCCACCGTTAAGCGTATTCCTTAAAAGTCTCTTCGGACTTTTGCGTCAAGTTTTGCAACTGCGTGCAATTGGGCGCCATATTTGTATTATACTGATAATACCTAAGGAATGCTTCAGCCATCTCCCTCCATGTGCGGGTGTTGGTACCTTCTAGTTGCATGTACCAATCCAAAGATGATCCATTCAACGAATCTTGAAAGAAATGCATGAGGAGTCGGGCGTCATAAGAATAAGTGGCCATTTTACGATAGTAGGCTTGGATGTGAGTTCTTGGATCACTGGCTCCTTCATATTTTTCAAAGTCAAGGACCTTGAATCTAGCTGGGATAACCATATCAAGAACTAAACACATCTCGACAACATCGAGACCCAAAGTGTAGGTACTTTCCATTACCTTCAGTTTCTCTTCAATGGATTTAACCTTCTTCTCCACCTCGTTGGCAGGAGAACCAAAGGCTTCATACATGGAGGCAGCCCTTGGGCTGAAGAAAGCATATTGCTGGTCGTCTGTTTCAATAAGAGTAGGATTGAGAACAACAAAAGGGACACCTCCAGGTGCACCCACTAGAATATGAACTAGAGTGTTGTTTTGAGGATGAGGCACTGGATTTTCCATGACAGGAGGATTAGGAGGGGGATTGGCAGCGTGAGCTCGCTGGTTCTTCTCTTCTTGTATTCTGGCCATCATTTCCTAGCCACGAGTGATGACTTGGATCGTTTCCATTAGTTGTTCCATTTGAGCTCTTACTTGGGATACCTCTTCGCGGAGTGCGGCTTGATTCTGTTCTACCTGGTCCATTACTGCTTGTTGGTGTCAGCGCATATTGTAATGGTGTCGGGAAGTCAGTTTGTAGCGTCGATTTTTGATCAAGAAAGGGTGAATGATGGATTTTTTCGTTTTTGTGTTTGAAAATGCAAATGATGCATAAATCTTTTTTTGTTTTGTTAATGCAAAAAACTTTAGTTATTCATGTTGTTTTATTGCAAGGAAATACTTAACAATTTACGTTTGCAATCAAGAATAAAGGAAAGCACACATAGTGAATCACAAAAGCTTCATTTATCCTTTAAAGGGAATCATATAAATACAAATACATGGAAATTTAAAAATACAAGTGGTTGAGACAAATAAGCAAACTAAATGTCAATCCTAAAAGTGATCCCTTGAGACTTACGGAGGGCATCAATGTCGGTGATGAGTTCTGCCATTATCTTCTTGCAGAACTTCACGAAATGGTAGACATCTTTAGGGGTGTTTTCAAGGCACATGATTAAATCAACCTCCTTCAACTTATCGGGAAATTCTTGGAGGGCATAATTAGTCAGCACTGCCATGTCATCATATTTATCTCTCCACTCGTTATAGAGGGTTTAGAGGTTATGGATGACTCCATCCTTTGAGCAATTGAAGCTTCAGCTCCATGGCATCTCTCCTCCCAATATCTGCAATCATTTTGCAACTCCATGTACGCTTGATCGTAGATTTCCATCTTCATATTCTTGATTTTCTCACAAGCTCGTCCAAGGTTGAACTACTCGTGCAAGAAGCCTTAATGGACTCTCTCTCTTTCTCTCTCTCTCTCTCTCTCTCTCTCTAGCTGTTCCTTAGTCAAGAGACCCTTAGACTCCTTTAGAGTGGTACTAAGCTCGAGGATTTAGGCTTCGTAACCCTCCCTAGCCTCTTTCTTCATAGCATTAGACCTCTCAATGGTCTTCTCAAGGTCCCTAATGGTTCGGCATACTTGATCCAACTTGTCATTGCGAGCGTCTAGCTCAGAATTGGCTCCTAGTAGAGCACCACCATCCCAAACTCTTTGGCCTTAGACTTCCCTTAGCCTCTTCTTGTTGACCGCGAACTTCTCACAAACTTGCTTACCCTTGTCTTCAAAGATATGGTTACGTTCCTTGGCACAATTGAGTTGGACTCGTAATGTAGTGTTTTCCAACTCAAGCTCTTGTATTTTTTCGGTAAGCTTGTCCATGTATTCTTACAATATAGGCTCGGGTTCGAGCACCAACATAAATGATGAAGGGTTATAAAGGAAAGGCATCTTGACAACCCTAGCTCTCTCTTTTACCCACACAAAGTAGGTTTCCTTAGCTATGATGTTCTTCTTGCCCCACTCTTGGCAAATCTAGATTATGCATGTCTTAGCTCTTTGCACTCTTTCCACGACTGAATCGAGTAGATCTATGATATTGATGATGAAAGATATGAGGTATCGATCCTCGGGAGGAATCAACATGGCGTATCCCAAATGTCTCTTGAGTAGCGCGGGGTTGTAATTGATACAACCATGTGTTCCTATTAAAGGGACATTCGAGAACCCTCCACATCTTGCAATGACATCCTTTGTTTCCCATTCACTCTTATACCAAAGAATTTAACTAGCGGAGAGAGACGTGAACTTTTGGGGCCATGACAGATTGCTATAAGAAAAGGGTCCACGTTGAGGCATACGAGCCCTCATCCACAAGTGTAACAATGGAGTGCAATAGAGAAAGGTCACACCTTTCTTCTCATGGCTTGTATGGAAGGTATGATAGAAGTCGGCAAGCAAAAAAGGCACTGGGTTATTGGTTAGGAAGACTTACATTGCCAAATGATCCACAAATTTGTCTATATTTGAAAATAGGATAATTCCATGTATCAAGAGTGCTAGAGTTGCGCTATATAAATCTGGCCTTTCTTCTTTAATCATCTTTCAAGCACGGGCTTCGAGGAATTTATGAGTTAAACCCTTGACGGTACCTTTAGATCCCTAATTAGCCACTAGTTCATTGGCATTGATACCCAAGATGGTAGAGATTTCAGACAAGCAAAATCCTTCTTCCAACTTGGGGAAGGGGTTATATTCCTTTATCCATCGGTTGAAAAGTCTCTCAATGTCTTCTAGAGTTGGGGAAATTTGAAATTCTATGAAGGTGAAGCATCTTAGAGGGACGTCATAATATTGAGCCAATATAGTGATTGCACCATAGTCAACCTTCTCTATCAGGAGGTCTACTATGTTACCAAAGGTAACTCTGAATTTGTTGTCCCTGAGGGATGTTACTCTAGAGCAAAGGAACTTCAAAGTGTCAACGTCTGAACTTTTGTATCTGAATGTGAAAGTGATTTTCCTTGATGAGGGATCCATGATTGTGTTGGTAAAAAGTATTGTAATTCTACATTTAAACAAATGAAATGATTAAGAGCTTTGCTTATTGATTATTATGTATGAATGAATGTATGAATGGACGAACCATTTTTATTAGTTTCCACGGAAATTTTATGCATGGGGTTCAAAATATGGGACTAACGTGACGAAGTGAGGTTGAATAATGACTGCTTTTCAAACCAGGATTCTCACTTTGTATGATCTAGGGCTTTTGAGAAATTGGGTGTAAGACACTGCTCTTAGAGTCATGGACTCGCTTGATTGTCCGCCGCTTATGTCAACTTACTTGCCAAGCGACAGTGCCATCAAGGAAATCTACTCTAAGTGAGATCTTCGTATCAACCCTCGTGGGGAAAGATCCTCAGGGACTTATACTATGCGACCATCGGTCTAGGCAGACCAAGGTTAAATGTTTTAAAAAGGGGTTCTTAGGGTCACAGACTCTAATGAAGATAAGGATGCTTACGCAAAAATCTAGACGGTCATCAATACCTCTAAGTGAGTTTACCACTAAGTGAGGTTCTCGTACTATTCAACCTCTCCTATCTCAAGTAAGCTCCCAGACTCGGGTGGAGAGTGTTTCACATAAGATTTTAATTATAATCATCATTGTAACCTTTTTCCTTCGTCATAGAGCCAAAATTTCGGACCAACAAAGAAAATATATACATACGTTAATAACAAAAACCAATATATACAAATAAAAAATAAATAAACGGATAAGTCTCCACATACGCAAAGAAAAAAGACAACCCAAATTAGGCTAGACTTGCTTAGGGAAACCGGGTCCCCAGTAGAGTCGCCAGTTGTTGCTACCGAGATTTCATGATAACGAAACCGGGTACTAAACTAAAGGATGCCTCATCGATCGAAAGAGAAGAGATAAGGAAAAACGGAGGAGTCACCACCGATTTTTATTTGGAGTTCCTATATTGGAGAGGAGAGGGAAAATAGTCGATAAAACCCTCAGAGAGAAGAAAATACACACGGGTAGTGCAAGGATAAGTAATTGGTCTCGCAACCGAGATTCGGGTTTGGAAGTCGGTTACGCAAGGGAAAGGTATTAGCACCCCTCACGTCCATGGTATTCCATGGGAACCATTTGGGTTGTCTGCGTATATGGGTACTTACTTGTTTATTGTCTTATTTTTTAAAAGAGTGTGAAAGAGTGGTATTTTGGATTCTTATTATTGTGCTCGCCAAAGATTATGGCCCTTGTGCCTAGTATCACTCATTGGGTGATGAGGAATCAGAGCTCTGTAGTTCAGAGTAGAAAATGTTTGTGTGTTGGTTGATTTTACCTTTGAGAAAAGGGATTGCAGAGTGATGCCCTAAGGTACAAAAATAAGGTTTAATGAGTTGTGTTGATTTTACCTTGGATAAGGGTTTATGAAAAGAATGTTTGTGATTATATTGCACTAAATTCAATGGACAGAGGTGAAAATTCTAGATAACAAGCCAAGCATCTTGCGTCCAAGATAATCAGAGTAAGGGTATGAATGCTTCATCCTTACTCATTCTCCACCATTTAAGGCTCGTGGCGCACAATACTAATTGTAGTTTTAAGTATTTTGAATTTGATTATGAAAATGCTACTTGACGTTGAGTCAATGGTTTGTTTATTTGGTTGTGAAATTGGGTAATGTAATGAATATACAAGGTAACCAACAAGAAAGTAAAGGGTCTCATTGTAAGGTAGTCCAAGAGAAAGTCTTATGTGTGCAAAAGTGAACTAAACTAAACAAAGGATAATGGTCTTACAAACATGTTCCCCTAGGGTGGTGCCATGATGCCATTATTACAATGGGTATGCAAGTTGCAAATGAAATCCAAAGTTAACAGAATATCACAGAGATAAGGAAAAGGCCTCCAAGCAAATGTCCAAAATGAGATCCTCTAAGTCCAAGTTGATTAAGTGGAATGAATATTTTTTATCTTATCATTTTATCATGTTTTTATTGTTTTTAATTGTATGATGACAATAAAGATAAATGACAATAATAAACATGCATGATGAGTTTATACAATGAGTATGATGATGATGGGTACTTGAATGTAAATTACAAAGTAACAAAATAAAAGTAAATAGAAAAGTAGCAATGATAATAACAATAACAATGGTTAGTGGTAATCAAAGTTAGTAAAGTTTATGTGAAGTATTATGTGCATTAATGGTCAAAGATCAATCAAAGAAACAAAGCAACAAAGTATATCACACAATATGGTCCAAGTGGACAAAGTGAAAATTGCATAAACATAAACAATTGGAATGATATGTACAATGACAAATGATAATAGAAAAATAAAAGTAAATTGCATTAAAAGTAAAAGCTTGAAAGTAAAAGTTAATGGTTAGTAAGTTAATAGTTAGTTTTTTATTTTTTTATTTCAAGACATTCTTTGGAGAACACTCAACCCACTTGCCACAAGCATGAATCCTTGAACCAAAACATCTTCCAAAGGAAGGAAAGAAGGCCAAGTTTCCACACAATACCATGGAAGAGGGGAGACTTACAATCTCACTAACTAGAATGCTTATGCATTTTATATCACAAATTTAGTGCTATGTTAAGCAATCGTAATTGGACTTATGTAGAAGTCACACCTATTTGAGGCCGGGCAATGAACTTTTGGTGTTAATGCATGTTGGAGACATAGTATTAAGAACTATGCTCATTAAACATACCACACACAAAAATATGCAAAAGAGTGTGGCCTAATCTCATCCATACTCATGTTAATCTTTCAATCAACTAGCATTAGGACTTTGAGATGTCATTGGCCAATTGAAAATGAATGGATGAAGAAGAGGAATTAGATGAAGAGGGAAAAGGATGAATGAGATCACAAATTGGTTAAAGGAGGACTTTTACCAAATTAATATTATTCATTCACTTTGGGAGATGAAATGTACATTCCATCAATCCCCTAAATCCAATAATATTAACTTGACAAAGTCAAATCAACCTTGACCAAGGCCCAACAACAAATGAGAAACTCATATAAGTCAATCCAAATGGTCAACACAATTTAAATGGCATTTATTCAATTAAAAATATTAAAATAATGCATTAAATTCAAATATATTTTGTCCAAATCCTAAAATCACATCAAAATACCAAATAAATGACCATGTGATTTATCATAGGTCAAACAAGGTCAAAGGACCTTGGATAAAAAATTTCATAATTTTTGGACACTTAAAAATATTTTTAAACTATTAAAAACAAATGAAAAATCAATTAATTCATGAAAAAATATTAATAATGATCCAAAAAATAATTTTAATTCAGAATATGAAAGAGAAAAATATTTGAATTTTTTTGGTGAAAGTCCCATATTTTTTGGATCAATATTAAATTTATTATGAATTATTGAAAATAATGGAATTAAATGGAAATTAAGAAAATGCTAAAATACGTGGACCATCAGATCTCCCTCATTAATTAAGGTGGCCGATCTGATGATCCACAACGCGCGTTCCACCAACACGTGAGTCAACTGCGCTGCAAACATGTTAATCAAAAGGCACGGCTAAGATTAAAACATGAGAAATGGATCATACAGTTTAGACCAGAGACAACTCATCATCGGAGCCAGAGCTCCGGTTGTCTTCTCCGGCGAGCTTCGTCGGACTGGTCATCATGAACCATCACCAAAATTTCAAACAGGGACATGATTTTAAAGAGAAAACATCACTGAGCACGAATATCACCTCCATTTCTTCCAATTCCAACTATATTGAGACATATGCGGAATTGAAAAATAAGGTTCATGATCTGAGTTGCTTCGATTCAACATCAAAACAACTCAAACACCTTACCTACATTGGTAGGACTTCAGCCAACACAATAATCAAGAGAATTGAGCAAGAAACAAGGAGAATCGAAGAGTTGATTTTTTTTGCAAATTACCTTCAATGGAGGTCTGAGCTTGCTAGATCTTGATCTAAATCGTGCTTTGCTTCACTTCAATTGCTTGCAAAAGAGGAATGGAATGGCTTAGAATCAATGGACTCCTGGAGAATTGAAATCCAAAACAGTGGAGATTCAAGCTCAAATTCAACTGAATTTTTCAGGTTTATCCTCTCAATGTGAAGGGTTTTCTGTGGGGATTCAAAGCTGGCGCAAGGTGTCTGTGATTTCTGAGCATGAGAGCTTCAATTTATAGAGAATTCAAATGATATTTGCACACTCTCACAACTTTCCAATTTTGGCAAAATGATGCAAGCATGGTGCATGGGCATGCATAGGCCCATGAAATGATTGTTTGAAAGTCCAAAATGAAGTTCAGATGCATTGGAGATAGATTGGATAACAAGGCAATTGAGCATTGTCATTTGAAGTTTGATCCATGACACAAGATATCAGCCTGTTTAAGCCATGCGCATCCTATGCATTTCTCATCCAAAATGCATGAATTTCAGCTCTTTGGAAAGGTGAGATCCAGAGGAACAAGTTTGATGTTGAACACTTTTTCATTTGGAGCTTGGAACTTGGAGATATTTGAGGTGGAAGTTTGGAAAATTTTTACATATTGAAAATTTTCCAAGTGTCAAGCCATATGTCTCAATATTCCATCTTGCTTAACTTTTTATAGGAGCTTCAAATGAGGAAAGTGTCTTCATCAAAGTTGTAGCTCTCTCAATGAACTTAAAATTGATCACCAATTTCATGTCATTTGGATTTGAAATGATAGAGTTATGCATTTTTGAAGTTTGGCAAAATCACTTGATCAATGGTATAGGTCAAAAGTGACCTATAATGTAGCCTCATATCACATGTTCAAAGAAGTTGAATTAGCTCCAACTCCAAACATCAAAGTTGAATTAGACACACTTAATTTGGTTGTGAAACTTGTAAATATTTCATCTCATAAAAATTGAGCAAGTTATGGCCTTGGGAAGTTGACTTTCAAATTAGGGTTTAGACAAAATGACCTATAATGTTTCAACATAGAAAATGATTTTCCAAGAAAACCTAGCTCTAGGTCTCAACATGAAAGTTGTTTATAATGTAATTTAGAGTAAGTTTTATCTTGGAATCATTTTTATATGGTGAAAATTGTAGGAGATACGGTCTAGGGATACCCAGTTTTGATCAAATGAATTCATCTGGCCAACCACCATCAACCAACTTGCTAACATTCAATTCTCTTGACTTTCTTGGCTCATGGTAGATCATATATGAATAAGATTAATTGGAGAAGTTACTCAAGATACCTAGTCAAACTAGGGTTTCCAAGGCAAATCACCCTCAAACTCTTGAAGCAAACTTGATCAATATAACATGTAGAAGCAACTAGGACTCATATATGATGCTTATAACCACTCTTGAGTTGATTCTTGTGCTCTTTGTTCATAAGGGTCTCAAACCCTAGATGTGATCAATGAATCAAGAAGATCATGCCCTGTCTACAAAAGAGTTAGATAGATACAAAGACATATTTTTGGCATTTTGGTAAGTGAAATGATAAAATAGAAGTATGATATAATCACAAAGTGCTTGGTGATCTCTCTCAAAACAAACCCAATGAAGGAGGGGTAAGGAGGATGCCAAGGCATAATCCCAATGCTAATGCTTATGATGAAATTGCATGAGGGATCTTAGGGTCAAAATTGGGGTCTTACAAGGAGATCTGCTGAGGAAAGAGAAATATCACCGAACCTGTGGGGAATTTTAGGTCAACACCATAAACATGGGAGACAACCCTACATGGAAGAAAACTGCTCAGGAACCAGGAGGAAACTCTGACTGGGGGGAGCAAGTCGACTGGCGATTGGCGGGGAAATCAATTCGATCATATGGGGAAATCAACTATTTCTGTTGAAGGAAACCAGACTTCGCTGGGGAGAGCAGAAACTCTGTCGAGGAAGACAAGTCACAGGGTACCTGAATCAACCGACTCAGCTAAGAAAAAGGAATTAAGCTCTACTGGGGAATCAAAATTCCGCCGAGGAACTAAATCAACACAATTGTCTAGGGATACCCGAAGGGTTAACTGCTTGGGGAACCTCTGATGCTTCGCACTCAAGGACTTGTTATCCATCAGAATGCTGTTGATATTTCTATTAATTGCTTTGGAAAATTCTTGCTTTATAAGTTTTTAAGAAAAAGAGCTTTAAAAATTTTAAATTTTCAAAAAATGATCATAATAAAATTTAAACTATTGGCTGAAATAAATAAGAGTAGAAACAATTGGATAAAAGCTCAACTTTATTTGATAGAATGGTAGTCTGTAAATGACAAGACTCCATAGACTTTAACAAAGTTGAAAATGGTAATTTACATGGAAAAGGGTTACATTGAATACAAATGATCCTCGATCCTTCTACCAACTTTTGATATCCGCTGTTCTCTCGACTACTGCCGGGGTGATGAATTGACGTCAACCCTTGTGCTCAAACAAGTTTTCAAAACATTGAAGATCAACAGAATGCAGTTACTTTCCATAATCCCTAATTTTTGCATAAGTTGCCCCAGGGTGGGGTACTCAACTTATCGGGAAGTTCTTTCTATTTTTATGTCTCTAATTTTTGCCTGGATCACCCTTTCGGGTTTTCAATCCACCGAGACGCTCATTTTTGCCTAAGCCGCCCTTTTGGCTTTTCAACTTAGTGAGCTGTTCTTTTCTTTTTTAGGCGAAGTATTTCTTGACTGCATCTGTGTTCACAAGACGAGTGAACTCTTCACCATCCATAGTTGTAAGTATCAATGCGCCGCCTGAAAAGGCTCTCTTAACAACATATGGGCCTTCATAATTAGGAGTCCATTTTCCTCTAGAATCTGGCTTGAACATTAAAATATTCTTGAGCACAAGGTCACCTTCTCTGAACACACAAGGTTTAACCTTCTTATCAAAAGCTTTCTTCATCCTTTATTGATACAACTGACCATGACACTTGGCAGTTAATCTCTTCTCTTCAATCAAATTCAATTGGTTGAACCTGGTCTTACACCATTCAGCCTCAGTCAACTTGGCTTCCATAAGCATACACAATGAAGGAATCTCAACCTCTACGGAGAGCACTGCTTCCATACCATACACAAGAGAGAAAGGGGTTGCCCCTGTTGAAGTGCGGACAGATGTACGATACCCATGCAAAGAAAATGGGAGCATCTCATGCCAATCCTTGTATGTGACAACCATCTTTTGAATAATCTTCTTAATGTTTTTGTTCGCAGCTTCAACAACCCCATTCATCTTGGGTC